>NC_043995.1:17505000-17810000 GCF_902150065.1 Myripristis murdjan
ACGTTGTACCAGGCGCTTTACGTTTTCATCTTTAAAAGTTACTACTACTGTAATAGATGGCTATTCCACTAGACTCACTTAAAATGGCATTAAATCAACTACAACACGTTTTATTGGGGATTTTTAATGTCTTAATTTGTTTTTAACTTGCATTAATTTTGTTCTAATGTTTTTTTTGTTGTTGTTGTTGTTGTTGTTTTCCCCTGTATCTGACGTCGTGCAGCACTTTGGGCAACACTTTGTTGTATTTAAATGTTATATAAATAAACTGACTTATGACTTATGACTTTGACTGCCATTCATTTGGCATTAGCAGTGGCTAATTTTGACTAGACTGGAGAGTCAAACCGTGCAGATTAACCAGATTCTCAAAGAGCCATCTGACTATCAACAGGAAATAGCTGCAATTGTCCTTTAACATGAAAGTGAAGATTTTTCACGCCTGCATATGGTGTGGAGTTGTTTTGTAGTTTGTTCTCTAACCACACTGTGGCAGTAGGTGCACCATTATCAGGCCTGGCACTGACTTTAATGTATTGCACAACATTTTCTTAATTTCCCTTTGGGAGTATGAGCAAAAATAAACATGTTAGCTGCAAAAAATATGAATGAACTATATAGGTTTATTAAAATATATAAAAGACAAAATACATATATGCATAATTATATCCATGATGAAATATGCATATACAGTATAATAATTATACAGTAAAATGTGTTTACATATATAGATTTTTTTTATACATATAGCAAGATATTTTTGCATTAAAACTGGCAGTGGTGATTTCATATTTTTTTCCTCGGTCCGGAAGCCCCTCAGTCCACAGCAGGGCTCCCAGAGGAAGTAGCCTTTGTGAAAAGCTCAAGAGCAGCAGCACCTTTACACCTGAGATCCATGGGTTAGAAAGGTCTCACACAGAACAACACACCCACTCGGACACATATATAGCTTCTACAGGGACAAGCATGTCGACCAACAGCATCGAGAGGGAAAGGGGTGTCACTGCATGTCAAAAGGCCTCTGATGTGTTCCTTTTCTGGTATCCCTTTCTGAATATGAGTGACAGGCAGAGCAGTCCAGCAGAAAATCTATTGACAATCAATTCAAAACTGTGCCACACATCTTTCATCATTACACAGTAACTTCAGAGAAACCCTCCCCAGTCCAACAACATCAGCAGTCACACTACAAAATTCCTCAACACGTCTAAATCTCAGGATATATCTGTATAGCTTGATAAGAGGAGGAGAACTAAAGAAGACCCTGGAGAGAACTGGAGACGCTCCCATGGGATGAGGTTAGGTCCTTCAGACTGGTGCAGGGGTTGGTCTTGTACGGTCTCAGTCACTCTCCTCTGAGGGTGGTCATGTCTGATGGTAATGGTGGTAGTGGTGGTGGTGGTGGTGTTCATGGTGGTGGTGGTGCTCATGGCGCTGGACCAGAGGAACCACAAACCCAGGGCTCCCAGGCGGGCCGGATGCCTGCTCTCTCTCCAGGCTTGGCAGTACGGAGGGCACTGGGGGCTGCTGCTGGGGGTGGGAGGGAGGAGACAGGGGGGTTTTGGACGGGGACAGGGCCTCTCTAGCTTTGGCCCTTAGACGTTTGCTGTGGCTGTATTGCAAGGGGTGCTGGTGGTGGCCAGATGTCTGGGCCTGGTGCGGTAGGTGGTACACGTCCTGGCCACCGTGGCCCGCTGTGTTGCCACCATGTAGCATGCTCTGCAGAGGAGCATGGTAGCCGTGGCATTTACTGGACTTGCCACCTCCTAAGCCCCCGTTATTCCCTCCGCCTCCCTTGTACGTTCCCTTGGGAGATTTGAGGAACTGCGTGCCCTTGCCTCGAGTCTCCGCAGGGTTGTAGTTATCGCTGATGACCTGCGAGCGGCGCTGGTGAACCACTTGGGTGTCTGGTTCCTGGGAGCGCGAGCGGCTCTGGGACTGGGAGCTCCGAGTGTGGGTCTCCTGAGGGGGAAAGGGGGCAGTGGTCCCTGGAAAACAAGTGAAAGAGAAAGTAAATACTTTTTCCAAAAAATAATTTCTCAGAGTTACTGCTATCCTCTCTCTGTCCAGTTGAGTTCCAGTTGAACAATATGGTAAGAAAAAAATCATAATGCAATTATTTGACAACCAATCATCATTTTCCTTGAAAAAAAAAAGATTAAAATAATTTGATTTTTGTTGGTGTTTCTTTACCAATCAAACATGTTTTCGTGTGTCTGGAGAGTACAATTTGTGTCCAGGGAATCTCTGTAACCTAACAATACTTCATTTATACTGGTATTTTGGCACACATTTTACTTTTATCTGAAAACTGCAGCTCTTCCAATTTGGATTTTACGCTTGGCCATAGTGTGATTTTGATAATATTTCGATTAACTGCTCAGCTCTACTTCCCAATGTGTCATAAAATGTGAATTTGCTTTGAAAACAGTTAAAGTTTTAACTTATGCAAGTCAACAAGAACAAGCAGCCTGTAAGCCACAACAAAGAGGCACAAACCTTCAAATCTGGAGGTGTAGTTTTCTATACCGGCCAGGTCCAGGTAGTGATTCCTCCTCTCCGTGTTCTCATCCACACAGTAATGCTGACCCTCGGGGGCCGGTGCCTCACTGCTCTGTCCTCTGATGCAAAAAAAAAAAAAAGAGCAACACTCTCATCATTAGTTGTGCAACACAGAATACAGAGAACACAATCAGTTGTGTAGTTAAGGGTATCCAATGTAGTTTGTGACCACTTGTGGCACTACAGTGCATGCCAGGTAAACCAGATCCCTGTTTTGTTTACATAACTTGCACATTATGGGCACCACAATATTTGAAAGTAAGTCTTTACAAAGGTGTATTTATTAGGCCTCAAGGACACACACAATGGGCCTCATTTATCAAAGTTGCGCATACAGGGGCGGATATTTGAGTATCAGGGAAGATGTAAGATTGATAAGCCAGTCACACTTCCTCAGAACAAACAGCTATCTTATCTTAAATTGATAGATCAGTGCCAGTCATGAAAGGACTGGCAAGGATTGAGCTTGCAGGCTTTCATACACAGGTATAGTTCATGGGCATTTACACGTGTGTGTGTGTGTGTGTGTGTGTGTGTGTGTGTGTGTGTGTGTGTGTGTGTGCGCGCACATGTGAATGTGTGTGTGTTTTTAAAAAATGCCAAAAAAATTAGGGTTTGATTAAGAGCATTGTTAGTGTTAGTCATATTTACTACAGCTGCAGGATCAATGAAATAGTTAATTGAGAAAAAGAGCGAGATATCCGTATATATACCTCCCAGTAATTTATTACTGATATCACCTTATATTGATCAAATCAGGTGAGAATTCATATTTATTTCGAAATCAATCTATTTTCTGGTTTGTTGAACGATTATGTCCAAAAATGCAATCTGCTCTCTGACCAAATGTGTGTTTGATCTTACCATTACTCCAAAGATGAAATTGATAAATACTGATCCTGTCAGTGAAATGAGTGCATGACCATTTTATGCTCAGATTTGTTATATGCCACTTTGATAAATGAGGCCTCATGTGTTCAGGTGAGACATTTGGAGCGTAAACAGAAAAAAAGGGTGTCTACAAGGAAAACTACACTGGTTAGCTTTAATCTGCTGGAATTATGATCATTACCATGCACACAGTGCAGCCCTGAAGCAAGTATATTGGGCATGTACACACCTGATGTAGGAGGAGAGCCGTTTGTCAGCTGAGCGCCCATCCTCCTGGTGACAGCGACCCTGCTCACGATCTGAGGAAGAAGAGCCAAGCAGAACACACTTACTAACACTGAACACTAGCTGGCAGTGTTTCCTTACATTCATTTAGCTGCAAACCCAGGGCTCACAACCAAACTCACACCCCATGCCTACAAAACAAAACTAGAAGAAACACTGAAAATAATGAAATGTCGCTGTTTTTTTCCTCACCTGCCCCCGTATCTCTTCTGTGTGACCTGGGCTCTGGAGTGACTGTCAGTTTGACCCGCAGAGTCTTACTCTTATTGTGGCAGGAGTGATTCACAGATGCGTCCACCACATCGTAGATGGTGTGCATCAAGCTGGACATGTCCTAAAGTGGCATAAATAAACTAATGAGTAATGAACCTTAAGGAAAAAAAATGTGCCAACTCACTATCATTTCAAGGAGACACATCATACATTAAGATCATCCCAGGGAATGCCATGATACAGATGACACTCCAGTCATTACCTCTTTAGTAACTTTCCCACTGTTGTCAAAGTCATACAGAGTGAAGATCCACTCCTGACGGTTGTCGTCCTCCACAGACACATCACACTCCAAGTCCTGCAGACACATTATAATGTGCATTTATTAATTTAATAATACCTTACAACAGTAACTGCATGTCATTGCCCAACTACAGTAACATTTATGACAACAGAGGGCAGCAAAGTACAGCAATTTCAACCACTACAGTGGTGTCATCAGTGCGATTCATTAATTTGTGTCAAGGGGGAGTAAGAGTGTTGATTTATTCACTTTTGCATGAAAATCTGTTAACAAGTAGGATCCATTACACCATTCACTCTAATCTCCCTTCAGTTCAACAGAAGTAACTTTCAAAGAAAAAGAAATCTGTCCGATGAAGGGCAGTGAGTTTGAACTGCCATATTTGGGTTTAAATAAATTCACACACTTTGAGAGCTGTTTCCAGTGGGCTGACCCTCCTTTGTTCTATGCCTTTCAAAGTAAATTACAACTTGGTAAACAAATCACTTATGAGCAGAAGCTATTTAGCCTTGCCCACCTGGTGTCAGAGAACATAAAGAGAAGAGTGAGGGGGTGGCGGGCCGTGCCACTATGACCTGGTCTTCCAGGAAAAAGAGCTTAACCACAACTCTCAGTTACAGCTCTCTGGCAGTAACTTTGATTCAGATGTATCTAGTAACATGGTTGTAATTGGAAAAATAAACATTTGGAACATGGACCCTGGTGCCGCCATGTTGGAGAGCTGACACTCTGCTAGAGGCAGTGCATTTACAAGGGGCGGAGACCCCAGGGAGAAAAGCAGCACTTTATGGTTCTATAATATCTCCTCAGCTTACATAACCAGGAGTGATTACAAAGAAGTAGATCTAAGCAGTTCTTTAAAGCATTCAAGTCCAAATATTACTATCTATTTATTCTATTTATTGGCCCCTAAATTCAATCAGGATATGGTCTTGAGCAGTGTCAACACACATACAGATGTTCTGTCCACATAAGGTACAGAGTGGAGAGGTGCCCCATCCCACTGCACAAATCTCCATCTTAACAAGTCTTTTACTCTCATATTCAACCTTAAAATTATGTTTTTCTATGTTTTGGGATGAAATCATCACATTTGTTTCCAATGCAAATGACAAATGAAAATGACAAATGAAAATTCTGAAAACAAATTGATTTGCATTGGGAAAAAGTGGGACTATCTAATCCTATGTGCAGAGATTTTTCGATTGTTTTAAGAACACTTTTTAAAACTATTTATTTATAACTACATTTTAATTTTTAACTATTTTTTGTAGTGCATCCTGTATCTATTTTCTGTCCTCTATGTGCTGGCTGCTGCAGCCAATTCTGATTTTCTTAAAGAGAGAATGTTCTTCCCCTAAACAATTTTTCTTTGGATTTCGCCGTTGTTTTCAACAACATATTACTGTTCTGGGTTAAAGTGGTGATGAGCATGGATGCCCCATACAGAAAGGCTCCAAAATCTGACCCAGGACCTTTCTGCTGTTGCATGTAGCTTATAGAATAAACATCCACAAAATGTCTAATGCCAATCAAGTAACTAAAATATTTCTGCAATATGTATCTCAGAACATACTGAGGTTTATGGCTATAAAATGACATTAAATAGAGGGACTGGGACCATGTATTGGGTTACGTACATCCAGACTGATGCGTTTCTTCCCTGGAGCTTTGGTCGCTTCCCTCGACACCTCCCGCTCTCCATCCTCTGGATGCAGGTACTGCAGGTAGCTCTCACAGCCCTCAGCCTTCTCGGGGGGGAGCACCACTGTCAATACAGCAACACACACTTTAAATTGGCACAACATACACTTTGAATTCTCATACAGAAATTAGGCAATATTCTGTATGGTTTCCTGCACTCAAAAGGCAAATCAAAAGCCTTCACAAGATAACAAAGCCTGAGTCAGATGTTTATCATGCTTTGGTTTGGGAAGGAGGTACACACTGATGAAAGCCTGAAAATAGGCCAAAACGTCTGCACTGCACTATTTTGCACATCCAGCTTAAGAATATGATCCTGTGAAGTCAAATTAGATCTACCTTACCTACACACCCACACCAAGAGGAAACAAAAAAGATGCTGGGAGCCAATCTTTGATTTACTATCATAGAGATATTAGACATAGGATGGAAAGTTGAAATAACCTCCATGGAAATCTAATCTATGAATATATAATATTCCTTTATCTAACATATGAATATATAATATGCCCCTATACCAGATAATCATGTTTATATATGTTACACAAATAGTCACAAATGAACCAAACATGCTACCACCTCTGGACATGATGATATATATGTAGAAAATACGTGTAATTTATGTGCATATATGAAAAAAAAAATATTGTCCTTGTATGGTCATATGTGTGCACCTACACCTGCTCATTAGCTTGTGACTTAAAAAACTGGAAGGATACATATATTTGTAATATATTAAACATTAAATTTCCCACTGGAATAAATGCACACAGTTCTACTATACTGGTCTATGTATACCAGCCTTCAAGTTATATCGTTAATATATACTATCATAATTGCTCATACACTTTTGATCAAATATATTATCTGTTGTCAGATGAGAGGATGTACTAAAAACGTGTGCTTCTCAACTTACCCTCTAGGGGACAGTGATGATCTACAAATTGTCCTTCCTTCAGCTCACCATTTGGAAACTCCTGGGACGGAGAAATAATGGAGAGAAGAGAAGGGGAGAGAGAGAGGGAGAGAGAGATGTAAGTGAATCTACAGTTCTTTGACCACAGACATTGAGAAAACAAACAGTTCCAGCTAAAGCATTTCCTACTCAGATGAGAGGCAGAAGGCTGGAGGCTCCAGCACGGACAAACACTTTGAACATCTGCACGCTTATTGTGTTTCACTGTCTGGGACGGAGGGAGTGCTGCCACAGCCAAGTTTTCCAGATTCCTGCAAGCCCTTCAAACAGACCCTCGCATCCATCAAAAAAACCCATAATGCACTCCATCATCCAAGCCCTGTCTCAGCCAACCTGTTAGTTCTTATCCCACTTCACATGCAACCAGTTTGATGGAAGCCCAGTTTTCAATAAAAGTTTTCTATATTGCCCAAAGAGAAGTTTTGCGTTTGATTTATATAAAACACACTTCATGATGAGCTCTGAGCAATATGTGTGTATTTATTTTGAATTGGGTGAAATTGCCAGATGGAAAATTCCATGTGGAGAGGATGGGACTGATTAAACACACAATTCCATAGCCATAAAACAAAAGAGTGAGGGGGGATAAAGGGGAAAAGGGAGGGGGGCAAATGTGAAAGCTCTGCTGTCATATGTGAATAATCTATATTCTGCGTAAGACAGAACCACAATGATTTCATAACCATCCCACACATGCACTATGCACAGACACACAGAGGCAAAGGCACAAATACACACACATACACAAAAATACACACAACAACAACTTTAATTAGATTGGATTGTGGAAACAATGAAAATTAAGCGCAGCACAGGCCCTAAACCGCAACTATTTAAACAACAAATGATTCATCTCATTTACGTCATTCCCAGTCCACTTAGCTGGTCCACACACACTTTGAAATAAAATCTCACCAGATTGAATCAAGGAGGCAAACTGAAATGAGACAAATAAAAAACAGAGAGATGCTAGAAAACAAAAGAACTCCATGTACCTTCAACAGAGCTGAGGCTCGACTGGAGTCTGCACATCTGCATGTGTTTAGGTGAACGAGCCCCTCTCTCTTTCCCCTCCCCTCCCCTCTCAGGGTAATGACAGCGCCAGAGCCTGTGGTGCTATTTAACAATCTCAGAGCCCGTGATTATTCTTCACTTCAGAGGATGATACCTCAGCCTGTAATCTGCCCCTGACCTTCACCGCGGAGGGGGAGCTGGTTGTGTGTCAGGGTCAAGGCTCGGACACCCTGCAAATTGGCCACGGGAGACATTAAGAGAAAGCAGGGAGAGAAATGGGAGCCAAGGCTTGCGGAGAGTAGAGGAGAGGAGAGAAGAGGAGAGAAGAGGAGTGGAGGGGGTGGTGTGATTGGAAAGAAAGGGGAAGCAATTGGGGGAAAATAGGAGGAACAGAAGAGGGGCAGGAAGTAAGCAGGGGGAATACAGGAGAAAGGAACCACAGGAAAAGAGGGCACAAAGGGAAGAGAGAGGAGAGGAAAAGATAAGACGAATTGAAGATGGGAGAAGAGGGAGGCAGATAAGAGTGAGGAGCAGAGGAGGAGACGGTTTGTTAGCGGGGAGATAGGGCCTATCTGCTGCCTGTTCCAGTCCCTGGGAGCTCAGTGGGAGAGGTGGAGGTGGTTTTTTAACAAACTCTGGAAGGTTTCTGGGAGAGGTGGAGACAACCGGTACCGCTCCCTGGGCCCCAAACAAGCAGCTGTCTTTAATCAGCACTCACAAAATACACACACACACAGACACACACACACAGACACCAGACATGTGCATCTATAATACACACATCCACATAAACACAGACTGCTTCTATTTTTTTGTGGTTTCTGTAGCCAAGTTGTTGTTTCCTCTCCGAGCTGGATGCTTTTATCTCTCCTCTTTGTACTACAGTCCCTTAATGAAGGGCAGTGTGTAAAGGAGAAGGAGTTCACACAGACACACTGTTCTGTTGCACAGAGGAACATCAAAGCAAACCATTGATTCTTCTCATCCTCGTTCCCATCGGGGTGCAGAGCAAGGTAAGCACCTCTAAATGAAAGACAGAATTCACAAGTAAATCTAATGAAATGAATCAATCAGCCAACTGGCACCGGCGGATCTCATCGCTAATTAAAATTCAGATACCAGGAGACGTCTCACTGAGCGGTGTGGGGGGAAGGGGTGGCAGCAGCAAGACCTGTGCTGAACACATGGCATCTCAAGAGAAAAGTCAGCCCTCCCTCCGTGCTCATTACATCCAATGGGGGAGCTAATGAGAGAGCAGGCTGGGTCTGACCGCAGTCTGCCGTTTAACGTCTAAACACATGGCATCTCCATCCACATCGCCCACAGTGTCGGGCTCAAATCTGCCTGCCACATGTGTAATTAACTGCTATCTGGCATCTCGCCACTCTCATTCCTTCACTATCAGATCATAAACAGTTCTGTAGGCTATGAGAGTGTGTTAGCATTTGGAGGGAGCAGTTTCTGTTTTCCAGTAGTGGCATACACCTGAAACCTGTGATGTACTCATCGACACAGGGTGTTTTATCAGTCGCAGGGAAGATAGATGAAAAACCGCATGTGGGACAGACACCTCAGCGAGAATGACAAGCCGATGAAGAGGTATTAGATCTCCATTGTCTTATAAAACAGTGCATTGGATATATGCACTGACAGCGTTCCATGTAAACAGGATCTGTCTCCCAGGCGCCTTGACATAAGAGACAGACAGAGAGGTGTGTGATGTTTGTTCCTGCTTAATGCAGCAGTTCTGCCAAGCTTCCCTAAAGCCTCAGCCTACTGCCAGACTTTTATGTGGGATAGGGTAACCAGGGGAAGCTTTCATAGCTCCCTACCAGGTGACATCAGACATCCCCCAGCAGTCTCTCTGCCTGCCTGCCTACCACCCATCCTCCCACTGGAAAACACTGCACATCTTTGTTCTCGCACTCTCCTCCCCTCACTCACCCCCTAAATATAAGCACACACACTGCTTTAGTCTATTCTTCAAACCATATGATACACAACTGATTTGAAAATCGCATCTTCAAAAACAGAAGAGGCTAACATGAAGTTTGTTGACACACTTCGCTTGGCCTCGGGGTATGAAATATGGCAATTTGATCAGTCTGGATGTGTATCCAAGTCCAAACATATGCTGGAAAAAATACGAAAACAGGATACTTTCTGGAAACCTACTCATATAATTTTGAAGCTAGTGTGGTTTTCTGAAATACTTCAGATAGCTTATTTTTACAAAAGTTGTAATTAGAAACAACAACTTAGTTGGCTGTAGAGTATTTAATCATCTGTTTGGGTCTTTTTTTCTCTCCTTTTTTCATACCTGATACTTCAGTATATTGTAGTATGGAGTTCCTTTTCCAAACCAGACCAACAATCTCAGTTATTTCCTCAATTTGACTCAGAGAGTACCTTTGGAGATAAAGACCGAGTGGCCAACGGTGGGAGTTCTCCAGGATGTACACAGTTTCTAGAAATACAAAGTCACCTGCAACTGACACTTAAGTAGGCGCCAGAGGAAAGCCTGGATGACCACCAGCCAACCAGTACCTCACCATCCCTGCTCCCACTGGCGATTAATTGGGGATGATTGTGGGATTTCCCACTGATGAAAACGAGAATTGAGTTGTATCAATATAATGAAAGGAACACCACTTTGTAAACAAACGGCATAGCCTTTACCACAGTATGAAACTGGAGAGGGAGTGGGGCCATTGAGGAATAAAAGCCCTCCATTCCAGAAGAAACCAAGCTGGCCTTGACTCAAAACCAGATGTGAGCTGTTATATTGAAGGGAGAGGGAGAAAAAGAGAGCGAGACGAGAGCTGGAGAGAGGGGGAAAGGGTTTGTGGCTGAAAATATGGGGAGCTAAAGACAGAGGGCCTGTTGCACAACTTATGTCCCTTCTCTTGCAAGAGACTAAAAGAACAATAATGTTGGTCTCCTGGTGGTTGAAAAGCAAGCTCTCGCCCACTGGCTGATCAGGCCTCAGCTCTCGGTCCAAGTCGGTGTGATTATGGTGCTCAGAACCGACAAGCCAGACTGACCACAGCCAGTGAATAATACTACAAAGTGGCCATACTAAAACAAACAGTGCTGCTTATATACTGGTGGATTTGAGTTAGTCTTCCCAAGAATATTCATCAGTATAATACTCACAGCACAAACCAGTGTCAGCAGCACAGTCCTGTAATTCAGCTTGTTGCTATGTGCCTGGCAGTTTGTACTAAGAATGCCTGATAAATTTAGAGACATGAAATCTCAACATTATACAGTGATGATGCAGTATTGTGCTATAAAACACACAGTGAGTGCAGGTATTTTACACAAATCTCCATTGTGAGGGCAACACTGGCGAGTCGAGCCCCAGAGATAGCCCTCCTTTGATCCCCGTCATTGCTTGACATTGGTTTTGCTCATTAATTGGGGTATTTTATCTGCGTGTCACTGACATGACATGTCTCTCTATGAATGGCAGCAAGATAAGAGCAGAATGCCATGCTGTCATCTGGACGGGCCCCATGTGGCCCAGATGGCCCTGATACAGCCCTTTCAGAGTAGTGGGACACTACTCTCCGAGGTCAAACAAGAGGCAAAGCTTCTTTCTTGGCAGGACATGAATTGTTGGGGCGAAGCCTCTTCGGTCCCAGTGTAACAGCTGTGAAGAGAGATGAGCATGCTTGCCTCTCTACGTCAGGGCAGCCTGCAAACCGCTGATAGTCACCCGTGGCCCTTCAATCAGGAGAGGACATAGCCTGGACTCTGCACACCCCCTCCAGTGCCCTCCCCACCCTATCACTGATCTTCCGCTCACTTTGATTATGACCTGCTGGATGTCATAAACAAAGATTAGTATCGCCTGCTGACCACCCTGCATCTGTCACCAGTGCTGTAATCAGCCTGCCTTCATTAAAGCAGGCTTTGATAGGAGTCTGATGTAATGGAGTGCCCTCCTTTCTCAGCTGTCACACACAGGCAGCTACTGTAGGAACTTGGAAACCGTGTGGCCCATACAAGCGGGTGGAATCACATTTATGGATCTGGGTTAGGCAAATGTATTAAATTATAGGCGTATTTCATACCATCATGCTTGAGGTAAAGTATTTGATCAATTATAGGCCCGGAGAAAAAGACATAGCGGCTGTCGTGGTTTGCTAGAGGGGAACCACAAAATATTACACAAGACTAGACTGAAATTTGGTGCCACATACAGTGCCGCAGAGAGCACTTTGGTTTAATTCAAAGGTCTCAGAGCTTGGTGGTGTAATGCAATATCCTCTGTGTGGACTTTTATATGACCAATCACATGTACAGGAGCGCTCAAACATTTACTGGCAAACAAAGGTATCACAAAATGGCTTATTTTAACAGAAGTAGCAAGCAAAAGGCTTGATAAGGCAAGAAGCTGAGTGAAACAATGGATACTTAGTTTACCAAATGTGAAGAAACTGCACAAATCTAAAATGAACACAAGCACTGGACAGAACACACAGCACAGGCAGTGAGCACACATACACACATACCCTGGTCAAACAAGAGCAAGAGAGAGAGAGAGAGCACAAGGCAACAACATATCAAAGCCAGTGTGGGACAGGCGGTTAGACTCCAACAGGATGTTCCTCTGTTTCTGGCCTCCATGTGAAATTCTGTAAGCTCCCGCGCAGGCCCCTGGCTCTTAAGCCTAGCCAATGGGGAGCACGCCCGGGCCGATAAAGCTGAGGGGATTTGTTCCACATTCCACAGGCCCTTTAAACAGCACAGTGGATCTCAGAATGCCAGGTTGTGGGTCAGGTGGCCGAGACACGGATCCCTTTATGGCCCTGTGCAACTCCACCTCTCACGCACTGGGGTAGGCGCTCTCTGTCCAGCTGAGGAGCATTCAAAACTGGTCAAGTGCAATGATTGGATGTAGCAGGGGTTTTCTTTTGAATGTACTCATCACTTGCTGTCAATACTGTTTCTACATTTACCAGAAATCAGACCAAACATGTTCGCCTTTCCACCAGGCCTGCTTGCTATAAAACAAAGGGTGTTTCACTGGTGGGTGAAAGTCATTTCATCACAGTCACGTTCACCTGTACGGGTGTATTTGGAGATGTAGTGAGTGTCAACTTCCGAACTGTTTGTTTAGTATTGACATGTCACTTATCATTGCAATCACCTGTGAGATAATCGCCAGGCTCAACAGTTCATAGAGGGGCAAGGCTCTGTGTTTGGAGGCTGGTGCAGCTTACAGGCATTACAGTGCTCCTGTGGGTGACTGAGAAATGTAAACAAACCATGTTGGGAAGGAGAGCGCCAGTGTCAGTGTGGAAGATTAGCACCACTGCCCCGTGCTATACATGTAATATCACAAATGTATGATGATATCCAACTAATCCTATGCAATATACTGACTTTTCAGCAGCCACTTTTATAAGTTCAGAGCTAAATCTGTGACACACACACTAGTGTGCTTGTAGAGGAGCTGCCTCTTGGCATGAGGCTTCCTCAGCATGTCTTCTAGCAGCACGGGGACAGGGTCAGAGTCAGACCACAGCTTTACAGTACACTAGTTACAGCTCCCCATGGATATCTCAGAACTTACACAGAAAAGTGTAGATCCACATGACTGCCCACGATAAGAGCAGATTATGGAGCTGTGTCCAATCAGACAGAAATGTAGCATGAATTCTCAACACATCCATCTGGGAGGCATATTGGGCAAACAGAGACTAGTGGCTGTTGCACTGTACTATTACTGCATTCAGCCCTTAGGGGAAGGGGGACAGGATTGTCAGTCAGAGACAGCCAAAATACCGAGTACAGTACAGTAAGCTGCAATGAATAACCAAGGTAGGCAGGCAAGCAGACAGGCAGAGCCTCTAACAACTCATATACTACAGCCTAACTATTCTCAATAACACTTGCCAAACCTCAGGTTTTCCGACCTCAGGAGACATGACTTCTTTGCATAATTGGTAGTGTTGCTCCTTACTATGAAATATGTAAGACTTGAGGCTATCATGCCAAGACAGTTTGGGTGAGACATTACAAATATGCCTTGGCTTTGTGAAGTGCTACACAGCTTTTTGACATCCTAAATATAATATCTTTAAAAAAAAAAAAAAAAAAAAAAAAAAAACGAGCTACCCTGTGTTCAATGTGGCTGCATCCTAGTTAACTATTAACACACACTCTCTCTCTCTGACTGTGTGGTGCTGCTGTCTCCTCCAACCTGCACAGATTGCCAGTCTCAGAGAATTCTTTACACTGGTGCAAGAACAGGCTTAATTCCAAGCTGTGAAGTTCCTCACAGGCCTGGAACTGGACAGGGGGTCATCCCAGGGTCAAAACCAAGCGTTTTCCTGAGGATTCCTAAAAATATACTCCTGCTGGGCACAGGAAATAAAGGAGCCTCCGTGATCTTTAGACGATGTGAAGGAAGCCTGGATATGTAGAATGGACCACAGCCAACGGGCCACTGGCTGTAACGCTTTGGAATATGTTACGCAACTTCCCATGTATAAACGGGATAAAGTTGAGATTTGAAGATGATCAGATGAGAGGCAGAAAAAAGAAAGTAGCACATGATCCAATTACTGATACTGCGAATACCAAATCATGGCAAGCTCAGCCGTCCTTCTATTGAATTATTCTCAAAGAAAATTACTGGCATAAAAAAAGGGATAGGAGCATAATTTGTATGTTGCATTACATTCTTAGCTTCACGATAGGAATTCCAAAACCTCATAGTGTAAACTGTGAATGAGATGATTTGCCAGTGACACAGCATAAACTAACGCCAATCAGAGATTAAAAAGCCATAGTTGGCAAGGCTGTAACTGCTGTGGTTCCTCCTTTTGGTCTCAGGCTGCCATGTGTGCACCTTAGTGACCTGACAGACTAGCTGTGTGTGTCTGAAACACTGTTCCCCAGTGTGAAATTCTGGAACATAATTCATCCATGGCACAAGCAGAGATCAAAAGGCTGTGGAGCAGAGGGCAGCTCAGCTCAGCTCCTCCTCCTTCCCCAGCTCAGCTTTTGCAGGAGAGTGAACAGAGAGCTGCTGCTCTCACAGCCATAATTACTGGAAACCAGGGCTGTGAAAGAGTACACACTAAAACATGCGCTGAGTTCCTTTAGACTGCTTACTCTGACAGCATTAGCAATGAGTCTGTATATATATTCTTATCTTATCTCAGGTATAAAAAGGCACAAACCTCCATACTGATGGAGTTTTGTTGTGTTTCGCGCCAGAGTTACGTTAGAGGTTAAGTCCAGGGGGAAAAGCCTGCTTAAAAACACTTAGTATGACACCATGTTTGATAAAACCTGTTCAAAGCAGACTTGTGCTTCACATAGTAGAGCGTGCCGGTGTGTAATAACACCACAAAGGCTATGAGATAATCAAGTGTTACTAGGATAAAGTAGTTCTCAAAGCTGAGCACATGACACTGAGGGTAAAAGTTCAGATATTCTGATACACTGACATTCTTGAACTGATAGGATCAGTCAGGCCCTTATCAACATCGAGAAGTAGCTGCTGCTTGTAGAGCAGGCTACTGCTCAACTGGACTATATGTGATTTCTTTGTTTGTTTGTTTTTTTGCTTTATGTGCCAGTCTCCTTCCACTCAATTTCCCTGATCTTCAAATATAAGTTGTTTTATAATCACTGTCACAATTTCAGCCACCAACTGTTTAAAGCCTTTCAAACACATATCTAATGAAAGTTTAGCTTTCTATGTTTCACATATTTATATTGCTTTTTTGTTGTTGTTTTCTTTACACTAACAGATTTTGGTAATTATGTGAATATTGCACTTAGAATGGTCAGTGAAAACCACAATTAAATCAAGACCGAGCAGAAGGCGGTTTCTCTGTGAAGCACCTCATAGGAGCAGATGGTGTCTCTCTGAAAAGGCTCTCAGTAACGGGGGCAGGCATCTCAAGGAGAACTGCTGTTTATTTGAAATGAGCCTTTAGGTAAACATGTTACATGGCACAGAGGGCCAGGTCAGCTTTTGAAGTGGATAGGCTCAGGGCAGAAATGGGTGGGGGAAGAAAAGAAGGCTGCCTTCAGAGGAAATGAGAACAGTGGCCTCTTTCAGCACTGTTTCATCCTCTCCCTCCCTTTTTGTCACATATAGAAAAGAGCACAAAAGGTGGATAGGTGTATAAATACACCAAGAGAGCCCGAGAGACACTAGATTCTTACTCCTGCTCAAAATATAAGCAGAATAAACCTGGATAGCTGTACTGCTAACAGTCTGACTTCCCCAAACTAAAATTACCACCCATGACAAAAATCAACTGCTTCCTTTAGGGTCTTGATGAGGGGAACAGGTTTGTGTAACAAAAGCAAGTTAGCAGCCATTCCCCATCGGAAAGGAATGTGATGTGCAGAAGGAGGGCCAGGCCTACACTGTCTGCAGAGCCCAGATCCAAGCTTTGAAGCTGCTAGTATGTTTCAACAGCTAACCACTTTCAGATGGGACTGTGGCGTTTTATGAGCTGAATAATAGCGATACCTACACATGTGCAGGCTTGGGGTCCAAAAGAGGGGGAGGCTCAACTCACAGCAGAGAGAAAGATGCCTAACTCTTCAGGGGTCGGGATGAGGGTGTGTTTGATAAATCTCATGCTATGTGTAGATGAAACTGGAGGACAGGAACACAGAGGGCAAAGATTATTGTTGAAAGTCTATTATCATATTAATGCAGCTCTGCTCTCATCTTTTCCAGGGTCACCTCTGCCATCAAAGGAATTTGTGCTTCACATTTTAAGGTGCTGGTTCTTTGTGGGGAATAAACAATCATGTGAGGAAAAATCATGTAGAAAGCTTGATCTGTAAAAAAAAAAAAAAAAAAAAAAAAGGCGACATTAAGAGGTGGAGAATTTCAACCCCACCGGGGCTGCCCACTGTTTTCAAAAGTGCTTCCAGCAGCAAAGCATCAAAACAATGAGGAACAACCATGGCCAGCAGCTCTCTTTGCCCTCCACTGGGGTTTTTGAACCTGTTTTTTTTTTTTTTTTTTTTTTTTTGAGCATACAGGAAACCAGGGTTTGTGGTGTGTGGTGTTTCACTCTCCAGCCCCAAACCTAGCAGGGCGTCAGGTTCAGGAATGTGCAGCAAGGATGGAGTTTCTAAGGCATTCAGGAGTGACTCTGTAAGCTTTTAATACAAGAATAACACAGAAAGTGAATGTAATCTAGTCTGGCAAAGAGAGACGCACATTACATCAGAAGATCGTGCAGCGTTGAGGAGCTCAACAACGCATAGCTGAACTGTCAACTACTTGGCATTTCACAGTATTTTAGTGTTAGTCTTCAAATGGAAAAGTTGCTAGGTTTTACTAGTTGAACACAGCTTTTAAATAGTTTTTGGTCATTTCTGCTTTATTTGGTAGTGCTAGTAGAAACAGACAGGAAAGGCGGAGGAGACAGAGAGGGGATTACATGTAGCAAAGTACCGAGGTTGGATTTGAACCCACGCTGCTGACTTAGCCTTGATGCCTGGCATGTGCTCTACCAGGTGAACTAACAGGGTGTCCCATAGTCAAATGCATTTTGATGTGTAGTTTACTGTGCAAATGAAATTCCATAATTAATTTTTATATAAATATATTTTTTAATTTTATTTTTGTCCCATTATTGCATGTTTCTTTTCCACCTCAACTTTTCCTTCCATCCCCGTCCTTCTCTATTCTTTGCTTTTCTCTCAAAACCACGCAAGCAGAGGTGTTCATACTGAAGCCTTTTGTTTTGTTTGTGACTGAAGTCATTCCTGGCTATCAGTGTATTGTGCCGCATGGTGCAATTTAGTTTCCCCAGTGCTTGCATTGTGGAATATATGTCAGGTCAGCGCGTGACCTTTGTGAAGACAATCTCAAGTTTCCACTGGCCTCCAGAGAATAACAAACTCATGTCCAAGACAGGAATCTCCCTTTCTATAGAGGAAAACAAGCAAAAGACACAGTCCTCCTCTAAATCTGCAAATATTTAGAGTAACAAAGTATAGAATAAAAATGAATTTGCACTTTTTATTCTAATCATGTAATGAATATGTGTGAGGTCTAGAGCTCACTGTGTGCTCACTATCATTATTTAAGGTCTAATTACAACAATGTATTCAATTAAGAATGGCTATAATGACAGCATATAATAACAACCATAACTGAAAAAAATATAATATTCCCTTGGCTGCTCTAAGGCTTGCGAAATGAAGTCCACTTGGAAAAGAACTAAAGCTTTCTAAGGGGGAACAGGGGTTTATGTGGAAACATACCTTACACACTAAAATGTAATAACCTTTGAGTCTCCCGGTGTTTTACTTGGCTGGGAGAAGCACAAGATCAAACACAGACTTGGATCCAGCAGCCTTAGCCAAAAATGTCAGCGCTAAGCACTGGGCTCCAGCTCCAGGTATTTTCTTTCCTATGGCAGGGCGAGAGCAGAGAGACAGACCAGTGTTAACCCTCGGCGGGACTGCCCCAAACAGCCGCCACCACACTGTTTCACCCCGCTGCACCGACCGCGCGGGGGAAGTGGGGTCTCCCTGCTGCCAGCCAATTGTCAGCGACCACTGATGTGACTGAAAACCCAGGATGGTTTCAGTCCTGGGAAATCAAAAAGGAAGAGGAGACCTTCACATGTGTGATCACTCCCGCACAATCTGGGCCGTTGAACAGTGAAGCCGGACTGATTGCTCTGAAGCGAGTAAACAGAAATGTATTGAAATTCATGAAGAGCAGCGACAAACAGTAAGTTACTTCAAAGGGCTGATGAAGAGACTCTGAGATAGCTCCGAAGGCAACGGAGCTGCATCGCACATGTCTGCAGATAAGGACTCCAGTGTGACAGGGAGAGAAAAAACTGACTTTTCTTGTCTAAACTCAAACAATTACACTTTTGATTTGTGGGAAAATGTAGAATTTGTTCAAACCATTTAATTCTGTTGACTATAGGGGTGAACCGATATATCGATGTAGTGGTATCAGCTGATATTAGCTGCAACAAGCAATACCAGTATTGGTCCAATATTACTTTTATTGTTGATATTTGCTTATTCTGACCTTTTTCTAGGAGTGTGCCACTTAATAAAACTCAGAATTCTTACAAAAGTGTATACTGGTATTGGGGATTGGAATCTGCCACAAAAAAAAGTCTATTGTTTTGCCCCTTAGCTTTTATCCCTTATCTGTATGGGAAGTGGAAAACTATTGAGGCTTTTCAATACACTACAAAATACAGTCCTGCACTGTGCTACTAATATTACATTTACATTTAGCGACAAAGTTTGGATCTGCCATTGATAAGAGATTGTGAGCCGTGTCTGGTGGCTCCTGGGTTCCTCCTCATGACCACAGACAGGCCTCGCTGCGCTCACCAGCGCTGGTCACAGGGGAACGAGGCCGAAAGTGAGCAAACAGCATCAAAGTACCTCAGACAGTATAAATATCCTCAAATAAATAAACATTTAATCTGCCTGCAGTGTTCTAATGTCTTTTTCCATGAAGCACGGGACACTCTCTCATTCATTTCTGCACACACACACACACACATAGAGGGAAAGACTCGGCCTCTGACTCACAGGCAAAGCCATGTGGTGATATACACTCAGACACTCCACCGTAAAAGAATGGCTAACCCGACCACCTCACACTTGCAACAAGTGTCGAAGCCAACCGTGTGGTGATGTTTACACTGACAGAGGAGTGAATGTTTGCTCTGGACAAATGGCAACCATGACACAAAAAGGAGCTGCCAAGAGATGGGAGT
Organism: Myripristis murdjan; assembly: GCF_902150065.1. Taxonomy (NCBI): domain Eukaryota; kingdom Metazoa; phylum Chordata; class Actinopteri; order Holocentriformes; family Holocentridae; genus Myripristis; species Myripristis murdjan. Next base: position 17,524,709 of record NC_043995.1, read on the forward strand.
GATTTACGTGTAGTAGCTGTTAAAAGTTAACATAGGAGGTAAAAAAAAAAAAAAAAAAAAGATCAATGGTCAGCTCTGGCTTCCCCAAACAATGCGACTGAAGGGGCGGATAAGGCGTTCTATTATTCCCCTTCCCCCACTACCTTCAAAACCCCTCAAATATCTCCCCAAGAAAAAGGAAAAAAAAAAAAACACCCCCAGCCCTCCTCCTCCTCCTCTATTCCTCTTCCCTGCCACCCCGCCCCCACCCCCCCTTTCCCACCACAGCCCCTCTCGCTGCTCCAGGATTTTGCTGTACAAACCAGGAACAGATGTCTGCCGGGGCCGTGCTGAAAGACCCCGCTGTTCTGGATGCCAGCCACATGCTTTTCATTCAGAGATGAAGGCTCACAGTTCGCCTTCTTGTGAAGCCAATTTAAAAAAAAAAAAAAAAAAAAAAAAAGAGGGGGTGGAAAAAAACAAACTCTCCAAATGCCTTCAAGTCCCTTCAAAACCAATACATACATGAGCACACCTCTTTTTTTTGCTGTTGTTTCGTCTCCTCCGTGCAACTTGTATGATGCCACTTCAAAGTTTCTTGTTTGCAGCGGCGCGACGAGCGGAAGGGAGAAGTCACAGGATGCGACTGACAAGAATATTGCTTCAATGGAGCAGGCCTGAAACAAGAGCGAGACACGCTCAAAGACTTGAGGAGTCAGCTCAAAACTGAAAGAATGACCTCAGTATCAAAGTGGTGGCTCAGCGAACTGCAGAATAAAATGTCATTGAGGGGGTGCAGCCTTAAGATTACCCAGATATCCCTGCCGCAGATCCAAATCAAATACTCCTAACTCAAAATGAACATGTTCAGGAGAAGATGTGCGCAAATGCCCAGTGGCAAATGTGTCCAAAGAAAACATCCATTTTTGAGCGAGATTGCCAAAAGGTGATTTTTATATAAAGGGAAAGTCTTATTCACAGGCTGAAAATCCAAATGAACATTAAAAAAAACATTAGTTCACAATTGGTTTAGTGAGCTGCTTTGGAACTTTGCTCTCGAGCCTAATTCATTATTGAAGAGTGAGAGCTATATAACTCTCTGCAAGTCCAAATAAATTTGCGTCTTTAAGCTTTTTTGGCACATCACAACATCCAGACGAATCCCTAACAAAGCCTTACTGTAAGTGTCATGCTATTAACCTTTCAAAATGAGTAATAATGGTCTTTGTTGTGGAATTTAAAATGTTGACACACTCCCTCTTAACAGGGTAAGGCTCTGGGAAGGCTTGAGACAAAGATGGTGCTGAAAGGTTGAATTAGCCTGTCATTATTTGGCTATCCAAGCATGTCTGTTTGAAGCTCCCAAATGAAGCACTGTGTGTGTGTGAAACATGGTCAGGACTGTTGACGTTTCCACGGGGTGAAACACAGTGAACCTTCACAGAGCTGGTGAGCGCACAGGTCTGGATAAGTACAGGGCCAGGATGCACCGCCTCTCTACACTTTACATGTTCATCCGACTGGGGTCATTTTCCAAAAAAATAAAAAAATAAAATAAAATAAAATAAAAGGTGTGTGTGGTGGAAATGTGGCGATGTGACTGTACTCGCTCCCTCTGTTTTGGCTCAGAAATTTGGCTGTCACTTTGATCTTGCCTCTGGTGATATTACCACATTACGCCAGGTGCTTGGACAGGTATGACTTGTCTTGAACACCTGCAGTGCAGCGTCAAAATCTTATTGACTTTTCGCAGGTTGGGCCACGTCATCTTGCTGAATCACTCTCTCTCTTTGTTTCTTGCCATCGCCAGCCTTTAGGCGGAGGCTATAGGCTTACATATAGAGGGCAGCCTGCCAGCTACGATCTTGCATCTTGACATGAAGCAATATCAAGAATTAAAAAGGTCTTTGTTGTTTTCTGGTTTCTCGCCATCATGCCACAGAGGGTTGGACTCATTTTTGGATGCATAGAAATGATTGTATTATTCAGCAGATTAATACTGACTGATTTTAGGCAACATTACCCTCCTGTTTATTTTTTTTTTCCTGCAGTGCTCCGTCCCTCAGCCCATCCCCCCAGACAGGACAGGGGGATAGAGGGGTGAGGGTTCGGAGGCTCCACTGATATCAGAGCCCTTTTATAACTCCCAGCTCTGTTCTTTGAAGTCCCAGCCAGACAGCTCAGGAATCCTACTCCCCCATTTGACAATGAGGAGGGGGATGGTGAGCGCTAAACAGTGTGTTTGGCCAATCTCCTCCCAATATGAAATCATAAGCACTTTTTAACTGTCCCTGTAGCTCAGCGGCCAAGCCTGTCCAAAATATCCTGAGGACTAAATGGTGAAAACTACTATCTGGCAAGAGCTGCGCTGAATCACTCACAGGGAGAGATGAAAAAGACGAGACAGCGAGCGCAATCGAAGCTCTTCCACTCGAAAATGTGCTTTCAATTGATGTGAAAACACTTGAACTTCACTTTCCTCAAAAAAGAAATCACAATGAAACTGCGACACTCTGTTGTTTTTTTTCCCCTCTTTGATTTTTACACATTTAATCACAGTCCAAATCCACAGACATCTAAGAATCTTTAATCCTGTGATTATATCAGGGGAAAAAATGTCAGTGTAATTGAATCCCAGTGAAGAATTAAGTGACAGCCAATGAAATGCCATTATTTTCAGCGCAGCCCAAAGTGAAATTCTCGCCGGTGAAACACAAGGTATCAGATGGGGAACTGCACAGCATGAGAAAGATCCCAAGGGAAATCATCTATCTCCGTGTAAATGCCTTTTTCAAACAGCAGGAACAGAGCTGTCACTGTGAGCAGGTAGTCGCACATTCAGCACCGCTGTGTTCACTGAGCGGAGTTGAAAGCGTCCTGGAAGCATCTATTCATTTCATAATCATATTCTATTTGAAGGCTGATTCTTACCATCATTGCTTTTGGGGTATTGCTACAACAAAGTGACATATGTGGGGGAGAAAAAAAAGCAATGCTTGCTGCGCCTTAGCAACAGTTAAAACATCACACCATGTAGAGGCAGTGACTTACATTACAAATATTACGTAAGTCACAGGTAACTTTGCTTTTGTTTTACATGCACAACAATCCTTCAGAAAATGGCATGCTGACTATAACTTAATACAACCGCTCTTGACATGAACATATATAGCAGGTATTAATAGAGGCTTAAAGGATAAGCTTGAAACTGATTCACCAACCAGAAATCCTTTGAAATAGAGCTACAGTATCATGAAATGGGAAAATATAGTGCTCGTGTTACTTGTTATTGCAAAAAAGCAAACTGAATAACCAAACACATGTTGACAACACACATTTTAGCCAATAAATGCCGTAACAGATGTGACTGCAGTTTGCTCTGTCCACCTATAATGCAAGCTCCTTCACAAATACTGTATGTTTCAAGTTAAACAGGAAAAGCAACCAGCTGAGAGGCTTACTACTGATACTTACCCAGTTCTAGCCTGAGCATGGATAAGCCTATATTATACCCCACTAATGACACAAAATAAATCAGGGACATGACTTTGATAGAAGTTAGAGTAAGACCAACCTACTAATAACTCCCAAGCTTGCGCCTTTGGTGGTTTCCTTATGGGGGAGTGTGAACGAGAATTCCTCTGAAGTAGAGGAAAGTTCTTTTAATTTGCCATGAGTGGGCGGTTTATAACCCTGATATAATCCATAACTCTTCAGCTATTACAACCACCCACCTAACAGATTGTCAGTACCTCTGTGTGAACTTCCCATAATTTCTGTCTGAGAACTCGGGACTCTCGCACCCCTCAAAATGACACGCTAATTGAAGTGATGTAATGTTATGCCACAGAGGGCTGCCCACTGGGAGCCGCACTAGAATAGGAGGCATTGAGAGTGAGACACAGCCCTTAGTCATGATGCCAGCAGCCACAAGAGCAAATTTTATATCCCGCCTCAGTCTGAGAAACGACTACCTTTCCATCCAGCCTCGCTCTGGGATGCAGTGTAGCTTCTCTGTGTGTTTCTGTGTGTCACTGTGCATCCGTGAGTGTCTGTGCCATGTTTGCGCGCTGCTATGCCAAGCCTCCACAGCGCTCATGGCTGTCAGAGCCTATCCAGCGTGCGGGCAGGAGAATAACCACTGCACTGCTGTGTCAGTGCCAGCAACGACAGAAGGAGCAACAACCTGCGACTTCTGCAAAGACATCCGCATGTATTTGCAGTTTGCACATGCTTGTCAATCCACTTTGTTTCCCAGTAAGTCAAGCAGATACCATCTCATCTTTCTGTTAGACGGAATGTAACAGCTTCATCCAGACAACTTTGAAGTGCTTCACAGACTCTTGCCTTCGTTCCATCAGAAAATGCAAACAGACACCTGGCACAGTTTTCTGCAGCAGTGAGTTTGGGTAATGCATTACCCGAAGTATTATCGGATGATTTCGACATAGGATGGATAATGCACACACAGCATAATCACAAGACACTGGTCCTTGGCAGCAGATGAACCTTTTAGGTGCTACAATAATTGACCTGTCATCATATCCTCATTTACCATGCACAAATAGACCAGGGTAGGGAAAAAACCCTTTGCCAAAATATTTCAAAGTGCCTCTTAACAAATGATGCTCTGTGAAATATTATATTTTTATTCTGGGCAATGCTCTGTAGCCTATAATTAGATTTGTTTCAGAAGTCTAATGGCACAACAGTGTGTGGGACTTTGATCGTTTCATTTATCATCATGGCTCAACTATCAATAGAGCAGATCATCATGGACTGACGTATAAAACACTTTCAAAAATACTCTGATATAACTTCAGGCCTGCCGCCAGCAGCGGGAGGAAATGTAAAATAAAAAGGCTGATACCTGCATGTTCTTGAGCTTGTGATCCGACGCGCTGTACCTCTCACACTCCTCCATCCCTCTGCGGAGGAAGGCATTCACGACAAAACTGTCTCCTGAAATGAGGAGAAAACACACCGTCAGCGGGAATTAAACTCACCAAAATAGAGAATTTATAGAAAAGTGGATGATCATCAGTCATGTTACGCTCATTATCAAGGTTTATCCTCACCTTCAGGGTTTTCTCTGCGCTTACACGCTTGATCCCATCAACACATGGACACACACGGGGATGTAAAACAAGACAAGATCGTTACTTGGTGTAAGCCAAATACTTTCAATTCGCACTTTTTCAAGGCTTTCAATTTATAGGTCTTACCATGTTTGGACTGAAGTTTGCCCATGCTTAAATCCCTCTTCCCTGGATCTGTGTAGGTACTCCGCAATCCGTCAAGGATAAAACAATGATTGATTCAACAATGTCACATTGTGTTTGTCTGGAAAGAACAGGGGAAGTCCGACTTCATCCAAAAGTGGGCAATTAAATCGCTTGGTCATTGAAACAATTAATTTTAAATCTGCAGAAACAAGACAAGCTCTGAAGGTACATTTAACCAATAAAAAAAGATCAGCGAGGAGGGAGACAGTGCACACTTGCTTTCTGCCTCCGCTTCAGTCCGACTGAGTGCAGCAACGGGCTGGAGGCACAGGCGAGCCGCGACGCGAGTGTAAAGTCCGCCGGTGGAAAAAGATACACTTCCGGTTGTCGCTTTAAAAAATAAAGGACCTCGTGGATGAACTTGTTTCGACGCTTTTCAAATGCAATCAAATAAAGCGAAAACGAGGTGCATCATAATTAAGGAGAAAATTAATGGCAAACGAAAAAATAGTAACTATTTGGAGGACATATATGCACAATCCTTTTCTATCAGTTAATGTTATAGCTTAAGTGTTAATGCTCATATTTATATTTCCCTTTGTGACAGCCTTGTACAGTATTTCAATGGGAGCCTATTGGGCCTCCCATTCTACATGTTTAAGTGTTTTGTAACTTAACTAATCTAAGTTCTAGCCTTTAATGTATCCATCCATGAGGCAGATTTTCATCAGGAAACATGTAACATTACTTAATAGTTTATTTTACTGTCTATTTAACAGCCATATTTAATTTCATAGAGTGTTTTCCTACAGTTTGTACAAACAAGTATTTTAGTCTGACGTCAAGTGACAAGTTTTGTGCTTTTGTCTTGAAAGGTAAGAATCCAGTTTCCGGTATTGTCGACGTTTTGTTGTGAACTTGATGCAGCCACTTCAAGACGGGAGGACTAGAAGAAAAGCCCGTCGGATAAGAAACCGCGTCCTCTGTTGGTCTAATTTTCTGGAGCTTTATGCCTGGTTTTCAAGAAGGGGGGCAGCTTGTTTCTCTACAACAAGGCCACTATTGGAAAAAAAAAAAATAATAATAATAATAATAATAAATAAATAAAATAAGGATGGCACATTGTAAAAAAGAAGAAGAAGAAAAAGAAGAAAAAAAGAAAAAGAAAAGAAAAGAAAGATAGAATGAATGATGACTTGTCTCAAAGTTTTTGTGAAGACACCCTGACTCATATTGGCACCAACACAAATCTTGTCTAAATAAATGATTGGCCTGGTTCATAAGTCATCCATAATCATCAGCCCAGGGTCACTGTAATGGGATTAAATATATATAACCCAACATATAATCATATAAACCAGAGTTCGGGTAAAATGATCAGTCAGTGTGCGGGTTTGATGAACAACCCAGCTCATGGGCCACTTAACCCAGCATGATATCCCGTCCTGCCCTGTGGGTTATTACAGAACTCCTCTGATATTTTTAACCAGATATATTTAGCTCTAAAGGGATAAAGAGACAATAGATACAGTTATTGACACAAGCACATTATAAGTTACAACTCTGTGTGCTCAGCATTGATACACTCCACATTTCTCACATTTCTCCCCGGGCAACAGACAAGAAGATGCTTTACATAAACAATTGTTCTGGAAAGAAAACCAGGAAGAACACATTGTGCTCCAACCAGTCATCAAAAGGAGCTCCTATTACCTGTTAAGGAGATTTACTGCTTGTTTCTTTTGGCAAGGTGGTTCAAACAGACGCCTGCCACAGCCCAACTGCCAACGGTTTCTAAATAATACTTTGTCGAGGCAATCTTTTGCTTCAGTGTGAGCACAGATCTGAGAAAAAAAAAAAAAAAGCAGAAGTGTTTTGTAAATATCCCACTCCTGTGCAGGTGATATTAAGAAAGTGGAAAGATGTTACTTTGATCTGTGCATGTCATCAAGGTATAAACGGTTATTATAATGCACCTGATGTCAGTCAGTGCACCAGTACTGCTATATATAAATATTGCAGTGCAGCAGGCTTGTGATCTTTACTGTTCAGGAACCTAAACAGGAGGCCTCTGCTTGGACCAACATGATAGAAAAATGTTTTCTGTGCAATTGCATGCACATTTTTTTTTTTAAATCTCATGAGGGTGACTCTGTTTCTTAGTGTCCCAGTTTCAATTCCATATGCAGGCCTACCTTGATGAATGAGGACTGCGGCTATATAGCTCTTCCTGTCAGTTTGTCTGTCATTTGACTCCTCACACACAGCCTGACGGAGTGTGACGCTCAGATCACTCTGTATGGCTGACAGGATGAGCAGGCATTTGCATAGCTCATTGATGGCAGTTTTCTTTGATCCTACTTGCTCTGCCTAATTATCACAGTTTCTTTATGCAGCCTGACTCCCAGGCTCCTGTCTCTTTAGAAGGTATCTCTCTCTCCCTCTCTCTTTCTCTCTCTCTCTCTCTCCTGCATCTCCTCTCTCCCACTCACAGCTCATCTAACAACCTGCTTAAATGGATGACAAACATATGGGAGACAAAATGTCAGAACGCAGGCGTGATGGGAAAAAAAAAATTGTTCATATAGTCTGACAGAGCGGTTTAAACCGGCGACAGAAAGAAAGGATCAGTTGTTTTTCTTCATAAGAGCTAGTTTCACTGGGATGAAAATTCTAGTATATTATCAAAGGCGGTGATGTCGACCAAAAACAGGAAGAAATGGCAGCTCTGACAGAGCTCAGACTTTATGGGCTCTCATTAGCTATTCTTATAGAGAGGATGTGGATCATTACTGGCAAGAGATAGTACAGTATATTTCTGAACTTGTCAGTAGATGAAATATCACATACACACACACACACACTGGTTTGAATCCATTTTACAGATCCTCTCAGTGCAAAGCTGCTTTACAAGCTTTGTGAGTTTCAACTAATTGCTCTATCTGTAATTTTCAGCTCAAACAGCTGAGTGATAGTTTCCATCGTTTGGGTGCGCAGGTCTGTTTGGTTTCCTCAATAATGTGTCTATAAGTATGTGTGTAAGTTTATCCCCTCCCAACGTGAATCACTACTGGCACATGCCGTGATATTCCATTGCTTTCAACCATGTACCTGTGTAACAACGGTTGAGAAGATAAACATCGGGCTATTTGTTTTGCTTGGAGTTTTCTGACATTTTCAAACTGCTTAGAACAGTGATAAAACCCTCTAACAATGAGGCTTTTGACTTTTTTCCCTCTCCCTCTTGATTGCATTTTAACAGCTGCCTGGTTTTTGGACGGACTACAGTCAAAAGAAAAAAGCCTCCAGACAGAGCAATTATGGTTTTATTTACCATGCCCATCTCTTTCTTTCTCTCCCTCTCCGGCTCTTTTGACTTTGAGATCATTGATCAGATTAGTGAGAAGTGGAGCTTCCTCCTGATTCATCTCACATAAAAAAACAGCACGGACCAATTATAATGTGCCCCAAAAAAGATATGATACTGAGATTAAACGGATAATCCACTCAAACCTCAAATTGTCTCTGCTGTGAAACATGAGGGGGATTCCACTCCGAGTTATCTATTAAGGCCAGTCTTTGGATGTAATGATATGTGGGCCTTTAGAGACATTACATTTTTTATATGCTCTAAATGACATTGATCTGGAGCACACACAGAAAAAATGGAGCAGAAGCAAGGATAAGACCCAGCACCAATCAATAGCCATCTATCTCAATATCAGGTCAAATTTCATGGCCAACGTAATGTATAGTATCCTTGCATCAACTGATCAAGTCTTTAAAAAACAGAATTATGAGTTCAAGCACAACAGAATATGGAGGAATAACTTTCTATCCACAAAATAGCCACGAAAGGTCACTTTGAAGGTGGGCTTCACTGATAGGCCTGAGTAGAAATTATGTTACTGCATAAAGATGAAGTCAATGTTCACTGTCTTTTTACATTCAGAACAGCCGACAAAATATACCTTTGAAGTGGAGTGAAAAAAAGCTGTTGGCCAAGAACAAACAAAGGGAACATTGTCTGAACCGTGCAGCTGACATGCAAAGCAGAACAGCATTCGCAGAATGCAAAACATGCTCATACTAGGAACTACTGATCCACCCATGAAAACTCTGCTCAATTTGACTGGTGCGATATCGTGGCATTTCAACACTGCACAGTCTTTCATCGTTGCTGAGCAGTTTGTTGTTTCAAGGTCAATGTGTCTGCAGAAACATGCACAAAAAAAACAAACAAAAAAAATCAGACGTATGACCTTTGACCACAATGATTTCCCACATTTGCAGTGATGTAATGTTTTCCCGTTGTTGCAGAATTTTTCAGTGACATTGTCCTCATTGTTACCACCTTCATCAGGTACAGTGCAAAATAGAGAATGTAATAGAAAACATGTTTAGTGCATGTGTAATATGAAAGTATTAGTGTATTCATGCGCCACCAAGTGGTCATTTAGGACATTGCTAAAGTTCTCAAGAAAAACCAACTTCAACACAGAACATCATTTCACAGACAGGTCTAAAAATTAAACAATTTAGTTTATTACAATGTTATGTACAAAAAAGACATAACATGAGAGACTGAGTGTAAGGAGTATTTGTTGTTCGCATAAAAATGCCCGCTGAAGATGATAAGCACAAAAGATAAACATTTTCTTTGAACATTTCCTTGGTCTGTTAGGCACATCCTTTTGTAAACACATGAAAGACAAACTGAACAGCAAAGTTAAGCAAAATGAAAATTAGGCTGGGACCTAAATGAGCCTAGGAATTTTAAAGCTGTGTATTTATACATATATATATATATAACATTCAAACACTTTTAATAGTAAGAATAAAGTAAACATTTGAGTTAATAGCAGAATTCAAGCATTGGTGTCCACGTGATAAAACCAAACTGTGTCCAAAGAACCGCAAGAAAATGATATGGACATGGTCTTTTAAAGTAGTAGCACCACCAAACAAACAAAAACATAAAAATATAACACATCACCTGAAAGGAGGCTCTCACCTTAAAGACAGTATTTGTTATAATAATGTTATTTTCACACACTGAGCCAACATTACGAACACAGTGAAGCCAAATGCAGCTACAAGCTTCATAAAAAGATGTACTGGTTATATTTTTTCAAACCAGGATGACATGGGACTGACAGCAACCCGGCACTGTGCTAATTTCAGAAACCATTCACCAGGTTCGCTTTCTCCTCCCTCTGTTTGTCCACCGCTCGTTCCATTGCCTCCAGAAACCTCCCAAGAGTCACTGTTGGTGTCTACAAGGCAAATAAAACAAAATCAAAACAATATCACAGTTTTTTTAAGACTCTGCCAACAGAAACCAAATGCTTACCTTTACAAACAGTGCGTGGGACAGAAAGGGCAACTTCCTGAGTGCTCTTCCACTCAAACCTTTGCTTTTTCTGGAAGACAAAGTGAACACAAAACATTAACTTCCAGCTTTTTGAATTCCCACTGGAATTCAATGTTGAGAGTCTGATTTGAGAGCTGCTGCAGTGTTGGAGCCAGTACTCACATCGCAATGTTCCTGAGGGTCAGACTGTGTTCGCACATCTCACTTTTTGCAAAGCCCATTGTCTCCAGCTCGGGGATGGTAAACAGCTGCTGCCGAGGGTGGATGATCTGGCACTGCAGACACAGTGCATCATATGGTAGAGATGGGACCATGTAAAAATACAAAATCACGATTACCGTGGCCAAAATTATTACGGTTTCAGGATTATTCTACTAACATCCCCTCAGAGTTTTTTATAAACCCAAAATATGACCAAACATCAAACTTATTCCCCTGCAAGGGTTTTAGAATTCCACGAGCGCTGTCACCACCCTCTGCCATGGTTTAATGAAAAGCAAATAATAACAGTAATATACAAACATAGTATGCTGATGGATGTGTGACAGTGTTGAGACATGACTGTTTGCTGCTGAATTTGGTTGATGCTTTGCAGTATGTACTGTATAACCATGACTTTTTAAATACACAGTCTAACACAGTTACCATGATAAGTAAAATTTTAAACAGTGCAGCTAACTATTAAATACTATATCAGAGTTTGCAGTAAAACCCGGGACCGTTCCATTCATATTATACAGATTAAACACAAAGTACATTCAAATTTTTGAGGTCATCTGATTCAACTGTAATTTTTACCAAAAAAGTGTTACATCATGCTGCTTTACTCACTACAATTGTTTTAGGAGAATCTTATAGGAAAATCTGCCTATTTTCTACATTTTATCTTATTGTAATATGTTTTATTCACAATTTCTATGGCAGCAACACAGATACGGTTTTTCTAACCTTCATCAGCTCCTCCAGGCAGGACAGGTAAATGTTGTAGATGCCCTTCTCAGACGGAGGACCGATGTACTGTTTGATGTCAGCTCGGTCCACAAATGCCAAGTCAATCTTCTCCGTCACATTGGAGGTGGTCAGGATCACAACATTGGAGTGTCTACCAATGTAAATCACAAACTTGAGTGAGTAAGAGGACACAATGAGGATGTCTCAGGGGAAACAGTAATTAAAAGTGATTTTATGTATAAATTGAGGCCTTTTACATTTGGACATAGTGCATTCAATACAATGAGCTCTGACCGTTTGATCTGGTCCAGCTGTGTGAGGACGGAGTTGACCACCCGGATGGCATCAGAGGGCTCTGTCCCCGCCTGGCAGGCATTTCTCGCAGCTGTCAGACTCTCTACCTGCCCACCACAGAGCACAACAGGCCAGGTTCACATCAGAGAGTAAGACAGCTTCAAATATGGCAGTAACAGCCCTTAAAAACTGAGTAACTAAGCTACAACACTCAACTGGTCAAGCACATCGAGGTGCTAGTCCAGTGAATCTGGAGTGAGATTAAAACTCAGACAATAGGACACAGAAAAGTCTGCTTATTAATATAATTTCAGGGTCACAGACTCATTGAAATTCTCAGTTAATACTACAACGTTTATATTTACCTCATCGATCAGAACAAATACAAGAGCATCTTTGTCATCTATCAGTTGCTGGATCTTCTGAAACATCTTTGTGACCAGCTTGCCGCTCTGTGACAAAGAAGCACAGTTGGCTATCAAAACAATATCAGTTCCAACAAGAAAAGGCAGTTAACTGTGATTAGACACAAGAAGCCAGCTGTACCTCTGAGAACCACTTGGAGAACAGGCTGTGGCTGTTTATCTCTACAAATTGCCCATAAGCATACCTGCAAGGGAGAGATATGTGGTGAAATGAAAAGAGCAGGTGCGGAGTTACCGTTGAAACCATTTTCCTGCTCATGGACGCCCTTACCGGCTTGATAGCCTGATTGACAGCTTCTGGGCGAGGGCTTTGCAGAGTGACGTCTTCCCCGTGCCTGGAGGTCCTAAATGTGGGCACAAAGAACAATATCAGTATCAGATAAGACGTCAATTACTTTGCATTTGCATTTGCACAGTAATTATCTCTGACAGGCTCTGGCATGCAATTCAACAATCCAAAACATTATTCCTTATTAATTACCATGAAGCAGCACAACACGATTCCATGAAATCAGGTTGCTGTCTACGTTTTTGTCTGAGAAGTAAATTGTTGTTGAGACGTAGTCCAAGAGCTACGGGCAAAAAGAAAGAAGCTGGAGTTTAGCAGGATGGGCTGAAAGCTTCATTATTTCACTCTCAACTATTATCATTTTTATTTATTTATTTATTTTATTATTGTTGTTGTTATTTTACCTGGGTTTTCACTGCACTCTCATATACGAGACTCTCCCAAATCCCATGGAATTCAGCTGTCAAAAAACAAACACAGGTTGGTCAAGTCACTTTGGGCAAATATTAAAATAACATCAAAATTTAATGATTCCAAGGGGAAATTTTGTCATTGCAGCAGTGTTAAGAACAGGATTAAAAAAATATAACAAAGGGAGCATAATGAAGGCTGATGGTGTAGAATCTTAATCATGATAATACAGAGCACTAATTGAAGAATTCAACTTAAAGAGTTCACTAGTTCATCATCATCATCATCATCATCATCAGTACTGCTGTCGCTTTATATCCTCTGCCAGCATCTTACTTGCTGGTAGCAACCAGTGATTGGCTGCTGAAAGCTCCTCATCTTCCTCCAAACTGAGCATGCTGGGGCAGTCGTCACTCAGAGTGAAGATGTGAATGGAAACAGAGCAGCTCTTCAGATCAATGGGCTGAGCGGCGTAATTGTTCATGAAAAAAATAAAAATAATATGTTAAAAAACAGAAATGTAAAGTCAGTGTTATTCTTTAATGAATCACACAAGGATGTAACTTCCAGAGTAATACCAAAAGCGTCTGTACCATTTCCTCTACATCAACTATGGCCACAGACTCTACGTGTTTCCTGAGGAAGTCTTCATCAAAATCTGTCCATCTGTGGTTCCCAAACAGCGTGCTATGACGGTTCAGCAGAGCCAGAACATGCATCTGCACATCGGACCGTTTCGCTGTGCTGAAAAGGAACAAGTATAAAATGAGACAACATGAGCAGTAATGAACAAGTCAGAGCAAAATACATCAGTGACTCCACTCGGCTAGTGGCTACCCTTCCCTTGAAAAGTTTGTAGCGTGTGTTTCCAGTGGTGGAAAGAATAGCAGTGTCTAAGATGAAGCATCCATACATTACTGATATTTCACTTGAGAAGAAGTACTGCTGTAAAAATCATCTTAAGTTTGAATAAATTAAGTTATTTTAAGAAAAAAAAAGGCTGTCACACAGCATCTTTTCCATGCAATGCAAAGGGACAGGAGGGCAGAGTTTAAACCAGATTCTTTTAATTGAAACATCTGAAAATTACAAAAATTATAACCAAATTAGTGTTATCTTGTTCAGAGTATTGACAGTTGTGTGGTTTCTCATGTTTAAGCAGAGCTGTCGAAATGTGTACTCTGTAATGCATATTTTACTTTGGCCCTCATTTTATCTTTAGCGTCATTTTGGCTCAATTCAATGTTTCAAGTCACTAAATACATGATGAACATTGTTTTTTTTTTCATATTTAATATTTCCTAATAGAATGGGGACAACTGGGTGAACATAAAATTAACAGGACAATATGTTTTCAATATGCTGGAACATTTTGTATGCATCTGTTTCTCTGGGGTCTCCCAGGCTTTTTTAGCTGTATAAAATGTATAAGAAATAGACACATTATACATGCATTTGTTTTAGTTGTTTTGGGTGATACTAAAGAGCTGTAACATGTCATTTATAATCTTAAGAAAAAAAAAAAAAATCCCTCTGCCTTAGGGCCCACAGCTGTAATAGTGCCAGAGTCAGTGTACTATTAATTCCTACAAGATCATTGAAGTATAAGAGTGGGTGAGGTTATGTTTTATTTAAAGGGCTATTTAATTAAAACATAACAAGACACAAAGTACTTGACTTATAAACTTGGGTAACAAGTTTTATTATGATCATTTTCTAGGGGGTCTCAATTACTACACAACGTTAAAATATATATATATATATATATTAAAAAAAAAGGACACAAAAGTTTACTAAAACAAGTCTGGACACATCATCATGACTGAGGTGAAGTGTCTGAGCTCGGTGACCCACCTGTGAGATTTAACATGGACCTCCACATGAACCTCTTCATTGTGATTTCCACCCTCCATGCCGCCGCCTTCTATTCCTGTAACATTGTCGACATTACAGTTTTAACAGCAATATCGTGCACATAGATAGTTAATATTTACTTTTATCTCCGACAAGGAACGCTGATGAACTTCTCAATGCTAAAAAAAAAAGCCGATAAACACCTTTAGGTTTGCTAAAGTTAGCGTTAGCCGGCACGGAGCTACAGCTAACGTTGACTAACTAGCTAACAGCGTCGTTAAATCTGAATGCTAACGTCAGAACGTTTACTGAAGCTTTTAACCTTAGTATAACAATTATGGTGTTAGTTTATTTGAGGTACCTGAGTCCTCATACACAGCAGGTATCGGTTAGCTGTCAACTTTGCCTTTACGGTCACTCGAATTCACCGCGCAGTTTAGTTCAACCGGAAACACAAAATTTGTTGTTGAACAATCACTTCCGTTGGCCAGCTTTCTCCTAGCAGTGATTGTTCGTTAGCTAGCTAGGCAGTTGCAACAAATACACGTCTTTGTACACTGTAAACACGAAGAAATGGGGAAGAAACACAAGAAGCATAAACCGGAGTGGAGGACAGTTGATGGTACCCGATTACATTTGGACATTTAGCCGCGACAGAAGCTTTTGTTATATTTGTGTTAGCGTTAGCTCTGCGCTAACTAGCCTGACAGGCTAGCTGGCTAGTGCTAGAAAAGAGACTGGGCTTTGGTTAGCAACCATGAAGTTAAAGCTAATGACTGCAAATATAACAGCTCGACTAGTTTGGTTAGATCATTGTGATTAATGTGGTGTCTTGCACAAATGTTCAGTAAGGTAAATAAATTGTACTTAAACAACAGATTTCGTCGTCACTATAATTAATTTGCCTTTCTTGTGCAAGTGTTATATTAGACTCCGAGGCTCCATCACATTTATCAGCTGATCATAGTTGTGATACTATATGATCACCCCACATGTCCCCTACTACACTAAAACCCCTTTTTCTGAATGATCTTGCCCACTGTGTTTCATGATCTAAACATCGCCTTCATCTTCATCATCCAAACAAGTGTGATTTTTTTTTGCCATTGATTATATTGTGCAATTGGTTTGTAGACTATGAGGACAAGCCTCTGGAGAAGCCTCTGAAGCTTGTGCTCAAAGTTGGTGGGAGCGAGGTTACAGAGCTCTCTGGCTCGGGCCACGACTCCAGCTACTATGATGACAGATCAGACCACGAGCGAGAGCGCCACAAAGAGAAAAAGAAAAAGAAGAAGAAGAAGTCTGAAAAGGATAAAGACAAGCATGTGGACGATGAGGAGAGGAGACGACGGAAGGTTAGTTCAAGGGAGAGCGTTTGTTTCATCTTAATGCATCGTCACATACTGTGGGTTAACTTTTTTTTCCTCACAGGAAGAAAAGAGGAAGAAGAGAGAGCGAGAGCAGAATGAATCCGAGGCAGCAGCTGCCACGGCTGCCAGTGCCGGTGTGGCAGTCGAACCTTTCACACTGCCAAAGAGTATTAGTATCGCAATAGAGGTAAATGTTGCTTTAACTAGAAAAATATGCTCAGTGAGTTCATAATGGTTATTGTGAAAATGCGTTCACATCATGGATATGTCTCACCAGCCAGAGGAGAAGAAAAGGAAGAAAGAGAGGTTTGAGATGGAGTCTGAGGTGGAAGAGTTTCATCCCAATGTAAAAGTGGAAGTGGAGCAGCAAGGAGACCGGCCAGTCCGTGCATGCCGGACACAGCAAGGTAAGAAAACTCATCAGTGTTACCACAAGAACTTTATTAGTGATTGGTTATGTTTTATTTGTGTGTGTTTCATCAAGTCCAGCGCAAGAATCAACGTAGAATGCTTGGAAGCAGTATTAATAATATTAAAAATGTTATTTGTTTCACATGTAATAAAAGTTAAATCCAAAAACATGTCAAGTTAAGTAGGAATGAACTGAAGTCGTAGTGGTAAAAATTAAAAGGGCTGGAAACAATTAAAAGCTAAAGATTATAAAAGGTTTTATAGTGTAGTAGCCCAGGTTGAGATTAAAATATGGGAGTGACAAATAAGCCATTCTGAAGCAAAACCTGCTCACCTTTGCTCTTTCATCTGGAGCAGTCTGCCTGGCTGCGTGCAGGTAATTAAGGAGTTGATGTACTGAGTTAAAATCAGCTTTGACTGGACTAGTAGAAAAAGAAATGTAAAAACAAAAAACAGCGAACAACTGTGAAAATCAAGAAAGAGCAGAAGAGTGAGAAGTGAGAACACAAAACAGAAATGTGAAGTTGTGCTGTTCTCATACTGGCGCACATTTACATTTGTGAACACTCATGATTGTTGTTTAACTCAATTCAGCTTTGTTTGGCACTCACAGTTCTTGTTCCTGCACTCAGTTACATTTTGTGGATGCTCATAGTTGTGGTTTTGCTCAGTTCATCTTTGTGTTTATGTTCTCTCATTAAAGATGGTGATCTGATTCCGTAAACATCGCCACTAATACAGTATGTAAAAGAAAATAGCTCTGTCATGCAGACAGAGCTATAAGCTAAACCAATTTTAGGACTAGTTTAATTAACCCGCCGGGTCCATTAGGGGTCGGGCTGACTTTGAGAAATGGACACCACAGAAAGTTTTGCTGCTTGATTTATGCTTTGAAATTTGCACAACAATCCGATGGACCCGGTTTAGACATTTGCTTCAGTCTCACATGAACGCTGTGGTCTCACGAGCACAGCACTGACATGACTTATAGTCTAGGCACAGCATTACCCTTCCAATAACAAAATGATTCAGTATTTTACAGGACAGTTGTCAACCCTAGATTTGCGGTAGAATTTTATGGGAATAATTGAAAATTATTTCAGGATGGTCTGCCCAGATTTAGTGGTGGGCGTCCCTGGCCTGTGGTAGGGGAATCACTGAAGGTTTTCAACTGGTATAGCACCTGCCTGTTATCCCTCTAAATATTTTAATGAACCAAATTATTCTTCATGTCTGTCTCAATGCAGAGAATGAGTCCACTCCTCGTCAGCAACTCCTGGAGCACTTCCTGCGCCAGCTCCAGAGGTGAGGAGCACTGATTCTGTCTAAATTAGCGGTATCCACCTGTTATGTACTGCTTGTAACAGGACAGTAATGTAGTTACTGTTGAGGTCTTTATCTAAAATAAGGGGTGATAATTGGGATGAGAATTGGCAAGGACCCCGTGATGTTATATGATTTGATATGTTTTGTGAATTGATTTTTATGATATTATGATTTTTGGATTACTTTTTAAAACACTGGACCATGGAAAAGAGCTGACAGACAGTTATCATGAGCATGTCAGCCAAACTTACTTTAGCATTTAACATTTATTGCAGGCCTAAAGACAGAAGCCAACCAGGAAAACAAACAAACAAAAGTGGTGTTAATGAGAAAGTATTAATTCAGGGTCAGCACAAAAAAATATGGTTTATTGAATCAACATTTTTCTCATCTCTTTGCCTCGCAGGAAAGACCCGCATGGATTCTTCTCATTTCCAGTGACAGATGCGATTGCTCCCGGATACTCCATGATCATCAAACATCCAATGGACTTCAGCACCATGAAGGACAAGATTACAACCAATGAGTACAAGACCATTACAGAATTCAAGGTGAGGATACTTTAACCGTGTGGTCATTTTCAGGGTTAATAGCATGATGTGTAAGAAATCCAAAGACGAAAACTTAGCAAGCTTTACCTGAATGAATCACATGCTCTCTTTCCCCCTCTAGGCAGACTTTAAGCTGATGTGTGACAACGCCATGGTCTACAACCGACCGGAGACTGTTTATTACAAGGCTGCAAAAAAGCTGCTCCATACAGGCTTCAAGATGATGAGCAAAGTAATGTCGTTATTTGGAGAGAAATAACAGATTTCAGATATGATACAAGATAACCTGTCTTGTGGTCTGATTTTATTGACAAGTCAGTTATCAATACTCTCTTTTTCATGCACATCACTGACTTAGGTTACTTCAGTTTTGTGATTATTTTAAATGGAATACATCATTTGTATAAGTATTATCAACTCTCCATTGTTAGCCATGTCAGCCCTCCATTTCCAGTTATGCATATGAATAAAAGTGTTGTCCCGTGGCGGTCTTATCTCTGCTCTGTGTGCAGGAGCGGCTGTTGGCTCTGAAGCGCAGCATGTCTTTCATGCAGGACATGGATTTCACCCAGCAGGCAGCCATTTTGGGAGATGAAGATGTTACAGCCGATATTCCTCCACCAGAGATTATCCCTAT
Source organism: Myripristis murdjan (assembly GCF_902150065.1). Taxonomy (NCBI): domain Eukaryota; kingdom Metazoa; phylum Chordata; class Actinopteri; order Holocentriformes; family Holocentridae; genus Myripristis; species Myripristis murdjan. Next base: position 17,543,806 of record NC_043995.1, read on the forward strand.
CCCCGTGGAGTCTGCCAAGAAGTCCAAAAAACAGCCAGTGAAAGACATGAAGGAGGTCATCAGGTATACCAAACATTTCTAGTGTGTAGAGTGAATGTGATTTCTCCTCGTGACCTCTAGAAGAACATGAGGTGATCAGAAGGGCTCACGGGGCGGCACCGAGCCCTTGCTGTTGTGTGGTATTGTAATGCAGTGAGTCAGTGTAGTGCTTTGGTGTCATAATATTGTCGCTTCTCTGATCTCAGCTACCTGTACGAACCAGAAGGAAATGCGTGCAGTTTGACCGACAGTACAGCAGAGGAGCATGTTCTGGCCCTGGTGGAACATTCTGCAGACGAAGCCCGCGATCGGATCAACCGATACATGCCTAGCTCCAAGGTTTCCTATTTTACAGATCACAATATATAGAAAATGTATGGCTTTAGGCTGTTTGGACCCATACATTATGTCTCTACTATCTACAGATGGCTAAAGGGAATGTTGTGAAGAATGAGCATGCCAATTGCGTTTCATGGTTTAAACATTTTCCCATGTTCTGCGGGAATATATGTTTGAGAGGCCCTGTTGGTCTCAAGTTTAAAAACTGAATGTGTGGACATCTGAGTGTTGACCACATCGTCTCTGCTCCTGTGTTTTCAGATGGGTTACTTGCGCAAAGAGGCAGACAGTTCTCTCGTGTACACTGTTGTAAATCAGCTTGACCCTGATGCAGAAGGTTTGCTATACATTCTTTTTGTGGTTTTGAAGGCTCTTTTAAAGGCTTCACAAAATTCTGTACCCCTGAAACCTACCTAGATTTTTATGATGTGTGTTATCTTCTGTCTTGTGTTTTGCAGAAGAGGAGACCCATGCTGTTGACCTTAGTTCTCTGTCAAATAAGCTGCTGCCTGGACTGACAACCTTGGGTTTTAAAGATGACAGGAGACATAAGGGTACGTCAGCTCATTAAAGGAATACTACGAGGTTTTGCACAAAATACCCCCTTGTACTTTCATCTTACATAGTCTGTGACAAGATGTTCGATACCGTATTCACATCTGTACGTCCAGTGGTTCGGTTCCTCTGAGGAGCATTTTGTGCTAGCTCAGCATAAAGGCTTGAAATCTATGGGAGTCATTAGCCTAGCTCCGTCAAAGTGAAAAAATAAACCTTATGGCAACTCCGAAACGTTGGAGTACTCCTTTAAAGTGTACATTAACTTAAGTAAAATTAGACCTTTATTAGATTTGAGTCTCGTCAGTTATATCACCAATTCCTTGAGCGAGCCTTTTCAGTGTTTATAGTTTGTTATGGATTACACTCTGTTCTTGCTCTATGTAGTGACGTTCCTGAGCAGTGCCTACAACACCCAGAGCCTTCAGAAGAACTCCATCTTTCCAGACCTGCTACCTGATGAGATGGACATGCTGTATTCAGCCTATGGAGATGACACGGGGGTACAGTGCGCTCTCAGGTAGGGCACATTTGTGTGATAGGAAAAAGTTAAAACTGACATGCTGTAGTCATAACATCATGTTTCCAATCTCAGCTTGTAATTAGTTCGCTTTGGCTCTCAGCATACAGGAGTTTGTCAAAGGCTGTGGAAGTGTCACCAAGCGTTTGGTCGGTGAGCTTCTAGATAAGATGACTGCAGGCGACCACAGCAAAGCCGTCAGCCAGATCCAACAGGTATCCTACCAGTACCTCCTCTATTTTCATTATTACACATATCTCATTAGCAACTCCAGGGTGATAATTTGTGGACCATTTCTCCCAGTTTTTGGTTCCAGTGGTGCAACCTCAGTATGTATAAATGCTACTTACGTTTACATTTCAGAAAAGAAACATGACACCAAAACCTGATGAGGCCAAGACTAACAGTTTCGACATGCAGGTATGCTATAGCTGGTTGGGGGTTATAGTCCATTTAAATGGGTTTGGTAAATGATGTTGTGCTTTTCCAGTTATGCTTGATAATCTGATTCGGTGTTTGTTTAGATGGCAGATGGTCCTGGTCTAGGAGAAAGTGGTTCCGTGCTGGACTTCATGTCAATGAAAAACTATCCTGATATGTCTCTGGATATATCCATGCTGAACTCATTAGGTGATTATCGGAACATTCATTCAGCATACAACTAAGTCCAGTTGACCTGATTCAATTTCCATGAGATTCATTCAGCATTGCCTTTAGCATTATCTCTATTACATTGATCTTACATCCTCTGTTCTTTCCTGATCAGGTAAAACGGTGAAGAAAGAACCAGGGCACGAAGAGGGCCAGCAGCACTTTGACGATGCAGACAAACTCCTGCAGGAGTTCCAGGAGGCTCAGGTGGACAGGGTTGGCTCCAGACCCTCCTCCAACCTGTCCTCCCTCTCCAATGCCTCAGAGAGGGACCAGCACCACCTAGGTATTGCTAACAGAAGCAACATAGAAATGTGTTTGTTTAGTCGGTGCTTGTGACGGACCATCTCAGTAAGAGCCTGGCTCTTTGCGCTTTTAGTCACAATTTACAGTCTGTCTTATCAGTGTCATTTCTATGTTAACAAACATCAGCTCAGTCATTACATGCTCTAATCTAATGCACAGTGCTGTAATAGCTTTATTTATATAGCATATGATGTTTCACAACAAAATTGTATTAAGTTAAACAAGAAAAACTGAATGCAGAAAGAGACAACAAGCAGAATCCTAAGTGTTATCCTAATTTTAAACACAGCAGTAAGCTAAAAAGCAGACAGACATAAAAAGTAAATTTTTGAAATGAATTGGAACTGAAGAATAAACAGTATGAACATGTATGTATAAATAAGTTTTAATACACAACATTAAGACAAAAAATGCAGATATAAAAGCACCAGAGTATGCATGCAAATGGGTTTTAGTTTTTTTTTTTTCCTCCTGAATGAGGAACTGATTCTGCAGCTGTGAGCAATATGGGTTCCATATGTTGGTGCTCAAAGTGAAAATACTCTGTCACCCATCATTTTAAGTTTATAGTGAGAAACTACTGAGCTTGTTGGACCTTACTGTGATGTTTGGCTTCAGATACTCAGTAAAAGGCTGTAGATTAAAGGAAGACAACCTGTTACTTTGAATGTAATCAGTAGAATCTTAAACTCTTTTCTTTAAATACAGAGTTCTGTGATGCACCCAGGCAAATAAATTGAGAGTTATGGTAATCTAGTAGTGTGGAAAGAAGCAGGACAGCACTTTTTTTTAATGGAAAGGCAGTCAAACTTCTGAAAGACAAATCAGTAAAGTTTCCTGTTGATCAGTACACTAGTGTGTTAATATTCCTTAAATGTCCACTAAACCTAAGGTTTTTGCAAATTGTTAATCACTTTCTGTAGAATGTGAACACCTTTGCAGTGGCATTAGAAAGAACCATGTCATTTTTTTGTCCACAGGGAGCCCGTCACACCTGGGTGTTGGTGACCAGTCTGAGATGGTTCATGATCCCTACGAGTTCCTGCAGTCTCCAGAGCCCGGCTCCACCGCCAACAGCTGATCACACACTGCCGTTTTGTTATCCCAGTGTTAACAACACTTGGCACCTGGTGTTGGACTGTTTAAACATGAATGGAGGCAGCAGGGGCTTTAACCTGCTTTGAACGCTGATTATGATTGTACAGACTATGTTTTAATTTTATGATTTTGTATAAGTGCAACACATGGAAAATAAATACTTGCACTTCATTTTGTAAATACATCTAAAATACTTTGTTGCCTGATTTATTGGGGGAGCTATAAACCACTACAACTTCATCAGATTCATCAAGATGTATTACAAGCAACTTTCAATCTCAGCGTTTTCACACTTTATTGATGCTGTGTGAGCACTTGGCCAGTTTAATGTGTGGAGATATCATGCTGTTTTCTGTTTTAGGTAAACTCCCACGTATAAGCTATAAGTGTAATGTTCGCTATTGGTGGATGAATCATTTTGCAGGTCTAGTTCGTGAATCATGCAGCCGAGAAGTAAAAAGAATGGCGTTAGACTGTGACTTGCAGCGATGCATTTCAGGTCGCCATTATGTAACGTAAATCTGGTGAAACCATGCACGACGAGAGCCAGAAGACGGATGAATAATCAATGCATCGACTTTATTTTTGAAAGCAGAAGTTTGGTGCGCATATTTCCTTTTAGTGTGTAGTTCCCTCTTATTTTCAAGGGACGCTGAACACCGCCTATTTTTATGGGCCTTCTATTCCCCAGGGTCTGAAAGTGCGGAACAAAGTGTGAAATTGTGAGTTTTATAATTGGGCACACCCCGCACGCATAAAGCTGCACGCGTATTAGTCCTATCAGAACGCAACAAACAGCTGGATGGCTTCATGATTGTTTTAGCGCACATGCGCAGCAGGACAGTTTCCATAGCGCTGCTCACGACCTGCTCGAGTTGACACTTAAACTCTCACTGCCGTCCATCGACGGCGTGGAAATGGGGGAATATTCTTTGTACTTTTACACACATTTATGGAGGCTCTCTGGTAATTCGCTTTGCGTGAGCGCTCAGTTACTTTGTGCGCTATGTGAGTGTTGCCTGTTTTAAGACACCTGCCCCGCCGCCGAACTAATTATGGGCAATCAAGCGCAATAAATCTGCTTCTTCATCTGAGCAAGAATACAGCATTGTTTGAATTATATAGGCGCTGGACGGCATCAACAGACAAAGTAAGTGACTTTTAATCAATTTCGACTTTCAGATAACTATCCTGTCTCCTGCATTTTCTTTCCTGTGATTTATCATCTACTTTGAGCTGTGAAACAGACATTGAGTGACTAGTGACCATCTGTAAATGCTGGCAGGGCTCCCAAAAGAGAAACAAAGCGTTCCCTGACATAGTTGTCATGTCTCCGTCTTATTCCACCGATGTGGCAGCTATGGCTACGGTATTTGTTAAGCAAAACCCGTGGACGCAGCAAAGCCATCTGTCAGGAGCGCAAATAAGGAGCTAGGGATTTATTACAGTACAGTATTTGCTAGGCAACTGAATTTTACCCGCAGATCAGATGCACAAAACGTCCCAATTCCCTGTGTGTTAAAGATTAAATCTGACTTATTAATTTAGAGAGGACGCAATGCGCGCAGTTTTGCTCATACTCATAGCTCTGGCTTATGATTACTTTTGTGAAATTATGGAGCCATGGAGAGAGGCTCCTCCATCTCACTTTTCCTACAATTCAGACACAAGAGGAAAACATAATGGATAATGCTGTTCAGTATACATCATCCTTTATTGTTTTTCATCCCATATAAAGGGATGTTGCACACTTGGTTTATTCTGCAACTCTGAATTAGGCAATGAATTACTTGCTGGCAATATCCTCCTTGTGCAACTGATATGCAGTTATGTCTGTTTCATCTGTCAAGGCAGATGCCCCTCAAATAGTACTACTGGGCATGAGTGGCACCTTCTACTGCCTCTATCACAGGAGGGGGGAGGGTGAAGAGTCATCATGTCTAACTCATTTCCCTAACTCATTTCCCCGGCAAATGTGGCTGCACACGGTTGCGGCTAGACTACCTTCGAGTACTATATTTACATGCATGACTTCTCCTCATTTAGATTCTTATGGAGTTGTGTCTCTCCCTCCTGTGTGTTATTCAGATGAAGTGCTTCGGTCAGCGACTGAGACGCACAGCTCCCATGCGTGGCAGCAGGAACGAGCTGGTTCCCTCCAAGCCTCCGAGGATCAACGGGTGGTCGTGGCCGCCTCAAACCTTCCAAGTGGTTGGTTGGCTGGTGTACAGCTACCTTGCCATAGTCAGCTTTGGCATCTATATCCCCCTTCTTCCTCAACCGTGGAGACACGCTGCCTATGCTGTATCCTTTACACAGCTAAACTGTGAGGGTAAACGTGTATTACCTTATTTTGCCATCAAATGTAAGTGTTTCAGAATTGAATGTGGAGGCTCCTTAAACATTAGTAGTCTTTGCCACGGCCTTGCACAAGACAAGGATGTTGTTGTGTGGGCTTTCTGTATGGGCTCCAGTCACACCAGACATGACTCCCTTTGTTGTTATTCTCTCCATTAAGCGTGAAGCACATTATCACTGGCCTTTTTGTCATAAGTTGAATGCTGCATGACGTCAGCACTAGTTTAGCTGAAACAGGCTGCTGGGCCTCTTTCGGGTGCATGAACAGTTCTTTACTCTCGACTATATTCCCATACATAAGCAACAGTTTTTTTTTTTTTTACAGCTTGTTGGTCCACGACCGATCTTTGTCACTAATTTACACATTTACCACGTGAACATATTGCAGTATTTCCATAGTAGTACTTTTTCCCTTAACCCTTGCTGTGTGCAGCTGACGGGTATAGTCTTTATTGTCCACTTGATAACCCATATCGCTGCAGTGACAATAGACCCAGCAGATGCCAGCGTAAGGGCCAAACAGAACTATACCAGCCCAATGCCACTCTTTGACCGGACCAAGCAACCCCATGTCATCCAGGACTTGCACTGTTACCTGTGTGATGTCAAGGTGTATGTACCCGATCAATATCCTCTAATGTGATTTTTGAGTGAACATTATGTGGTTATTCATTATCAAAAGATTGCATTAAATAAAGTAAGTTTGATCTGCTTTTTATGTAGTGGCCCCAAAGTTAAACACTGTGGAGTTTGCAACAAGTGTGTGGCGGACTTTGATCACCATTGCAAATGGCTTAACACGTGTGTGGGTGGCAGGAATTATTGGTAAGAGAAAGTTTTGATTGATGCTCGATTTTCACGCAGAGTTTCACATGGGATGTTGCAAAGCATACAAATGAACAGCAGTGTTTGCATCTTGCCTGCAGGTGCTTCTTTTTTGCGCTGCTCTCAGCTACACTGGGTGTCTTCCTACTTCTCATCATCATCTTGTTCATATTCATCCAGCACTACTTGGATCCCAGCAGCCTGCGGACGGCTCCACAGTTCAACAGTGAGTGTTGGACTTGTTTAATCCAACTTTATAGAAGACACAGTACCTCTTTTTTTAAAATATAAATCATATTGATTCATTTTGTCTTTTTAAATCATGGGTGTGGATCAGCGGTGAGGATATTGTGTGTCTTGTTGTTTGCTCCTTTAAGGTGTATTGGGTAACGGGACCTGGCTGGTGTTCTTACCATTAGCGCCCATAAAAACCAGTTCAGCTGGTCTCCTTGTGTTGGCCTTCATAACTGTCATGTTGAGCATCACCTGCCTGCTGCTGCTTGGTCATCTGCTAGGTTTCCACTTTTACCTCTGTGAGTCACAAGCACTCATCCATACGCAATCTCTCACTTGGAGCATTAAATAGATTTGTTATGACTTTTTTTTCATTATTTCTCCCCATTTCCCTGTGGTGTTTGTGTTCCTCAGTTTACAAAGGCATGACCACCTATGACTACATAAAGGCTCAGCGTCAGAAAGAAACTAGAAAGCGAGATGTTGAGGCAGGAATCCCTCATGCAGCTAAAATCGGTAGACCTAGTAAGGAAACACAGGTGAGATGAGTGTTGTGTCACTCACTGTCATTCACTTGTTCTCTTTATCATGCTTATAAAGTTTGAATTCTGTTTTTTTTTTTTTTTTTTTTAGAACGAGGAGAACTCGATTGACTGTGAGCCAACCTTAGCACCACATCCCAGGTAGAACTTATTCCTTCAGGTTCTCATAATATTTCAAATGTACTTTTGTACAGTCAGATGACTACTAATACTGTGGTTTTCTTACAGCACCTGCAAATTTGATGATAAAGGACCAATTGCCAGTCGACTTTCAGAGTCCATCTGCACTGAAGTAAGTACGCCCTCTTACAGTGTGTCGTCTTTTAAAAAGTATGTTGCTTTTTTTTTTCACCAGATGGCTAATGTTTCATCAAAAATCTGTTTTTGGTCCAGTTGGAAAACTTTAAGAGGTCGGCTGAAAAGGAGAATAGTTTCTATTACGGCACAGAAAACACAGCAGGTATTTGACATCACCCATTGACATGGTACACCTTACTTGGTGGATTTATTTTCAGATAAGTGAGCTACATCCAATTGTGTATGTGAACAAATCCATTAGAGGCAGACTAATGGAAACACCATGAAGGTTAATAGTCAGACTCTAAGTAGAAATGGTAATCCATGCAGTAATTGAGCAGGATCCTCATTATGTGCAATAACGAATGTAACATTTTGCTTCCATATTTTTTCATGTCTGAAAGGAGAAATGGCGATGAGTGACAGCAAAAGCTGGCGGGCAGAAGCGGACGAAGAAGCTCAAAGTACCGAGCGGGCCAGTGTGCAGTCAGCTGACAGTGTTCCTGTGGTCCAGAACCCCCTGGGGAGCACAGTTATGGCTCCACGAGATACTCATCAGTAGCTGTTGCCTGACGCACAGTGGGGCGCCAGGATATTCAACTCTCAGGAACTATTTAGGAAAATTGCTTTATGAAACTGTGCCACATTATCATGGACCTATTGCTCATCAGGACTGAGGATGATTTTGCAATGATACCACAGTTTGACATGCGTCATGGAGTTTAACAAAACATTTTCAGTCAACTGGACTCTTTCTATGCAATGTGAATTCCTGTGGAATAGGTCAGTGTGTTTTGTTAGTTTTTATATTGTGTGGGGTTATATGACGTGTTGAAATGTTTTAATTTTTTATATAAATATTTAATTGCTCTTTTATTTGTATTGCCTTTTAAATTGTTTATTTTACATGGCTGGCATGGATCAGCAACTTAAGTTTGATAATAAAGTCTTTGTCCACCATGTCTGCCCCAGCGATGTCTCCTTCTTTACTACTTGGCCACACAGTGGCGCCATTGAAGCACCTTGAGGTACTAATAACATTAAGTCACCAGGTGATTTTATTGAGTGTAGGTCTACTTTTATGATGGACTATTGCTGTAATAAAGCTTTTACTCAGCTTTTTTCTACAGCTCAGAGGCATGCGGTGTCTTTTAAGAGTTTGCATGTGTCTTTGAGCTGTGCATCTGAAAGCTTGGCCCTATCAGTCTTAGCATCAGCCAGGCCCCAGTGGGCTTAGGGTTACATAATGTCCATCTATGTCCAGTCATTACCACGGGTTGTGTAACGCTTTCAAGTAGTTCATACACTGAGCATCAGAAAACTCTGGTTCAGAAGGCAAAAATTCACTCTCCCTTGGGAGGAAATGATTTCAACTTCAGGAGTGTTTGTTTTGAAAACAGAATCTCTCATCATGGAAAAAAAAAAAAAGGTTTTTTTCCCTATAGAGCATTCCCACTGGTCGTCCACAATCCAAGACACCATTAGGAACTCATTCTGGGCTTGGACCACAGCCAGTGGAAAATATTCTTACTCCTGTTTTTATCATTAGGCTATATGACCGCCGGCCTTTCACTGAAGCCTTTGACTCACACGATCGGGGGCCTCGTAGTGATTGTTGATGGACTAAGGTGTTATTCCACTATAGTTATCGCCCAAATAATTTACGTCATTGTAAGTAAAGCTCGTGATTAGGTCGTCAATCTCCGCCACTGCCACTCTCTCATACACAAACACCAAGAATAAAGATGCTTATTTATGGAGGGTCCATTAAACACTGTGGCACCAGCGTTGATAAATGGGATATCCAGTGTTATCCTACAACGAGGCGAGAAGAAAACAGCTCGTCGCGCAGGTCGGCAGCCAATCAGCGGGCTCGTTTCGTTTCAGCATCTCTCGGGTGTTGAACCGTCAGGCAGACTGAGGCTCCGGCAGCGGGAGGACAGTGTCTTCAAGGCTCATCGACGCACAGTTATGGTTTTGTGAAACTGACAAGGAGGAGGATTACGTCACCAGGTGATTTTGAAATTTAATATCAAATTATAAAGTCCTAGCGCACAGAAACGACTGGGTGCCTTGTTTGTTTTGGTTGGAGGTAGGCCAGCATGATTTTTTGACAGACTGTTGTTGCCTGCATCAGATTGAAGATACTGATTCCCTGCCCACGGAAATTCACACAGGCGATGGTTTCGTTTTTTATTGCATATGATCTGCTTTGATGTTGCTTTCACGGTGTGACTGTACTCTCTGTAAGGTGTAAGATATGACAGTGTGCTTTGGTCACACGGTTGATACTGCAGGCTTGCAGAGCATAACAGAGTTTGATGCCATGTTGTGCATTGATAGACGTGCATTGATTGGTGTTTGCCTGAAGACGGTGTAAGATGGACAATAACAATGATCACGTGGACTTCTTATTCCCCTGCTTCAGCACGAATCCAGCATTTGCGAGTTTATGTAACACGTCTCGAGCAAGAAACGCGCCAATAAGCCAAGACAATAAGCCAACTCCGCCAGTGTCAACTAAAATAAACAAACGCATTTTCTCCCCTCTTTTTTTACTGCCTATCTTTATTGTCTTGTCTTTATAATAGCCAAGGTGACGGGTTCTCCCATCTGCACCATTACTGACTAGAAATAATAAATGACAACACATTTATCTCATGGCTGAAACGTTTGTGGGTTGTATGCAGGTGATTATATAATAACGTATTAAAACACTACCGTGTGGTCTTGGCTTATTAGCCTCCTGCAGCTCGTAGTTCAGTGTTTTCAACCTGTGAATGATTTGTGTAGATTGTGTTAGACAGCAGTCTATGAATCATATTTTAGAAAGATGCATGGATTGTGCACAAAGCATATATTCTGAAGCATGATAGAAACAGAGAAATATGATTTACTCACATTACTGTGATGTATGGACTGACTAATTGTAAATGAATAATGTGAAAACTCATATTGGATTCTGTTTTGACATTGACACAGTAGGCCTACAGAAGTACAGTAGTAATACATTAGGAATTGAGTAGTGTCAGGCATACCTGAGATGTTTGTTTTTCAAGCATGGCTCTCTGGCCTTATGATCCCCATATGTTGAATTAGGTATGCATGAGAGGAGAATACAGTCATCGCCTGAGTTTGCCCCAGATTTCCTTGCTCTAGGTTTCAGTGCAATGATCCAAGAGCCGTTGGCTTCTGTCATAAACAATTAATCTCAGTGTGTAAATTAGTGTATTTTGTTTGTGATGAGTTTATTCATATTCAGGTCAGGTTTAAAATATAAAGGGTATGCCTCTGGGCAAAATCATATGTTGTAGTGTCACATTTTAAACATTCTATACAAAAAGAAAGCTTTTTTTTGTGCCGACCTTCACATCAGAGAATAGGATTGTAAGTAAAAGCAATAACAGAAACAGAGACACCACATTGCATTTGAATATTACCGGCATGGCAAAATGAGCCCTCTTAATTCTAATGTCTTTAATGGGTTGAAGTAAATATCACTTTCAGAATGGTGGCTCAAAAAAGAGAAAAAATAAGAAAAAAGAGAGAGAGGAAACAGTGCTCTTTAATTAGTGCTAGTTGCTATTGGCTTTACAGGCCTCTCACCATCTGACCCATGTCAGGGACACTTGTGCTGTCATTGGCATCATTTGTTCATCACAAACAGGCGGGGGTGCATAAGGACCCTCCAGCTTTCTTTACACTGCCTTACAGCTCTATTTGACTTACTGTTGCTGCCAACAATAACCACTGCAGCTTGTTTTAGACATATTGTTTCTATAGCACAATGTTTGCCAAAGAGGAGAGCTGTCAGGGGATGGAGGGAGGCGAGGACTGACAGAGACAGTCTGGTGACTTCAGACCCAGGGCAGCGTGGTGATGTAATGCCCTCTCGCCCTCTCTCTTTGGGGAGAAAGGGCGGGGGCCGGTGGCCTTTGGGCAGTGGGAGAAATGGTACAGTGACAGTCTGCGAAATGGGTTAGAGGTTGTATCTTGTGGAGTCACGTCAGGCTAAGCCATGGTGCTACAGTGGTGAAATAGTAGGGTTGAGTCCATTGTGCTGAATATATGCAGACTCCCAGTCAATTGGCAGACGTGGCATACTTGTGAGATGGAGGTCATCATTATTATGATCGGCTGACGGGGTTGCATTCCAGAGCAGCTGCCTAGATGGGACAGTGATCTAGAAAGAAAGCAGATGGGATCTCTGCATGCCCAGTCACCATGATGGCGTGATGAGGGAGTCGGCCACACAACAACACACTCCTCTCACAGACATCAAGAATCGCTCTGTCAGTGCTATTGTCATCTTGTTTATCACCAACTGCCAAACTAACAATTAAACCACCGAATCTTGTATTTCAGTCTTACTATTAACTGACCTCCCCTCTTGAGAATGACTAGAATGTTCCAGCCATGGCTGCACCTTGTTGCTATAAATAGATGCAGTTCAAAATGGGTCGTTTTATAGTTAAAGCACTCATCTGTGCAGTATGGCCAGAAGGCGAGTGTATGTAAGCATGCTGTCATCCAGTCACAGATTTGTCTCTTGAGATCTACCCTGAACCAAATGGCTTCTCTTTTGTATTTGGCAAAATGGGACAGAAAAAAAAAATGCACAGGACATAACTTTTCTAAAACCCTGGTCATTCGCTTTGTTCAATTATCGTGTTTTGTGTCACAAGGTGCTAATCTATCTGAAACCACATCAACCAGAATATGTAGCAGCTTTGAATAACACAGAAATGCAAAGTCAAATCAAAGCTGGTGGGTAAGTGGGATGAGGCATATACTGTACTCACTAATGGTGCTAGTAAACCATCCACTCTCAGAGATGTCATTAATATGATCATTACACTGCTCTTTCAGAGTATGGCACTTTCCTTCATCTCATAATGTTTTCTACTCCAGTCCAATTCACTGAACTCTGTGCAGACTTAACCCTATCTCATTTGGTTAGCTCTTTACCAGCCTTGAACATGATGGGATTTGAGGAGCCTTGTTTTACTGAGGACTTGAGGCACTTGAAACTGACTATAAATTGGAAGCGAAGAATGAAAAGATTCCTTTGTTTCACACTGATTGAGGCACAAAGAATAATAGACTATAGAGCAAGTTCTCTATTGAAGGTTTGAGAATGGCCACTGAAAATAAAGACAATAAAGCACCAGTGCTTCTTAATCATCAGTGTGCATATTTCAAGAAGGTAGTGCATGCTTTGGTTTTGTAACTGGACTGTTCCAGGGAATGAGTGGGAGGCTGCAGTTTAAACTTGGTGACATGTAATGCAAGTTGAGGCAAGACTGCCCACAACATTCAGCTTATCCAGAAAAGGTGGCACATTGCTCAAAATGAGGGCCATTCATTCGATCTAATATTTATATCATATGAGACTATGGAGCTCTCTTTGTTGTCTCAGCACCAAGCAGTGTTAATTAAGACCTCTGCCAACCAGCTACCAAAATATAGTCAAGGTAACCTGTGTGTTTCTTGTTCGGTGACTTTTCCTGCAGAAACTGTTCTGTTTCTATGCTTTTGAGATCAATGGCCAGTCTTCCAGGAGGCTGCATAAAACTGAACCCAAGGACTTCAAAACCTCCACTTCATGAGACCACAAGGCAGAGTTCAGTGTGTACTAATTGTAATGATTGATGTGTTTTTTTATATGTATGTCACATATAGTTTCAATGATACGTTAGTTAGTAAATTCCCAACATAGTGTCTCATCAAAATGAATAAATAAACTAAGTGTCACACATTGGTAATATTGTCCCATCATGATCTTCCTACAAGAGCTGACACCATCCAACATCTTAGTTTTGCTTGGAGCTGTTTTTTTATTTGTATTGATGGTAAGGGTTGTTTCTAAGGACTGTATAATAGATACATTGTACTGTGAGTTATAAAAGTGTCTCACTGTTGAGTTTTTTTCCATTAGTAACTAAAATCCATGACAGAGCTGTGTGACTAAGATTGTATGTGTATTCTTTGTGTGTTATAATAAAAACATCAAATATTAGGGCTTTAACAACCTGAATCGAACAACCTTGTCTGCTCTGGCCTGAATCCTTGATGACATATGACTACCAAACCCCTCTCATCAATAGTGGTACTCTGCGATGTCACCATGTGTGTATGTGTGAAGACATGGGCATGGGTCACCCTCAGACAGAGCAGGCACCCGTACTGGACAATGGGTTCCCAGTGTCCATAGCGCTGAATGCCATTATTCATAGAGTTTAATAATCTCTTGTTTTTTTCTAAGAATTGACCTGCCAAATATATAATGGCCTTATGCAAAGTCAATCTTGGGACTTTTGTACCCATTTAAGTGCTGACTGTACTTTGCAAGTTCACATTTGTGATTGTTGGCAACTGTGTCTGGGAAACAAAACCCCTTGCTTTTCATGGTGTCACTGGGTGTGAGTGAAAGCAGTATACTGGCTATGAGAAAATAAGAGACACTCTTGAAACTTTGCTAGATGGAGCCGAGGTGTTAGCCCATGGAAAAAGTCTCTCTGCAGCGTGCGCCTTACAGGTTTTATCGAGAGAAAATACAGCTACTGAAAAATTGTTTAAGAGACATTGTTGGGGTGTACTTTGCCATGGCAACGCAGCTCCTTGAACGATGCTGAGCTAATTATGGGAACAGCTGAAAGGTGAGCAGAGAACACTAACACAGATCAGTGTTACACTATCATAACGGAAATAGTATAATGAGTTTTTATGTTTTAATACTTTTTTCACTGTTTTGAGTTTGGCAATGTAAAATTCCAGTTTTTTTTTACTTTATGAAGATTGACCAAATAAGCTCATCAGATGTGAGACCAAGTTGAGAAGGTAAAATGCCACTGGTCTGTGCGTGGAGATGCAGATCAGGATGATGATGTCTTTGGAGAGGAATCCCTGTCCTAAGACTGAATGAAATCATCTGATGCAAGAGAGAGTAGGGGAATCGTTGCTCCAAAACAAACCCTTAACAGGAGAGTGAGGAGCGAATCTGGGTTTAAAGATAGTTAGGCTGCAAATGTTGAATTGAAGAAACTTGTGTAGCTTCATTGTAAAGTTGTCATGGTAAAGATAAGTGATTGTGATGTTATTCTTTTCCTTTTTAAGTTCTGATTTTTAATGGCATTTATGATTACTTTCTCTTGCATGCATTTCTCAGCATGTTTCATATTTGTTTAGATAGCATTGCCTTCAATATTTTCCTGTTTTTGTTTTCTTGCTGAGTGAAGATAGCTCACTGTCAGTGGATGCGTTACATATGCTGCTGTTTTTTTTTTTTTTATCAGCATGATTTTAGGCGAGAGGAGGAGCACTGTTACTGTTGATTGTGGTTTGAATGGAATTGTACAACCTGTAGTTTGCTCTGAAAGAACAACGCTGTCACTTTCTCTGCTTTACTTCTCTCTTCTCCTTCTCCCTCTCTCTTACACACACACACACACACACACACAAACCATTTACTCACAACACTCACCTTCATCCTCATTTTTTCCACAGCACAAAGAGAAAACAAAAGTCAGCTAATCCAAACAGTATACAGGAGGAACCGAATTCCTGCACCAGCATGGCAGACCAGAAGTAAGTTTTTGTAGTGATCTATAACTTTAGTTTTGAGAGAAAGAGAGAGCATGTGCATCGCATTGTAATGTAATAACACTTTATGTGTGATGGTTTGAATGTCCATCTGTTCTCCTGGCACTTGATTAGTATGCCGTTGCATTCCACAAAGATCTATTTATAACCTTCACCTCTGTGCCAGAACACTTAAGACATCTGCCCATTCACAGGCAGCGTTTGCACAGCAACACACCTCTGAGTACTGTCTAAGCTTGCCCGTCACACAGAGCTACCTTACAAGCGAGAGCGCCAAAGACAAATTAGCAAGCTCTGTCTTAGCCCCAAGGCAGGAGTCACTGCTTCATTTCTGGAGAGGAGTTTGTCTCTTACAACAAATCTTGCAGAACAGGGTCAGATCACATGGATACATTGTCGCCAAAAACTTTCGTCATTTAAACTCTCCCCCATCCTTGCAAACAAGCTGTGATTCACGGCTCTTTCTTTGTAACTGTGTATTATTTTTGATCAACTGCAGTACGGCTTTAGGTGTTCCTGAACATCTGGACTGGAATTATTTTACTAAGATGTGCAGCCGACTGCTCAATTGCCTCCTCGACAGCTTTTCTCACACTACTTGTATTTTCAGCACAGCCCCTGTGCTCTGAGTATTCAGGTCTGTGCATTAACAGACTGTTTTGATAAAGAAGCTTCAGTAATTGTAAGTAACATCCATCCATCCGTCCATTTTCCGTACCCGTTTATTTCTAATCAGCATCATGGGGGCTGTAGCCTCACCTAGGATAGATTGGTCAGAGGACAGGGAAACATGAAATAATTTCCATGACATCAGCTTAACTGTAAACTGTCATCTTTACCTCAAATGTCACTATAATGGTTCACAGGAACCTTAAGGACACCGTGTATGCTCAAGCATTGTCTGTTTTCTCCTTTTTTAGAGACAACATGGACGATTTTAAGGTCCAGACAGCCAAGCATCCCAACATCGGCACCGTTTCCTTACGGCCAGCCAGTGAACAGTCCAAAGACCGGGCGTCCAAAAGGCTCTCCTCTGAGTCCAACGGGACCAGTGAAGGAGGCGTAGGGTCGTCCACACCGGTAGAAATGACCGCTTTGGAGGAGTCATTTCGGCGCTTTGCCATCCACGGCGACACACGTGCCACAGGCAAGGAACTGCACGGCAAGAACTGGTCCAAACTCTGCAAGGACTGTGGCGTCATTGACGGCAAAAGCATCACCCTCACCGACGTGGACATCGTCTTCAGCAAAGTCAAGTAAGACAGGCACCAATCTTGTTGTGCATCGAACAAACACAAAGTATTCTCATGTCCATGTCCATCAAGGGGCCAACAAGGCATGTCTTTGAAGTTGCGCTTCAACAGACTAGACACAACAATGCAACTCTAATGCCAGTAAATGTGGAAATTAGTCAGTTGATCTACTTTGTTGTAAACTTGGAAATTTGACTACAGTGTATCAGTAGCTCATATTTCTCCGACATGCCAACATCTTAAACAAAGCCAGCTGAGCCATGACTGATTCTCGTGTTAATACATTACTCAAACAATTAATTAAATGGGGATGACTAGAGGCTTGACATCAAGTGTTGCATTACTGGCAAGTGTTACATTACTGTTGCAGTGGGGCTTTAGACTGGCATACATGAAAGTCTGACACGGCAGTGGAGGCCTGCAAGAACACAGTGGTGATGAATAGTTGCACCGAGTTGCACTGTAGAAACAAACAAGAATATATTATTTTTGTGTTCCATTGGAATTCATAGGACTGAATCAGTGACAACTTTCTAGCTGTCAGTTGAGTGATGGTTAATTTTGCAAAACCCAAAGCATAACAGAGAGTGGTCCCTTGGTATCAGCAGCCAGAGGATGGGGTCAGCCCTGGGACAGCTCATCCTGTTTCTCCCCGGGCCGGATGGAGTCATCCTTCACTGCTTGGCTAAGTGAAGTGAAATCTAATAATAAACAGTGACCTCAATAATATTTCAGTACAGAAAAGTCTGTCTTGATGTATACAACACTGTCTCCAAACTGTATGCACTGAGGACACCTTGAAGGACAATGAGAGATATCTTCCTCACTATAGAGTTTTATCATTTTAATGACTCACTACACTTGATAGAATTATTTTCCAAATAGCACCGAGTAAAATACTTATATTGGTTTAAGAAGAAGGGAAAGGGCTTTTATGGTTAGTATTGCGTTTTTTTGTGCATGGTCATTGTAGAGACCTTCATCACTCATACATGAAGCAGCTTTTTTTTTTTTTTTTTTTTTTTTTTTTTTTTTAACCTGGTTTAACATTGTGAATAAAGATTATTCTGCTAGACGGACTCAGAATAGAACAGTGTGGCTGGAGGCCAGTCATCATCCAACCTCTGCTGCAGGAGTGGGGAGGCCATGAAAGAGGTCTGCTAGGGAATCTCACATTGATTTAGTGGATTTTCCATCCTCTGCTTGTGTCGCTGCAGTGCAGTCTTCCTCACCCTCTGTACACACTAAAAACTTAGGTTTCCACGCCGCTTTTTAGCAGCATATTTCTGTCCAGAAAAATTGTTAGACCCCAGATTTTCACATAAACTCAAAAATGTTAATCTTAAGCTTAAGTTTAGTTTTCCTTCATTAACTGATGAATTTTTCCAGACTTTTTTTTCCAGAAGAGGTGCAATCCTAAAAGTCTGGGACTGACTCACTTTGGATCTCAAATCTACTGCCAACACAGTGAAAATTTGTATTTTCATGTATCCAAGGGCATACATTTGGCTTTAGATACAGGTGGCCACTTGAATAGGTTTAGGCAGGCATGTTTATAATTTTAAGGGTTGTGATTCATACACAGTCGAGCCCCTGTTTACACTTAAGTTTTGGAATTCATAAAAAGTAAACGTGTCAGTGTAGCAGTGAACATTCATAGTGCAAAGTTATTTGAAACAGGATTTGTTTACAGTATACAGCAACACAGAATGGTAAAGGTTAGCCAATGCAAAACCTGTAACTGTTGATTACTTTTGTCCCTTGTCCTTTTATAGCTACTCATGACTGGCCTAAACATTCAGTGTTCAAATAGTTTTGATTATTATATTTAGGACTGCAAATATTACTTCAGTGCTCCATGTAATGACCTCTGTTGTGGTGTTTGGTGAGAAATCTGAGCTAAAACTGAAGTAAATGGGTTGCTATATGGTTAATACTTTATAAATCTTGGGTGACAGTGCTGTCCTTCAGATGTCCCATTACTAAATGTTTTTCTCAACTGTGGAAAAACTGAAATAAGCTCCGACATCAATGGCTATGGCAGCACAGGAATTCTTTCCATTATTACACTGCGCATTGTTTTTGCACATAATGATGGACAGCAAATGACTGGCCCTTTTGCAAGACAGGGCAGATGTTGGCAACAAAGTGAATTTAGAGGTCAGACCAGTTTTCTGGCCCTTAACTGTGTGCAAACTTCAAAACCTTCAGAAATGTATTAATTACTTTTGCCATCATTTACATTTGACATTTTAAAAATATTTGTAATGCCATTATCTATCTTCTTTCTTCTGGATTTCTAGTCAGCCTCACTGATAGGTACACAGTTAACACAATGATGGGTGCTAAGATACTGCTGTGTAGCCTTTTCTATTTATTTGGCAAGAATGATTTTAAAGTGATGTTAATGTTAGAGAAGTGAGACATCAGTACAACAATTTATACCCCCACCTCTATTAGTGAGCTGTAATAAGAAATGTGTGTGAAATATGAAGTACATACCATTTTAATATTAATATGTGAATATGTGCAGCATTTTATACATTCAGTCCTTGGATTTGCATTTGGCTTGTAGTTTCTTATCTGGGTTCTGCTTAGACCAGAATGCATCTTGACCCAGATCCACAGCTCTGTATTGTGGGTGTTGCTGTATTCAGGACCATATTACAGTAGAATTGTAACACAGTGTGTGGTGTGTGTACATTTTGAAGCCAGCCACAGGATAAAGAGAGGAATGGATTGGGGGGAGGGGCTCGTTTTTCTAAGCTGTTTCTGACTCCGGGCATGACTGAGCTGGGGAGGGCGGCCATGCTAGAAATGCAGATCTTGACTTTCCTTTAATCAGTGTCCAAGCTCTTTGCTAGCACATAAAGAATTAACCGGCTTAATGAGCGCTATCTAATGACAATATGCCCGAATAAATCTGTGTTTTCATCCGGGTAGAAAGATCCACTGTACCACACCGAGCCTCTGCCGTGCTGTCTGCTTGCTCGGAGCCAGAATACCACAGCATTAACTATGGATGAAATGGGAATCTGCCATGGACTAATTAATTACTGGCATGATCTCATGCTGACTTCATATGCCTGGCTTTGTTTGTACCTCTTCATCACTGAACATGCTCTCACAGGCTACAGAAGCATTGTCTACATGACCTGTATATGAAACCCAGCTGTTCCCAAAAAAAAAAAAAAAAAAAAAAAAAAAAGTGTGGCGTACTGTAAAAGATAGCTGCTGCATTTTCCCACTCTAAAATGGAGTTATTACTGGTCCTCTAACCTTTGTCCTCTTTGAAACTTTAACACACCTTCCTCGGGTCTTGAGTTGTTGTTTATTTACACATTTTAAGCATTTGCATACTCCTTACAGTTTAGTAGTTCACTTGGGGGGGGTGCAGAAGAGACACAATTGTCCTCCTTGGACAGAGGAGGGCAACTGGAAGTCCAATTCCCCCCCTGACATTAGACAGCATGGAACAGGCGCAGAGGAATGGTGCTCTCAAATGCTCAACACTGACGGATCGCCCAAACAAAACCAGTCACTGAAGGAGTCAAATTAATAATAAACTCAAACATCCTTGTTTACTGTAGCTTGTTGCTATGACAGCGGGTTGCCAAGGGAGACTCTGGGCTTTATAGACTGTTGTTATGGTGATTTATCACCACAGCAATGGCTGTTTGTGTTTGTGTTACTATGCACTTTTAACATGGAAGTGAAATGGGCAAGTGGCCAGTTAAACAACTGTAGGCCTCTCAGACGGAGAATAAGATTGATGAGGCTGATCTGGCTCACAGCTTAGATACTGTACAGTGTTATGCTATTGTATTGGCGCTTAAGACAACAATTAAAATGACTATTATCCAGAGGACTGCTGGTTTTCTATCCTATCAGAAGTTTATTGCGTTCATCAGGTCTAAATCAGTCCATATTAGACAGCTAGCATGAAAAACAGCAGGGCTCTGGGTTCAGGGGACTGGAGCTGGGAAATGCTGCTATACTTGATGCACCGGCACACAGTGTGAAGCACAATATGAAGAGCCAGTCACGTATACAGTCTCCAGCCCCATGTGTGAGCCTGTGGAACCGCTCAGACAACAGTAAGGGTTACGACACACTGGGAGACAAGATCCAAACAGTGAAAGTTTTCTGTTTATGTCTTGATGATACCATCTCTCCGCTGTGTACTTACATGTGTTATGTTGAAGAGATCACACATGGCTTTGTGTTAGTACTACCGTCTGGTCTCCTTTCACACTCTCAAACTGTATTGAGAGGCTGTCAAAAAGGCCTGCTGATACAGCAGACCCAATCACAGCACATTTACTATGATCGCTGCAGGTGCAGATCAGCATTAATCAAAGCTGATTTATCTTGCTGGGTTTTAGATGTTACACTGTGACAAGTGTTGTCTCATACTCAAGTTTTTTTTCCCCCTTCACATTTTCAGGAAGAAATCCTGTCGCACCATCACATTTGATGAGTTCAAGGCAGCACTTGGAGAGCTGGCCAGGAAGAAATATAAAGAAAAGACTGCAGAAGAGGCCGAGGCAGAGGTCTTCAAGCTGATTGAGGGGAAGGCACCGATCATATCTGGAGTTACGGTATGTTACTATGTTGAATATGCATAGTGAATGGCAGTGACTTCATTTGCAACCAAATTATATACATCCATTTGACCAATAACTGCAGAATAAACTCAAATGTTCTGCATATCTTCTGACAGAGAGCCGTGGCTTCTCCGACAGTGTCCCGTCTTACAGACACCACCAAGTTTACTGGGTCACACAAGGAACGTTTTGACGACACTGGCCGCGGGAAGGGTAAGGCGGGACGAGTGGACCTGGTCGACACATCCGGATACGTATCAGGATACAAACATGCAGGGTCATACGAAAAGAAAGTCAGCAAACCCCCGGGGGCCAAACCGATGTGAGCGTAAAGGAAACAAACATTCGATCAACAACTAGGATAATTTTCTATTTAAAAAAAAAAAAAAAAAACGTCCTCAGTGAAAGCACAAAAGAATAGGATTTCATATATTTTCCCACCCATCTATTTTGTGTGTGCGTGAGAGAGAGATGTTTTGAGTTCCTCTCTTTGTGAAGTGTGAGAACTGGAAAACTGTTTACATCTATTTTTACAAAGTCATCACCAGCTGGTACATTCCTATGTGATAGCAAGTTACTGCCAAACACTGAAGAGAACAAGGGAAAGTGGAGAGAGAAACTGTAATGCTATGAATATTGAAGCTTTGTTGTTATGATAGGGCCTGGCGATATTTACATAGCACAATGAACAACATGCCAAGAAAACTGACAAAAAAAAAAAAAAAAATTGGAACAAAGTCTGATGAATTAACAACATTGCACTTTTTCATGGAAATTGTTCTATTCCCATATTCAGCCGAAGAAATGCATTAATTTATTTTGCTGATTTTCAGTGTTATTTGGCACAGATTCATGACATATTGTTTATTTCATCAAGTCTAACATCAGCTGTCTCTCTGCCATCCCCTCTGGTCACTTGATTCTGTTGTTGTGTCTTAACCGAGTCTGCTGTTCATTTTATTAATTTTATAATATGTTGTCATTTTAATATAGTTTGCCTTCAGCTACTTCAGCAACTTTGAACACAGTATCAACATTTTATCTACTTATTTTAAGACTCCTTAGAAAAATACAATTAGTTAATTCTGTCAGACTGAACGTGTTACCTCTGTCTTAACACCCCTCTTGCTTTTTGAATATGTAGTATTTTATTTCAACAAAAACAAACAAAAAACAAAGCATATGTCCTACTGTGTGGCTGAGATAGGCCTGTTTGTAACAGTTCCAAATTTAATCGCAATAACACATATCTATGTTATTCATATGCTGATTAAGACCTCATTGTTTAAATATGTATCTGTATGCATTTCAATAACATGCATTTTGCAAGAAAATCAAATTCAGCCTAAGAAGGAAAGCTCTTACTGCAACAGAACATGAGCTCAGTTGTTTGAGATTGTATTTTTAACATTTTACTTATATTTCCCTGTCAAATTTATATAGTTATAATATATTTGTGGTAAGATTGTGTATATTTCTAAAAAATTTATAGCCGCATGGCTTAATTTGTGACACTGGCTTCATATTTTTCTTTTTTTTTTTTTGTAATTGCTGTACTTTGTGCATGTTATGTATACTGCATTGGATTCTGAAGCGTATAGACTATAGTAGGAATTAGCCTAACAAGTGTCATGTCTTATTTGAACTGCTGTGCCTGTTGTGAGGACAGACTACTGGATGAACTAAATGTAACTTTTCAGGTATGTAAAGAAATGACAACACTGAATAGCCTACCAAACCAAATCAGTGTAAAGCAAAAGTAGTCCCAGTATTTTCAACTGCTCGACATCAATGCGTATCAACTTGAACATCTACAAAGTCAGCTACCCTCCATTATTGTTCTATTTGTCTGTACATAAGATTTATGGCACCTAAAGGTGTGGCACTGTTATGTAATCCAAAGCACAATTTCAGCTGATACAAAAATAGTATTACTATTGTATTAATACATACTATATACATGAGGGAAAGAGAAAGTGCTAATGAGATATACTTTTGTAAGGACTTTATTTTTCCAGCATAGCGACGGTGTTCGTTTCACACTCGTCACACGACCTGTAGCCTCGGCTGATGAAGAATTTATGCATCAAGTGAAAACTAGCAGTCATCAGTGTACTAGTTTTTAGTCTGCTCTGGTATCTCCAGTATGATCTGTCTTGTGTGCTTAATGCCAAATACTGTGCACCTTTAATGTGGACGAACAACACTGTCTTATTTTTTCAAATAACTTTTAATGTACTATTGTGCCCTGGTGCATGCAGTGTGTTTTCGTTCTTGTTCTTTAGACCTTTTAATGTGTGTTCATGATTTGTAGTGCATTATTGAAAATAAAACAAAAAACACCCCAGAGCCTCTGTTGGGTGGGTAAAGGATGCCAATCAAAACCTTGCGCCTGCATTTTTTTAAAATATACATATATGTATATATTCTCCTAGATTTGACCAGAAGCACAGGTAAACTTCTCAGTAGCTGCCCCATAACAAAACAAACAAAAAATTCACAAACTTCCAGTTTCCCCACAATGCACATCCTAG
The DNA here is from genome assembly GCF_902150065.1 of Myripristis murdjan. Taxonomy (NCBI): domain Eukaryota; kingdom Metazoa; phylum Chordata; class Actinopteri; order Holocentriformes; family Holocentridae; genus Myripristis; species Myripristis murdjan. Next base: position 17,567,566 of record NC_043995.1, read on the forward strand.
CCTTATTTGTGCTGTTGTTGTATTAACATGGAGTGTCTGTCTATGGGAATATGTGTGTGTAGCTGTCCAGCCCTGAGGCAGAGGTATAAATAAAGTCATGGTGCAGCTGGAATCTGGATGCATTCATTCCACTGCAGCATGTGAGGCAGATGGAGACACAACTGACCTCCAAAAAAAAAAAAAAAAAAAAAAAAAAAAAAAAAAAAACACAGCCTGGACAGACATTATCTGACCACTGAGCTAGGGAATACACTGTGTCCCTGTCATTAACATTTCCTCCCCAAAAATCATTTGTTAACATAACAGCCCTGCCACACAGCCATAAACACAATTTCTTGAATGAATTGCCCTTCCCCCCACACTGTTTACATCACCAGGCAAACAGAGTGCACGCATATCATTGAAATAATAAACACTGCATTTTTCAACATGACTTCAAACTTAATAAATTAAAAAAAAAAATGTACACAGCAATAACTCAGAGTAAAATAACAATCATGATAGCATGTAAATCTGACACAAGAGGGTCGGAGGCAGAGGGTACAAGTTAAGGTCAATTATGTGAAATAAAAGAGTGAAAACAACCATTTGTAATTGCTGGAGCTCATGCAATTATTGCGATGCTGACGACACTCAGCAAAGGTCGGCTGTGCTGCTTTGTATTTTGTGCCATCTTCTATCTGCGCTCAGTTGTCAGCGTTGTTCCCCACTTCGCTTCAGTTCACCCAGCAAGCACTCGTTGGTTGCCATCAGGGATCTGCAGCATATAAACAAACACAAATAACAAGTACAAGTGGGTGGGTCTGGTAGGACACAAAGTAATGTGGACTGATATTAATCTAAGATTAGATGCTTATATTCTTTTTACCCCATGTACAGATACAGTAGTAACAACTGCTGAGATTATCATCATCTCATTGTTCTGTTGTTTGCATCCTCTTACCTGTGGCTTTCTTGCAGCATATTTGCCAATTCTTTCACCTTCTCTGCCTCAAACACTTTCTCCCTCAGCCCCTCTATCTCCTTCCTCAGCTCCTCCACCTCTGTCTGTGCCTCTGTGGAGGAGCAGTAGACAAAATTGAAGTGGGGTAGAAAAAAAAGCAGCTGGATGTTTACTCACTTCTTACATTGGTATTTTAGTTTTCACAGGACAGTTCACCCAAAGTACAAATAAAAAAATATCTTCCCACTGAGTTGTTTGTGTCGCAAACTGTATCTCTCCATCCTGGAATAGTATGAACTCACTTGACTGATTTGTTTGCGGGTGTTCTTCAGCAGGAAATAGTTCCCGGTGAACCCCCTCCTGTTAAGGGCTGCGGATTATCTGTGTCATTGTTTTTGGAAAGAGCTGCTGAATTCTTCACATGTACATTTTTGATGGCATGACAAAACTACCCAACCAGCTCCTCTGCATTGTGGTGACCGGAGCCAGGGGATCACAGCAAATCACACAGAAACTATCTGGACTTCACAAGGGGAATCAATGGGAGAATATATTCCTTGTATTCTGCATGAACTGTCCCCTTTACATTCTTTTCACTCACCCTTAATCTGAGCCATAGGTGAGGTTTTCATCATGGACTTGAGATACTGTTGCTCTAACTTGATCAGCTGCTTCTGCAGAGTGACATTCTCCTCCAAGACAATCCTCAGCTGCTCATTCAATTTGCCCTGAATTGAAATAAACACAATGTTAAGTTTCTCTTTTTTTTTCTTTCTTTCTTTTTTTTTTTTTAATCAAGGCCCCATGAAGATGACTTAGCCTTTGCTACTTGCACTCACGACTGTGCCGTGAGCCTCCTCCAGCTGAGAGGAGAGACGATGGACCTCTATTTTATGCCTTTCGTCCTGTGTGGTTGCTTGATGCTTCAGTGCCTCAGCTTCCTTTTTCAAGGTCCTGAACTCAGCCTCTTGACTGCAGATATCACTTTCCATCATGGAGAGGATCTGAACCGCCTGAGCTAGGAACAGAAGGGGTGAAATGGCATGAGACTCCATGGCAAACAGAAATAATGGGATGCCATCAATAATCTCAGGCTCATACAGGCAGATACTGAAAACCAGGCTGACTCAACGCACACAGGAAGTTGTTGTTTTGATGGAGCGACCTCTCTCCTGTCCAATGTTTGTCCACGAGGTTGAGGAGCATCTCCAGTGGTTTTCTATAACTGCCCTGTGAGACAGATGAAGAAAAATGAGGCGCTGCAATGTCTAGACTGACCTTTCAGAAAGGTCAAATGTGATTTGTACGTTCATGAAGAATGAGCAAATGGATGAATGAACTGATACATGATTAAATCATTTATAAAAAGATCTTAGAATCGATTTCATACTCGTTTTTTCTGCTCAGCTTTTTGTGGCTGGCTGAAGCCCCCTGTTCTGTTGAAGCTCGAGTAGGAGAGTCTTGGGGGATGGAGGATGGGGTTGGAGGGGTCAGAAAGATTCAAACCGGGATTTCTTGGACTGGGGGGGCGAATGTTCAGTAATGGAGAGCTATGATGGTGATCTTGATCTAAAAAAAAAAATGTTGGAGGACACTTTCAGCATCATATATAAATCCCCAACGAGGGATTACGCGTGGTGTAGGTGTACGGCTCTTACCAGGATTAGGTGTAAAATATCCTTTCGCTGCAAATCTGATTTGTTTCGGGCCGTCCTGCTTTAGTCTTCCAGGGACAGATCTGTGTTTCTCTACGTAGGGGCCAAAGGACACCTTTGGTCTTTCAGACACTTTTAATGAAGTAGATTTGTTTTTCTCAGATGTCTGTTTCATTTGTGGCACTTTGGACTGGGTATTATCTGCTTAATAACAAATGACACAATAAAACCAATATAAGCGACCCTATAACAGATATGCTGAGTTCATAAGCCAAACAAACAAGCATTGACTTCTGGCTCCATCTAGTGGTGGTTTTACGCAATGTCAGGAACATACAAGTTTATACTGCCTTTTGGACTGTTTGGTATTATTTACTTGATGGCATTTGTGGCATCTCATATTGGCTGTCAAAATGATACAATATTCCTTTAAGGCAATCAGCAAAATATGTGAAAAGGGGAAAACTGGATTTCAACCAATCTGACATGGTGGGAAATCCACTACGCTGTAGATAGATGCTCCTGGAGGAAAATTGGTAGAACAAAAATAGCTTGTTATGTGCACTAAGGCATCACTTTGTTTAAATTTTGACCTGTTATTGCAGTGAGATATACAGAGTCATATATAGATGCAATAAGAAAATTATGTCATTTGCTTTACCGAGACCAACCAGACCACCAACAATTAGTAATGCTGAGACAAATGACAGCTTTATCACTAATTTTTTCTCACTATAGCAGGCTTGTTAAAGAAATCATTGCACACTTACGATATTTGGTGTGGGTTTGCCTGAGGATGGATTTAGCAGATTCCTAAAAAAAAAAAAAAAAAAAAAAAAAAAAGAGCAGATTTATACAGCAATGTACAGCTGTACTTTAAATTTGCCAATGCCAGTCTATGACCTAAAATATAATAAAATCACCTGTTTCTGAGTGTAACTCTCCGGGTCTGATACATGTTTTGACTCATCCTCCCCAGGCTCTAGGGCAGACAACAAGACGCAGATGAATAATGCATTGAAAAGCAAAACAGTTCCAGTAGATCTGCAAGATATTTGTGGTTTACTTACAGAATTAGCATTTAGACTTCAAAACCTTACCTTGCCGTCGACTGATAAACTGTGACTCAGTTTCCTTGTAGGATGAGTCAGAGAGGGACTGAGTTTCACTTTGGCCTCCATTCCTCTCAGCAACAAAGTTCAACACATTATCATCAGTGTCATCGAGGAGACAAAACCTCTTCGTTAAGCGGTCGACTGAAGCCAGTCTCTGATCACTGCTTCTGTAAACACAAGCAAAACAGCAAAGGAATAAAACATGCATCTACATCTGAACCAAATTTCATCATTTAAAGAATACAACGCAACAGAGAGTGTGTGCAATGTGCACAATGTGATGAAACAGTCAAATTTTCTCTTACTTTCCTGTCTTTCTCCACACTTAAATAGACTTAAAAACAAGCACCATTACTTTCCAAGTGTCTACCCCCCACACATGTTCCAAATTTGTAGCAGAGGTAAAATCAACACTAAAACCCTTAACCCTGTTTAAGTTAAGGTCTGGACAGTGTACCTCTGGTTAATTGCCCGATTCAGAGAATGGCTCCTCTGCTGGGGCACAACTTCAGGGGAGAACTGCATTACGGCAACTTTCCGCTCCGTGTCTCTAACCGGGTAGCTATCTAGGAAGCATAAGGCACATCATGGCAAATGCAGAGAATTTATAACCAGATCTTGAAAAACCTCAATCTGAGGCAAACAGGCTGCTTCAAGTGGCTTACCTAGTTTGCGTAAGCTAGGCATAGCATGCACCAGGTAGGGACGGTAGTGTGGGTCTGTTTTGGTCAGAGGGTTGAGCCTGAGGTCCAGCTCCCTCAAAGCCGGCAGCTGGAAGAGCACTTTGACCTCTTCGATGGAGGGGATGCAGTTGTAGTACAGGCTCAGCCTCTCCAGCCTCTTCAGGTGCTGCAGCCCCTTACAAGGACCAAATAAAGTCTCAGCAACGGGAAACTATGAATCTTTAGACTCACTGGCAGCACGTTTAAGGCTGTGAATAACTCATGTGTTGTATTTCTAATTATTAATCCAGTTTCTGTTCCTGTTTCTCCTGTTTGTACACCATTATGTACAAAACAAATTAAGACTGCGACACTTCATTTACCTCCACATTGACCAGAGCATTATAGGAGAGATCCAGGTGCTTCAACCGTGTGAAGTTACTCAGTGCTCTCCCGAGATGTCTTATCTTCTCATGTGTTCCCGGAAGGCTTAGTGACCTGACATCTCCTGTTAAAAAGCACAACATTATGTAGGGAAAAAAACAGCAGCGTTACCCCGGTGTGCTGTTGCTAAGTGGCTGTGATTTACTTAGCTAACGTTAGCTTAGCCGGCTCAGTTTGACCGGGCCTGTGTCTTGACTCTTTCCCCTCCGTTAAAATAGTTTACAGTCACAAAAAAGTTTTTTAATGTGACGCTTTAAACCTCGACGTTTTCCTTAGCCAGACGCCCACAGCAGCCTTACCGAGGTAGGGGTGTTGGAGCTGCAGTCTCTCCCGTATCCCCTGCTCTGTCAGGGTGATGAAGCTCTCCACCGCCATACTTTTCGAACTGGAGCTGCGTTCATGTGCCGTCGGAAATATCGACTTTAGACTAGGGCTGCTTGTTCGATGGTTAAAGTGGTGGACATGGGCATGCTCACTTTAGGCAGACAGATCTTACGCACCTTTAAAAACAACGCGTTCTCCTCGGCTTATTCCTATCTACAATGTAATCTTAAATGTTAGAAAAATATGGGTAGATTACACATATAGCCTACAGTTTCAATGTTAAGTATTTATTTAGTGCTAATAATGTGAATGCAAGAAAGTAGGGAAAACTGTACATTTAAATCTTTACAACGTGCCTGCATAACCACATGCATACGTGCTCGGAGTAACTCTTGTCTGAATAATTTTTCAAATAATTTGATTATCTTAAACAAGATCGTTACATCTCTGCTTCCTATGACTTTTTATTGATTACAAGTTCCACGCATAGACTGAATAAATTGTATACAGTCCATGGTTTCACTTATACCTGATATTTATTGTAATAGTGTGCTGTGAAGAAAATAGCCTGTAAAGAGGAAACTCGGAAGCAGGAGCTGACTGGGACAACGTGAAGGCAGCATTGGGAGCGTGCGCACTGTCCACATCCTGGTTGATCACGTGTCCAAACAAAGCGTCATCACGAGTAGTTAGCGTCTCTCTAAAGTGCAGTGTGCTCCTCTGTACTCGAGCAGCTCAAACATAATGATGAAATCCAGTCAGTGCAGTTTCTTTTAAAAACCGCAGTGTGTTGCTGTTGCAGCTAACGGCGCCGTTGGAAACAGCCTGGATGTTATTATGAGCTGAACTCTGTTCTGGTGTCTCTCCTCTTCAACATCAATGGCCACGTGCATCACAGAGTGGATAACAACATGTGCCAACATCATGTTGTCTGCCACAGCTCTGTACTCGTCCTATCAACTCTTCAAGGTAGGTGGATGGGCATGGAGAGTCAGCTTTTCCAATGCATAATCAGTTTTAACTCAGCTAACTGTGTCTGTTTGATGTTTTTGATTACTTCTGTTCAGCTTTCCAGTTTGAGTGTATTTGCTGTTGGATGTTTTGGAGCTAAAACGTGTTTAAAAAAAAAACAAAAAAACCCTAACCCTAATCAAGAATAAAGAGGGGAAGTCTACCAAAAAGAGACTACCAAAGAGTCTTGTATCAGGGCTAATAGCTGGCATGAAAGTTGGGCTTTGCAAACGTTATCCATTTTCCAGCCATGTATTACATGTGGCAGTCTCACCTTGTGGTCATGGTACTGCTTCTGCATTTTACTGCTTCGCCTCTGTCTCTGTCTCTCTCTCTGTCTCTCAGGATCACAGAGCTCCTTCAGTAGGTCTCTTTCTGCTGGGACTCTCTGCAGGACTTTGCACTCTGCGTCCCTCCAGCTCGTACCTGGCCTCCCTCCTCAGTGAAGCGGAGTGGGCCAGTGAGGTTCTGGCCCCGGCCCTCGTCTCCTTTGGCTTCCTGTGGCTTAGTGAAGACCGTAACACCGCCCACATCCTCCTGTGTGGCTCCTGCCTCTTCTTAGCCCTGTGTGACGGGCTGTCCTCTGACGCTCTCACGCTCATGACTCGCTGCCTGGTCCTGTCGTCCTTGTCCTGCTGCCTGACAGTGTGCCTGTTTTCCAGTAATGCTGTCGGGGCCCTCGGCAGCGTGGCCCTCAGTGCTCCAGTGCTTGTGGCCCCCAAGGTTGGAGCCGAGGCTGTTGTCCCGCTCCTCTCTCCAGCTGTCACCGAGTGGCTTCTGAAAGGCTCCTTGTCTGTGGGCTGTTGGGCCTCCACGCGGGGCCTTAACAAATTCCTGTTGGAAGTGAGGACTTGGGACTGAAGTGTAAGCATTCAGTGAAACAATAAAGACTTGTGTGATTAGTCATGAGCCGTGTTCACTTGTGCACTATTTGAAGAGCCGCTAACAAAGAGTGGACATAGTCAGAGATTTAATGCATTTAATTTGACTCATAAGCATTTCATGACATTTGCAAAGGAAATCTAACCAGAGGACGAGATTGTTGTGTACAAGGACTGAATACAAGCCAGAGTGAAGCCAACAAGGCTCTCTGTTATCAACGGGAGCCCCACTGACTCTGAGTCAGTGTTTTCTCTAATTTTGTGCAGCGATGGTGCTTTGGGCAATAATTCTCACTTTGCCTTACATCTGTTGTTGTTTGGGTCAAAGTTATGTTTCATGTTTCAGGTTGTTGGAAAAAAAATCATAATTAAACACTGTAACACTTACTTTAGTTCAGACAATAGTAACACTAAACTACAATGTTTATTTTAATTTCCTGTTTTCTCTTGCTGTGGTGGTGATTTCCTTGCTCTGATGATGGTGTGCCGCTCCTAGATGAATACAAGGGAAACACAGCTCAGTGAGCTTTCCAGCAAATATTATAGACATAAATAAAAGAGAATGTAATAAACACTGATACTTGAATTTAATTCTAATATCTAAAAGCTCTAACAGTTCAGTGTTATAGCTATAGTCTGTATCGAAAGCATGATTCAGCACACTGCACTCCTGTGATTAATCCTTAGTGAAATGTCTGAATTGTTGATCTAATATAATGTTTGTACATTGCACAGTATACTGACATACTGATTGCAAAAATTGTGATCATGTGATGCAAACACGACACTACAACAGTGATCCTCCGAATATGATGAATGTGCCATGGTGATGCTTATCAGGCAATTAAAAAAAATGTATTTGTTAACTTATTTTGAAGGTGCTTTATTTCCTGTGTTCACATTTCTAAGAATATCCAGCAGCCTGTTCTCACTTGAGGCCACTGACACAGGACACACATCTCTGGTAATTGTTTTAGTGTGTGAAAACACACTAGTTTCCAAAAGAGACCTCAGACTCTGGATCGTGCTTCCTCTGCAGCCTCAGCAGGACTACCATTTAAATATCTCCATTTGCCCAGACTGTTACCTCATCATGTCTGTTGATACATGATTCTATAGTCACTAAAATTAAATGCTTTAAAGCTGGCTTGGTGCACAGAGAATATTTCCATTCGTCCTCATAGTATTCTTTAGAGAGATTCTTATTGCACACTGCAGACTTTGCGTCCCTCAGAGTTGTGAGCCTCTGCCTCAGCACTTCTGCTGCAGTATACAACCGTTCATGGCTCTGTGCCCATCTCTGGGACAATGCTCTGGTCACACTTCAGAGCACAGTTGACTCGAGGCTTTCTGAACATTGTCTCTATTATTTTGATTTGCTCTTTCAACATTTTATCATCAGTATCTTTATTTTTTGTTTATAATATCATAAATAGCCACACTTTGTATTGTGTTCATATTTAAAACTTTTTAATAACAAAAACTAAAGCCTATTATGTTCACCGACTAAACATTAAGTCAGTGAAACGTGAATAAATTATTCTCATTGTTTATCTGATAAATCACTCTATTTGTGCAACTTTTTAGTGCATTAAATAAAAAAAAAAGAAAAGACCTGGTTTATATCCAGTGGTGTCCCACTGTGACACTTAACCAGATTATGGTGCTTGCACATACATAACACTGGTTACTGCTCCCCTCCATGAGAGCACACATCAGATTGGGAGCATGGCTCACCTCCTGCTCCGGCTCAGGCTGCTGGTGTCAGTTTGAACCCCGAAAACCATCCAGTCTCCATTTCCACCCCTTCACCACTGCAGAGGATTACAGAGCTGCATTGAGCATGCCCACTGCAGCTGCAGGCTGTGCATGAAGCAGAGTGGAGAGGAGGAGGAAGAGGAGGAATAGGAGGAGAAAAGGGAGGAGAGAGACGGGCTGAGGGGGAGTGACAGGAGCTGCACACTGCTGGGATGCTGTTGCAGCTCTGAGAACAAGGGCTGTGTGGCAGGACTTGTCATTGACAACACAGATGGAGCATGAGCGGGGAATACCAAGTCATGAAATGTCAGATTGTCATCACCCAAGAGGAAAGGATATGTGATGGGTAAGAAAAAGGAGATAAAAGCTATTAAGGAGAGGAGTAATAGTTAATCTGCAAGAGCCTTGGCATAAACCAACCAATATAGATTGTCATGCTAAATTTGCTTGTCACATGTAATCGTGGGTTTCTTGTCATGTGTGTAACATTCATACAGACTGTGATGTTACGTTAATAGCAGGGGGAAAAATATAAATTGTATTTTGTTCCCCTCTTTTGCTTCGATGCAGCATGAGTGGAGGTGTGAGACCGTGACTATCTTTTGCCTATTGAGTCATTTGCGGTGACTCTTGGACAGGGTGGAGGAGATGTATGCCTTCTACTCTCTTTTTAGTCTACATCTTCTACACTGTCTCAAGAAGGAGGAGGGGAAGCCTTGGAGGGGGCGTGTGGAGCCGCCTCAGAGGTAAGTCCAGCCACATCATGTCCAGCCTCAAGGGTCCTCTGTCAGGAAACGATTTTTTGCACGCAGCATGAATGCACCATCAGACAAAAAGCACTACAGTCTCTTACATTCAGGCTGTACGGATTGGTGTCATTGCCATGTGGTTGCATGCATGCCTGTGTTGTATGTGATGTATAAATATTTTTTCCCCGTGTATCACCGTCTCACCCTCATGTCTGTTGCTTTGCTCAGGAGCCAGGACATGTTTCCATGGAAACAGGGAGCAGGAGGAGATGTGGCCACACCCCCAAGATGGGAAAAAAGGCTTGTGCTAAGCTTAGTGATTCAAGTGAGTGCTTAAATACCCCTGCTGAACGTTTATATTTTGTTAAACATAATGATTATGGTATAGAATGATACAATGGTAACAGTGTGAGTTATTTCTACTGACTAACGAATGGTGGTATGAATTCCTTCACTCTTTGTTATGTGTGCATTTCACTGTCACCTTAGGCAGTAGCAGTGACAGTGATGACCTGTCTCTTAGCGACGAAGATGAGGAAAATGGCCCAGACATCCCACCATGCACTCCTCTGGCTGCCTTTCTGTCTTTCAAGCAGGAGGCTGAGAAGAGAAGGGCCTCCCAAGTGCAGCTGGAAACAGCAGGAAAGGTTGCAAAGCAGTTTCATCAACTTGACCGAGCCGCTCACATGTCTTGGGAATAGCTGCATAAATCCAGCTATTCCCCTCAGACAGGAGCCTCTGCAGTGTGCTCAATGGTTGAATGCGACAATGTGCAAACCTATACTTCTTTCTTGGCCAGTTGACAGAGTCTCCCTTGGTGGCGGTGATGTCCCACTTGCTGAGTTTTCTGGAGCAGTACTCCCACTTCCAGCAGCTGCAGCAGCAAGCCGACCAGTACAGGGTCCAACTGAAGAGGCACCGCGTCCAGCACCGCCGTCAGATGAAGGCCCTGCGAGCCTCCTACCGCCAGCGCCTCAGGGACAAGAACAGTGTCATCAGCAGCCTGGAAGACGTCATCGGCCAGCAGCAGACCCCCAGCCCACTGAGTGAGGGTGGTGAGGGTGAGAGACACAGCAGGGACAGGGGGAGGAGGTGGAGGAGGACAGAGGGGGTGGGTGAGGGTGGAAATTCACAGGTTTACATTTCCAGGAGGAGGGCTTGAGAATGATAACGAAAAAACAGAGAGAGGAGAGGTAGAGGGCATACATATACAAGCACAGCCATTCTATAAGGCAAAAGAGAGAGCAGGAAAGAGGGGGATGTGAAATGGAAATGGAGAGAAGGTGTGAATGGGTGGTGTGAAAATAGGAGCGGAGACTGACACAAGGGACTAATTGTCAGTAGATTTATGATGTAAGGCCTCAGACTGGATGAGGTCATTTAATGGATGGAGGTAAATGGATTAGGAGCATTAGAGGGAAAATATGGCAGAGATATTAAGTATATCTCCAGTGCACTGTGCATTATAGGTGATAAAGTTTTAACACTGACAGTTGGTGTAGTAATCCAGGAATTTTTATTTCTTATATAAAATATGAACAGGCTCTGAGGAGGAGGAGTGATTCATAGGTTGCAGAGGGAGTGATTTTTTCAATTTTTTTTTTTTTTTAAATTTCACCAGAGTCACTGTTGCGGAGGATAATGCACTGCTTTACATAATTCAGTGTACTATGATGTCTTGGCTATGCAATGAGATTTGTCAACCACGGCCATTCAGCAATCCGTTCTGACAGGAACAAACAGTCATCAGCAGCAGAGCAGATTGATTCGATTTATGTGGCTGATGGTGTAAATCAAGTTGTCATTAGTGATGTCATTCAGGCTAGATGAAGCAGATGTGGCTACCCATGGGGCTTTAGATGTTAGTGTCTGCTGTGTTTCAGATTTGACCAGATGGTTTCTTTGAGCCCTGAACAAAAGAGCAGACCTAGCAGCTCTTCTCTGTTACATCACTTTCCTGTGCTTTCCTGTGTGCGCATGTTAACAAGTGTGTGCAACATGATAAACTGCATGGAGCTGTAGACAGACTCCTGTCCTTAAGTGGACTGATGTAGCCTCAGTTGTTGGCAGCTCGGTGTGTGGGTGTCTTAAGTGGAGCACCTCAGGCGTCCTGCCTCTCATTAAGCACAGGATAAAGATACAAGCGTATGTGGTGAGAGGCTTAGACACTTGGTTCGTAACTCTCTGGCTCTCTGCCATGAATAAAACATAAAAAGTGCTGCTTTTCTTCCCCACAAATGCACTTACAAGCTCGGGCACATGCTAGCCTCCACGTGTACTCGTGTTGGACTATAAATATCCCGGGGACCACATCCCACTGTTACCAGGTGAAGGTTGTTTGTTTTGTTTTGTGTGATTTGCTGCTCAGGTCTGAGTTTTGGAGCAGAACTCTGCCTCTCTGATGTGCAACTTGAAGCCCGTGGTTGTTTTAGAGTCTTTATTTGGCATTTTGAACAGTAGAGACTCCATTCAGTGCTCCTTCAGCCTGAATGTAACATACTCTACCACTGCACAAGAGATCTTGAGCTTCTGATTTTTTATTAATCAAAATCAACTCTTTTTTTGCTCTATTTTAAGATGCTGTTTTAAAATTTTAAGGTGGCTCTGATGCACAGATGTAGCCACTCCTCTCTGTTGCCCTTTTCCCTTCCCTGGTATCACTTGTTTCCACTGCCTCCTGCACCTTTGTGACACAGCAAACCTGACATGGCCTGTTGATGTGATTAGCACAAAACCCTGCAGAGAAAATGCAACGTGACAGATCACTGAGAGGGAAGAAACCGATTCAAACGCTATTGGGCATGTTGCTCAGGTCTCTGTGGCTTTCTCTTAAACATTAGCAAGGTTTAGAAGGTCACTGCTTCCTGGAAATGTGAATCTTGCTCCTCCACATGGTCCAGGTTGCATGTGCAAAGTGGGAGTAATCCCTCACTACCATGAAAAGGTCTGTAAACTTGCACTTGGGACTTGAAAAAGTGAACGCTGCAACAATAATGTTAGCCTCACTGCAAAACAATGCGCCTACACGGTATGTGAAACAACCTTAAGTGCATACTGAATGTCCTTCATTAATATTTACTCATGCAGGCATTCAAGCATCCTGCTGTATTCACTCTTAACTGAGGAGGCCTACAAATAGAAAACAGGTCAAAGGATGTACAGAGGATATACGCTGACACTATTTCTGGGTGGCCTAATATGAAAATGAGTCCAGGGATGACAATGAAAAATGACTAAGGTCACTCTGCTGATGATAATGACAATGATGCAAAAGTTGATGATCCTGTTACTTTTTTATGTCACCTAGGTGACTCTAGTGCTGAGCCCAGGACACAGGCTGGGGTTCACAGGCTGGTGGAGTCTCTGCACGGTCTGCAAGGTGAGAGGAGCAAACTGAGAGGAGAGCTGCGCCTACTTCACTCTCAGCTGGAGCAGAAGGAGCAAGACCGACACTCGCGTATACAAGCTTTCCAACAGCAGGTAGTGTTGCATCTGAAGAGTTTCACTCCAAACCACTATATTTTCATTTATTCTTGAAATTGACAGTGGTAAATGTCAGTAAAAATAGCAATTTTGTAATGGCCAAATACTCCATTAAAAGTTCTGCATTCAAAGTATAGAAGTAATAGCAGTAAAGTGTACTTAAGTATGAAAAATTAAACTATTCGTTAAGAACACTGGTCCCATTCAGAGTGTTAAAATATGTATTGATGCATTAACTTGCATAGTATTTTAATGTTGTAGGCTAGCTCTAACTGCTTTATATACTGTTGGCTAGATTCAACTCTAACATGCATTATATTATATGTGCTGCATGTAAAACCTTGTTCTGCAAAGTATACAGCCAGCAGATAAATGTAGTGTAATAGGAAGTCCAATATTTCCCTCTGAAATGTACCAAACTAAAAATATAATCCCAAAAAAATGGATATACTCAAATAAAGTGTCAGTACTTCTGACACAAACTCAGAATTACATCCATCTGTCCATATATCCATTTTCCCTACATGCTTATTCTTAATCAAGGTCATGGCCGCTGGAACCTGTCCCAGCATGCACTGGGTAGAAGGCAGGAAAACACCCTTGACAGGTTGCCAGACCATCCCAGGGCTAACACATGGACAAACATACTCACGCACATTCACACCTATGGGTAGTTTAAGGTAATCAGTGTGTATTTGGATTGTGGGCAGAGCAAAATACTGAATCACATTATTTACTCATTGTACAACAAAGGATGGAGAGAAAATTATTGCATTAAATTGTGGGTCAGACATCTCTATTTTCATAAATTTTTCATTTGTATGTTGAGTATAAACTGTGTGCCTCTAAATGTCTTAACCCCTCTAATGTCTTGTGCAGATCGATGAGCTCAAGAGTTGCATTGAGGAGCGTGAGGAGGAGCTCTCCAGACTGAGAACTGCCTCTGTAAGCACTGCACGTTATTAGTTTCGTTCATCGTCATTGCACTTGGGTGTGCAAGTATTGCTCACTTTTCAAGTCATCAGCAAAGCTGCCACAATGCATTTCCACACCCGCATTCTCCCACCGACCAAAATGCCACGCTGTGAAAATGCCAGAGGAGGGTCAGCACGTCCTGGACTTCACCTTAATTGTAAATCCACAGGGAAGCAGCACTGGCTTTGTGTATATATAAGTATTCACAAAGCAAAATATCTTGTTTTGATGCATTTCTCTCTGGAATTCATTCTTATTCTGTATTTCCTCAGGGGGCCACAGACTCAGAGAAGCGTGTGCTGTGTCTGTCAGCGGAGAACGAGAGCCTCAAACAGAGTCTGAGTGTTACCCAGGGCCTCCTGCAGCAGTTGTCTGCCATCCCCTCCCATTCCAGCTCCATGCTCATCAAGGTGAGGCACTGAAAACTCGGCAGACAATGCTGCCGAGGCCCACATGACCAACTGCAAACAGAAACAACAACATATTGTAACCACTATTGATTTGTATCTTGTATTAGGAGAATGAGAACCTCCGGAGCAGAGTGCAGCAGCTAGAAACCTCACTACAACAGCGGGCTGAGCAGTTGTCGCAGCTGGAGCGTCAAAGTGAGCAAAGTGAGTGGAGGAGAGGAGAGGAGCTGAGGAAACGAGAGGAGCGAGTGAGGGAGCTGCAGCTGGAGCTGGATAGAGAGCGAGGCAGGGAGCCGGTGGTTAAGGTAATTATTATCCACAACAGCTCTGGAAATGGGTTTGAATGGTGGTGCAGTTTTTGAGCTGTCACTGTGATCATGTAATAGCTTTCAGAAGCAACCGAATTGTTCACTGACATAAAACTGCAGCTGATCACATGCTGAAATAATGAAAAAAATGCTTTGTATTTTGGGGGTATCACTCATGCATATTACCTTGTAACATGGTTTTTAGAAAAGGCAACCCTATTTGGATGTTTCCTCTCTGCCAGTATGTCACCCAGACTGTGGAGGTGGAATCACCTGCCGCAATCAAGCAGCTGAACAAGGCCAGGCAGAGGAATGAGCTGCTGTCCGAAAAGTTGTCCAATCAGAATGAGCGCTGCAAACAGCTGGAGGAACAGATCAGGAAGTCAGATGAATACAGCTGTAACCTGCAGCATAAGGTATCAAGAGACAAAATCTTGTATTACATTGTGTGTACATCTTGATTGGGAGTTTGCACCAGTTCAGCATGTATTGTTATCTCTCAGTTGTGCCCTGGATTGGGATGTACATACACACTCACACATGCAGATAAAAGAGCTGACATTCATTATGTCACTACTCACCTACAAGGATACACTGGTCAGATTTAATGTAAAATCATCATCGTCCTAACTACACAGTTCTCTATGTCAGAATTTTTCATATATACAAAAATCTTACCATTGTGTGGTAGAGGTGACCTTTATATATATATATATATATATATATATATATATATATATATATATATATATATATATATATATATATATATATATATGTATATATATACACAAGTAAATTATTTTCTGGGCTGCCAATTTTTGAATGTGCTCCAGGCATTCACAGGCTGTGCATAAATCTTAAGCTTTGGCGGCATCTAGTATTTTGACAATAATGCTTTGTAATGATGCTTAAGATCCATCAGTGCACAAATTATTTCTTTGGCTGCTGGCCACGAAGGAGCCAGGATACATTGGACAGTGGAGTTGTCCCGATGCCTGCAATTCGTAACCTGGATCAATCTAAGTGACAGATTAACTCATTATCGTGCTGATCTGCCACAGATTGCGGCCTACGAGCGAGAGATCAGCGAGCTGAAAGAGGACCTGTTAAAGGAGATTGGACACTTGGAGGAAAGGAAGGAGGAAGCTGTGAGGGCAGCAGCCACCTGCTCAGCAGAACATTTCCAGAACCTGCAGGACCAGTTCTTTAGTGAGTTATACCAAAGAGTTATAATTCTCTAAGAAATTGGCCTTGGCTTCTGCACAGGAAATAATCATTTTATGCTGTTTGAACATGATGATCCATGCGTTTTTATCCTTGGCAGGCTTGCAGAAGCGTCTTACAGCACTTCCTCCAACCCTTCGCTCCATGAAGACAGACTACACCAGCCTGAGGAGCCAGGTCCGAAACTTCTCTGAGTTCTACGGAGCAGCTATCAGTGAGGCCAAGAAACAGGTTAGCACCCTCAGTGTTGCGTCATGACACTTGTATGACAGCTTTGACCAAAGTGACAAATCTGTGGCAATGCAAACAGCACAGGAAATTGTACCGACGAGTTTTCACTGTGTTGACAATAGATTTCTGCAGCTATCAGTGAAATGTCTGAGGCCAACAAAGATCTTCTGGAGAAGTATAGGAAGGAAGTTGCACTGCGCAGGAAGTACCACGAGCAGCTGGTGGAGCTCAAAGGTATAGATCGAAGAAGGAATGAAATCCAAAGTCAAATGCAACACATAAACTCTGTAAGTGAACCAGCTGGTCCCTCTGTTTGTAGGCAACATCCGCGTGCTGTGTCGTGTGAAGCCTGTGCTGAAGGAGGACCAGCATGAGGAAGGTCAGGCTGTGGTGGTGACCACAGACCCCAACAATGAGTCTTCTCTTACTGTGATAAACAAGGGAAAGGGTCGTGTCTTTGATTTGGACAAGGTCTTTCACCCTCAGGCCACACAAGAAGAGGTATTGAAACTGAACAGTGTATTAAGATAATAGTCTTACATTCATGCTAGTCACCAGAACTCTAACCTTTTTTTTTTTTTTTTATTTCCCTCAGGTTTTTCAGGAGATTGAGCCTCTCGTGACGTCCTGCATTGATGGCTATCATGTCTGCATATTTGCCTATGGACAGACTGGCTCTGGGAAGACCTACACCATGGAGGTATACTCGAGATTTACTGGCATTTGTAGCATTATTGTAGCTATATGTAGGCTGTAGGCTCAGTGTTGCATTCTAGTAACTCGTCCTATTTGATTTCTAGGGCACTGTGGAGAACCCAGGCATCAACCAGCGAGCCCTGAAACACCTCTTCAGTGAGATTGAAGACAGGAAAGACATGTGGTCTTACACTGTCACCGTCAGCTCTGTGGAGATCTACAACGAGGTGCTAAGGTATGGAGTGCTCTGCTTTTAGCGGTTGCCTGGGTTTATTGTTACTGGACAACGATTGTGGGATTGTGTCAGCTGTATTTTGTTTTACAGGGACCTGCTCAGTAAGGATGGTGAAAAACTGGATATAAAGATCAACCCAGATGGGACAGGACAGCTGCATGTTCCAGGCCTCAGGATCATCGAGGTCAAGAGCTTTCAGCACATCAAGAAGGTGACAGATGTTTGTTCACTTTGTTTTAAACAGACCATAGGAGACTAATATAATGAATCAGTAATATAATGATCAGTAGAACAGAAATCATTAACCTTTACGCTGATTCCTCTTGTGTTTGTTAAGATTTTAGCGACAGCCCGTCGGAACAGGATCACCTTTGGCACTCAGATGAACCAGCACAGCTCCCGCTCGCACGCTTTGCTCTGTATAACTGTACTGGGCACTGATTTGGCCAGTGGGGCCAAAACCACAGGTAAATTACGCTTTCATGCTCTCGTCTTAGGAGGAAAGTGTCCCGAATGCCCCTCAGAAACAGCCACTGTAGGTTCAAATAAATCCGATACGGCATCCCTCAGTGAATCCCTTTTTAAGCTGGATGGGCAGCCTAGCTACTTGTCAAAAGCCTGTCAGCTGAATCAAAAGCAGTCCTGCCCAAGGGATGCAGCTATAAATATCTGTATTCTTTTGACAGTAGCAAAGCTGAGAAAGTGAAGGAGCAGGGAAAACACAGGAGAGAAAGATCTAAGAAAATTGCATTCGATGCTAGGAGGAGCACATGTGGGCCCGTAGATGAAGGTCTTCACTGATTCACCATCACAAGGAACTTCCTTTTCTTTTCTCAGGCAAGTTGAACTTGGTGGATCTGGCTGGCTCAGAGAGGGTGTGGAAGTCTGGTGCTGAGGGAGAAAGGCTGAAGGAGGCCCAGAATATTAACCGATCCCTCCTGGCACTGGGGGATGTGATCCAGGCCCTGAGGGGTCGGCAGACTCACATCCCTTTCAGGAACTCCCGCCTTACGTACCTGCTACAGGACTCGTTGGGCAAAGGCAATAAGACAGCCATGGTGGTGCAGGTAAGCTTGCCACTCCAGTAGCTATAGACTTATGAACCTCTGCAGACAGGTGACAAATTAAAGGAACAGCCCACATGAAATGTCTAAATAAGGTTTTGGGCCACCAGAACAGCTTCAATGACTACAAAGACCATAGTGCACGATTTACATTTTCATCCTCATCAGACCATTCAGTGAGCCTTTGTGCCTGAATATGGGGTTGTGGTCATCCTGGAAGAGACCACTCCTATCAGGATAGAAATGTTTCATATTGGATAATGGTAATCATTCAGAGTAACTTTGTAATGATTCAGAGTGACCCTTGGAGCCACACCATGCCATGAAAATGCCCCCTACAGCATAACAGAGCCAGACCCCCTCACTGTGGTGGCCCAGCATTCAGGCCTGTAGTGTTTTTGTGGCATACACCCATTTGTCCAGAATATAGTGAAGAGTGACTCATCTAATCATTTTTTTCCACATCTCTGTAGACCGGTGCTTATGGTTTTTGCACCCTTTAATCTCTCATATGTGCACTTGTCTGTGTAATGAGGGGTTTATGCACTGCGGCCACCCTGTAGTATCCCTGTCAGTGTACTGTTTCTTTTGGAAGAATGGTGCTCCATCCCTTCAGTACAGCTCAAGAGACTGAAGCTGTCTGGCTGCTTGTAGTGGCACAAAACCTTACTAAGATCAGTCTCCTAATGAGCAAGCCTGATGAAGAAACACAAAAAGCATGTTGCTAACCATGTTTTTTACTTGCAAAATATGTAGAAATAAATAATATATTGATCAAGTGGGTCTAGAGCTTCGGTGGTGTGCGGCAAGATTTTGCAAGACTGTTTTTTTTTCTTTGTCACCAGTCTGTATGTGATCCTTGTTGTAATCCTTTTTTTTATTATTGTACTCAAGGTGTCTGCTCTGGAGAGAAATGTGGGAGAGACGTTGTGTTCGCTGAAGTTTGCCCAAAGGGTGTGCAAGGTGGAACTGGGTCCTGCAGCCAGGAAGATTGAATCTGGTGGAGGACAGTGCGACTCACAGACTTGATGCAGTCACTTCCTGCTCCCAGTGATCACTATGATTCCACAGACACATACATGGCCAACCAAACCGGACTTCAACATCTACCCTACTGACCAGTAATTAAGCTACCAGCTGAATTGAACTCTGATCAAGGGCTATAGCTATGGAGGTGTATGAGGCTTCAGGATTGCCATTCCACGATGGGCATAACTGAAATTAATTATTGAGAATATTGGATTCATCCTGGCCATTTTCTGTCCTTGCCAAATAATAGCCCTTTGTGATTAGCCAGTCTGCATGCAGCAGTATTTTTTTCTTCCACACTGAGTGCCAAGACAAATTCTGCCTCACCCATGACACTCGATGCTTCCTTGAACCTCTGCTGTTTCTTTTGACTGAAATACCAAAATGCAGGAGTAACCATCATGTGTCACTTGAGGCATTCCTCACTGACCATCACATTTAAAACAGCATCATGCTCAAGTAAGGCCAGCAAGAGACTGGCACCATAATATCAACACTTCAGTTTGCGCTTCTACAGTATTAATCATCCTGCTATCGATGTCTGTGGTTGTGTGAGCTGCAATTCCAATACTGCATATTTCGAAGGTTGTAGTGCGTAGGAGAATCTGATTGTTGTACTATGGGCTCTTAACGTTTTCACTGACACTGAAGTCACATGTATTTTACGTGTAGGTTTTGTGAAGTTTTGAAGAGCTGTATTTGAATGTTGTCTCTTTCTCCTCTAAGAGCCTGGGTGGTAATTTGCCTTTTGAGAAAAGAGGAAAGCTGTTGAAGGGAGACAGTGGCCTTATGTTACAGTAGTAATATAACAAGCTGTGCAATTTCCTCCTTAATGGGGAGACAGTTGGGCCTATGTGGACAGAGGATGCACTTTATTGTGAAAGACTTGTGTGTGCTTCTTAGAACAGCTATTTAGGTGCTTATGATAGATATCACTAGTCAATATCATACCAAAAACAGCTTCATTGTTATCTGTTCATCATTGTTGTTCCTCTATTTCTATCTAAATTTGGTCAATACTGGATCAAATGTAACTTTTGATTCAATAGAGTAGCAAGAAATTAATGTTGCAGTAAATAATGAGTGCATTGGGGTCACTTAATGATTATTACTGTAGGTAGTGAATTTTCAGATGATTTTCTGAATAAATAAGACTTGAAAAATAAAAGATCTTTTCTGTTACAAGATGCTAACTGAATAAAATGACCTATAAAAATAATCACAGGCACTGGGAAAAATCAAAATAATTTTACTTGAAAATATAAAACATTACAAGAAGAAGATACTGAGATGTGTGTACCACTACAGTCACATGTAGGTCTACAAAACAATGACACGTATTGGTACGACTCACAGTGGAAATACAAAAATCTGGTGATGAGAAGGTGATACAGAAAACATAGATTCACGCTGTAGCTATGAAACCAACTATTGCAGTTTCCTCTGAGTGTCCGACACAGATGGAGCTGTACAGCAGGAAGCCAGTGGATCCAGGCCATTGGCATTACACTCACATGCCATAGTTTGTTTACAGTTGCATCCTGGGTTCAGTCGGAGTCTCCCTCTGCTACTCCCACCGCTCCCACCGCTCCAGCCAACTCTTCCTCACTGCCTCGCAGGCGGTCCCCTAGACACACACACAGACACTCGCTGTAAATCTGTTTCATTACTGTGAATCCTTCAATCACAAGATACATGTACACACATATACACAGTGTAACCTGGCTACTAACCATACTCTGGTTTAGGTCTTATGTGAGTTACGGTGTTTACATAAACCACTGATACACTGCGGGCTACAGCCCCTGGTACTTTGAATAAACTATTTACCAGAATATTCCTGTCCATTTGTGGTGTCCAGCCTGCAAATGGGGTGATTCACTAGCAAAAAATATGAAAAGCAGCTGCTACCATCCACCCTTTCTCTATTTGACTGAGCTTACGTCTATGCAGGGGAAACAAATAATCATCCCTGTAGTAAAGGCAACCACAAAGGAAATGAGTAAGATGTTTACATGCTGCTGAAACCTTACATGGGAGCGTGCCAGGCATCTTAACCGGGTTACTGTGACCAAATTGTGTTGTTTACACAACCCAAAACAAGATTACCTAACTTTAACTGGTTTAAATGGAAGTGCTTAACCAATAACAATTTAGATAATCAATTAATTAATTTAGTCAGTTACATAGTTTAAAAAGCAAGCATTTGCTGGGTTATAGCTTCACAAATGCTAAGATTTAGTTCATTTCCATGTAAAAGTTTTCATATCATAAAAGCAGGTTTTCTTGGGCTGCTGGTCAAACTATGTAGTCAATTTTAAGACATCACTTAGGATTCTGGTAATTTATTTTATCATTATTTTGCCATTTCAGGGGTAAAAGGATTAATTAGTTGATTTAAAATACAACTAATAGATAAATAAACAATGAAAATAAACATTACATGGAACTCTTGGTCCATATAAACATAGCATTGAAACTGAGGGAAACCACAGTTTGATTTTACAGTTCAGCCTGTTTTGATTTCTGCTGAAAGTGCAGGCCTATTTTTAGAATGTGGATCATACATCAATGGAGGAATCACATCATTGATGTTATCGGGTGCCTTCAAGCCTCCTTGGAGTCTGGAATCCACAAAGCAATTAGCCTAATAATTCATGCTCGGGCGTGTTCATGGTGATGTCAGGGAAAGCCAATGACAACAGGCCAAACATCAAATAAGCAATACTAACGGATGAGTTCGGCGATGGCTCTCTGTGTTCTCCTCTCCAACTTCTCCAGTTTCTTCGCCACATCACGCTTAAGATCCCTGTGTTCAGAATCACAATGTCAAGATAGACATAAAAGACAAAATGTATCGAGTTAAAAGGATACACAATACAGTTCTGACACATCAACAAAGAAAACAATCTTCAAAAAGTTCTTACCAGTCTGGTTTTCTTGGGGCAAGGTTTGCCAAATCCTGAAGAAAGAAGACAGCTGAACATGTCAAACACTGACAATCACTAAAGCAAAGAAAATAACATTTAATCTAAAGGCAGTACTAACCACTTCTTCAATGATGGGCTCTGGATTGGCTGCTTCTAACTGGTCTCTTACTTTATCCTCCACTGAAAACAAAGAGAAGTCATTGTGATATGATAAAGGTGGTGGGTGGCATTTATGGCATTATTGTTTTTTCTATTAGTGCAGCCAGAGCTTAATTGCACATTTGCTAAGTGTTCTCACCTGATGCAGGTTTGGCTTTGGGCACCTGTCTCTCCTTCAGCTCTTCATCCTCTGGGGTGTAGTTCCTCAGCTTGAGCTCTCTGAGGACAGAAGGAAAGACATTACTGCTAAAGTTTTGGCAAGAGTGATGCATTTACACGGGTGGTATTAATAACATATTAATAACATCTACATGCTGAAAGCTCACTCTCTCTCTCGCTCTCTCTCACACACACACATATGAACACACTAATCTCCAAGAGGTGGCAGTGTAGGCAAATATATTCCATCAGAGATTAAGGGACAGACAAAAAAGACCATCTGCAAACCCTACACAGCTGCACATCAAGTGTCTAGGGAGGGTTGTTCGTACTTGGAAACTGGGAATAATGTCCCCCTTTATTCGTGTGAACACATCTGATTAGCATGTTCCACCTGCTCCGAGGGATAGACTTGAGGAGAGCAGCAAACAGCTGAGGAATGCTTTCCTTGGAGCTGAATTATGCTATCATTCAGCAAGTCTCCCTTCTGAACAAAATTCTTGGCAAGCTTGGCTGACATGTCAGTATGTTGGGCCCTGAGTTCAGAGACAGAGGGAAACTACAGTCACAGGGCAAATTGTGTCATGGACCACAAGAAAGATCAGCTGTGAGCTGAGCATAGATTTGAGATGAAACTACAGAAGGAATGCTCCACACACATTTATCATACCCATGCTGCCCAACAGCAGACAGACCGCTGCCTTGTATGGGTATGGGCAGGGATGCTGATCATGTTCTGCCTTGGACTGAGTGCAGTCCAGCCTCACGACTCACATCTCACTCTGCTGCCGATATCGCTTCTACGGAGGCTGTTTTACTGCTGCACGCTTCATCTCAAATTAAATTCTTATGCCACTAAGGCTGTCCTTGAAACCACCTGCCATCAAACTTCTGCACACCCTCTGTGCTACCAAATTTTTTAAAACACTGCTGCTGTCAGTAGACACAGTACAGACATTTCTATAATCACAGTTTATCATCTTTTTTTGGCAATCAAATTTTTATCCATTTTTAAATCAAGTGCCAAAATAAACAATACATTAACAAAAGTTTGATAAACTAAAATGTGAGTTTTTATCGTCTTTTGAAAGCATCATATTGTGCTGAAATAGTGATAGACTTGACACACAATTCTGATGTCTAACTTAATGATTAAAAGCAAATACTAACTAAAACCTCTAAAATAATGAGATCTGAAAAACTTGTATTGTACTTTTTATTGCCATGCAGTTATCTAATGCGATGACCATCAACTTGATTATTTAATGTGATTTTGCAGCTTAGCGGGCACTAATATATTGATATAGTTACTTTGACCGCATCAACCAACCCTGACTACTCAATAAAATCTAAACAGTGACGGACTTTGTATTGAGTGTGCATCCTAAAAAACTGGATGCTAAAACTGATGTGTGTGTACTGTTTCTGGCCTCCACGGTTGACATCATAACTTTATTCATGACTGTCTCTTGGTTTGATTTGTCCAAACTTTAAGTGTGTTTATAAATTTCTACTTCAAGTGCACTGTGGCATCAAAGGGGACCATTCATAAATTCAGAGCACTGACACAAGCGGTGCCCTCTCAAAATGTTTACAGTGTACTCTGCCTGAGGGGGAGGAGCGGTGGAGTGTTCAAATGTTTACACTGGTATCGAGCTACCTGGCTCATTCCTGCTCACCGCAGTAAAAATAACTCCTCCAGATGTTTCTGCTCAGCCGTTCAACTCGTTAATGTCAGGGGGTAATTACCTATCTATCTATCTAATTATTGTTTGCTGTGGAACTTGAGTGCCATTTTTAAAATGACAACTATCAGATCCCCCTCATGCATATGGTTCATTAGTTTAACCTCTTGACTCTGTGGTTCCTTCAGTCATTTAAATGGGAATATATTTATGATAAACATGTTGACCACACCAATCCTCACATTCTTTCATACAATAGTTTGGCAATCTGATCTCCCATGCAATTTTAATGTTTGTCACAAGATACATTACACTCACACTCTGCTACAGATGTGCGCTTTGGATTAGCAAAACATCTCCTACAATCAAGCATAACACTGATCGATTCTCTTCACAGATAATCTTCTAGGTTAGGCTTATAAACTCTGCAGCTTTGTCTGTTTTCATGTGAGAGTCCTGTTAGACTAGAGGGAGTGCCACTGAGTGCCGTCACTTGCAGTCATTAAACATAAACAATGGAAAAAGGTCCTGCAGGACAGGAAAGATGGCTGCTGCTTCCTACTGACTAAGACAGAGTCGAGAAAGCTGCAGGATATTTGAGCAGCTAATAGCACTGGGCTGTGATCCGGCCCAGTGTAAACACCGTGCCTTGAGACCTGCATGAGGAAATTCACTTTGTTACAAGAAGATGGTGTTCAGATAGAGGGCAGATAATGCTCTGGTGATGTACATTCATATCAGTTTCAGTTCCTTTTTTGTGGGCAAAACAAAAAGAAAAAAGCCAGCATATAGGGCAGACAACAGTATGCAACAGCTGGTGTAAACATTTGATATCACTGAACAAAATTAAAATAATAAGATACATTTCTGTGTATTATGAACCAACCTGTGTCTTACTTCTTCGTTTTCCTCTGCCAGAGCTTTCTTCCTGTCAGGCTCCCCATCGTCCTCTCGCCCCTGTTAGACAACCAGCACACCACCATTAAAATAACTTGCACTTACAGCAGCTTTATTATCCCACAGTAAAACATAATGCTTTGTCAAAGGAATGAACGCAATCAGCACAGATTAACAATATGTATACTATCATAATAATCAAAGATGCTAAAAAAATGAACTCACTGGGTTGCACTTACACACGAGTGTAGCATTTGCATTGGCAAACAAAAACACAAAAATAGCACGTCTGTGTACTGTGTGGACACATCATTTGGGAGTCAAATGGAAAATTTACATTTTGAATATGTGTATTTCTGACATTTTACTATAATTAAAGAAGAATACCAGCTTTGGGGACTGCATTTAATTTTAGAAAAAACAAAACAAAACAAAACAAAACAAAACAAAACAAAACAAAACATCTGAGTTGAGCATTAAGGCTCAAAGTAAACACAAATTACATTGAGAAAGACTGAGGCTGCAATTACACAAAATTGCTATGCTAGTTATTGAGGATGACGATTCCAAATATTAAGTAGGAATACAATATTGTGAACTCTGTTGTGTAGATATGTTAATACAACGTACTGCGGCTACTACTACGAATAATAATAATAATGATATTAATAATAACAGAAACACCACATTCAGTTTTAATAACCACATTAATATTGAAGCCCAACTTTTTCAACACGTAAAATCTAATTTTTCCTGCACAAACACAGCATTTCAGACATAAGGACAGCATTCGCTTGTAAACAATGAGGAGAATGAATTCCAAAATGCTTGCAGAAATTTAGAAAAAAATATTTGCCCCAAGTGAGAAGCTTTAACAAAAGGTCACGAGCCCGTCCCGCCTTGCATTTTCCTGGAGAAGTTTCCTGTTCACCTGCTAGAACAATTCAGCGGACTTGCTCATTCTTGAAGTACAGTACAAAAGGAAAACAATCCCATGCTACAGGAATGTCAACAGTCGTTTATCAAACACTGCTTGCCGAGCCAACACACTTCTGTTCAGCACCAGCTTAGTCAAACACGGTTGAGGACATTCTGCTCTAACTGCCAAAACAGTGGCCTGCACATGAAACAGGGCTTCCTGTTGCAAGGAGAATGAATAATCAAAACTAGGGGGATTCTCAATGTGGAGCCAAAATAAAAGCTTGAAGTTTAACTAATCCACTGAGAGGTTTTAGCCAACTCTCCATGACAACACAGAGGGCCTTCTGAGGAGCACTGCTACAATATTTAGGTCAAGATTCAACACCCACAACTAAAGCATGGTGTAGAAGTGAACAGGTTACCAGAGAGGCCGAGCTCGTTTCAGCGGTTTGAAAAGACTGAGTGGTTCCAGCTGCAATTACACTAACGCATGCATGAACATCATTATGGTAATTTTCCACACGTGTTCTGCAAAGAGTTGACCGTGGTGTTAAATTCCATGGCTGCTTCATGACTGTCCATAACTAAGTTGGAGTGCTTCCATGGCCTAAATACATTAATCCCTTCATGGTTTCTCAATGTTGTTTTGCAGCTCAGAAATGTGCTAGAGGGTAAGAAGTCTGGTTTCCACTATAGCCACGTTTGCTCGGCAGAAAAACACACACTATTTTTTGTGTCACAAAAAAAAAAAAAAAAAAAATTTACTTTTATGTAAAGTGAACCATTTGTTAAAAATAATCACTGATACTGTCTCACTTCCCTAAAGAATTAATCAACTTCTCTGACCTCTCTGTCTGGAGTACACCTCTGAAAAACCAGCAACAATACAGGAATTACTTAAGCAATAGGGATCCTGTATGTATCACATGTGCTGAACACATGACTGGTTATATTAAGAGTTGTTTATGTACTTGAACATGTAACATAATAACAAACAAACAGACCAATAAATAAACAAAATCACAATATAAATGTACCTGCAGGCACCTGCATTGTTAGTCACTCTAGGTAAAAAAAACAAAAAAAAAAACAATGTCAGCTATGGGAATGGAAGCAGCGATCAGATCCGTCAAGTATCTCTGGTTAGAAAGGTCTATAGAGGGGAAAATAGGATTTGGCCTGTGGACCTGAAAACTAGTGCCGACCATCAAAACTGTTCAAATAAAAAGTGAAAACAACTCAGATCAATAGTTAGAAAGTTTTAACCAATGGCACCTGACTAAATACATAATTCACTTAACCATATATGATTTACTCGCTGGCTGGTTAGTCAGACTCTTCTCACTCTTCTTCTCTCTCGTATCACACCTCACAAATATTATAAATAATAAACAAAACTGGGGGATTCTCAAAGTGGAGCCAAAATAAAAGCTTGAAGTTTAACTAACCCACTGAGAGGTATTCTTTATTCTCATATCACACCTAACAGATATTATAAATCACTGAGTATGAAACGCGCTGGTGTGAAACAGTGAGTTCATTCACTGAGATATTAGCATGATGCTAACTAGTGGCATGTGTTTACATAAGCTATGCTAGGTAGCTTTGGAAATTAGCTGCTGCCACAAACCAGACAAGCCGCAACCACAAACGGGTTAAGTGTACATTTTAATTAGCAGGTATTTAATTAGAAATAACGAATATTAACATCAGCGAAGTTTAGGATGAGTTAGCTAACTAACAGGCTAACGTTAGCTAGCTGCTTACCTTAGCTACACACCACACACAATCATATGTGGTATCCTCCTAGCTGTGGTTCATTTATCGCAGCAACAATGACCAATAATCACATTTACCTG
Source organism: Myripristis murdjan (assembly GCF_902150065.1). Lineage (NCBI taxonomy): Eukaryota > Metazoa > Chordata > Actinopteri > Holocentriformes > Holocentridae > Myripristis > Myripristis murdjan. The sequence continues at coordinate 17,595,376 of NC_043995.1, forward strand.
AAGCTGTCTGTTTTTTAGTGCCTTCAGCCTCTCTTTTCTCCTCAGGGCTTGCTCCTGTAGTGACCCAACATTTTGCTCCATGTTTACCTCGCTGCTGCTCCGTTCTCTCTGAAATCCATTAGCGGGCCTGCCGAGGGAGAGCAAGCGAGCGCCGAGCACATCGATTGAAACGGCCTGTTGCCTGATCTTGTGATATCACTGGGCCTGTGTTGTGTCTGAAAAGTCGCTTTGAGAACTGAATAACCATCTCCACTGAACCTACCATCTCATTAGCGAATACAACAGCATATTTTAGAATAAATAACAGACTTTTCATTATTATTATTGTTATCTTTTTTTTAATTCCCAAAATATAGACCAGCAAATAGCTCTTTTATGTGGGACAGGTTGCACAAACACTTTAAAGTATCTTCTGCTTGACCTCCATGATCAGCAGCTCATATTTCTGAATTAATACGACAGCATATGTGTTGTTAATATGGATTATCAGGGATAGCAGTGCCGCACGGGACAGAGTGGCACAGTGTCGTCTCCTCGGTGGCACACAGAGGGCCACACACACACACACACACACACACACACACACACACACACACACTGCGAGGTCCTGGTATGGAATGTAGGCCATTGCCATGGCGATACAGCTGCCTCGAGCTCCTCTCTTACCATCCTTCCTTTGACCATCATTACTCAGTGACAAAGCAATCATGTGCACTACAATATAAGTCAGACTTGTAATCAATAAATGAGCAACATGTAACTCTACAGCAAATGTGGGTGGGACACAAAACTACAGGCACTGACAGTTGTAGCGCCACCATAAGAAATAGAAAAAGATTATACTACAAATTATTACCAAGTCACTACAGCGTCACTATTAAGGATTATGGACACACTTTAAATCAATAGGATTATTGATTATGACGATTCTAGAGATAAGTGATGTGCAAAATAGGGCAAAGATCTGGACCTGAGTGATTCACAACTTGTAGAAAACTGCTGAATGTTTTTTTTTTTTTTTTTTAAACCGCTTTTTTAATCAACTAAGCTGAGTAAATTTGTTGCAAAGTACGTGACCACAAACGTTATATCTCTCTCAGCCCCATGGTCACAAGAGTTTATTGATTTGTTTATCATTTATAGGTATTTTGCATAATTTAACAGCTTAATTTGTCAGCCTATATTTGAATGCATGCAGAGAGTTGTTATAAACTTTGCAGGAGCCTGTCTGTCGTGTGCGCCTCTCTCTCTCTCTCTCTCTCTCTCTCTCTCTCTCTCTCTCTCTCTCTCTCTCTCTCTCTCTCTCTCTCTCTCTCTCTCTCTGAGTCCTCTGCCGGGTCTTGTGTCTTTAAGAACATCAGGCTACCTGTGATCATAATCTCCAGTCCAACTCCACAGTGCGTTTTTACTTGTCAAGTGTCAGGCATGAGTTGATGGTTTCGCACACATTATCCCGACACAGGTCCATGTGTGGAGAGCTCTAGTTGTTTGGCGTGGAGCGGATGGCATCTGTCGCTTCCGTGGGAACTCACTCTCTCTCTCTCTCTCTCTCTCTCTCTCTCTCTCTCTCTCTCTCTCTCTCTCTCTCTCTCTCCAATAGGAATCAAAGGCTACAGTAAGGCTCGGGCTGAACGCGGACATGGGTGTTTCTCCAGACATGGATTTCCGCGCATTCTTGCTTGTGCTCAAGATTTCGACAGTGATCCCATTATGATCAACACTGTCACCTTTTGCTTTTTGCTGTCAATACAATAAACTTTGTCGCGGCGTTGTGCGTTGGTGACGAGGCTTTCAATTTGGATTGTGGTGGAATTTAAAAACAAAAATGGTTCACAAGAGCATATCGCGTCCACTTGTCTTCTGGAAGCAACTTCAGATAGCCTTGTTGGTGCCCAAGCGTGGAAGTTCAATGATTTTCTAACGAGGGAGAGCAGTGAGCACCCACAAGGGCGGTGGAATGGCATCAAAGGAGCGGCTGTACGAGCTGTGGATGTTATATTACAGCAAGGTGAGTGCAAGTGCGGAAGAAGACCTGACGCTGACACCTGTTGTTGCGCCAGGTCGCAGCCTGCTCATGGCTCAAGTTAAAAACATGACCCGACGCCCATGATAGTGTGTGTTATATCAGCCCTTCATAGCTCCGTCAGTTTTTGCCAATATTAGTTAATTAGTATAAGGAAGTAGCCTAGTTTGCCTTCGTAGCCGTGCATGAAGCTGTCGTAATTGCACGGGTGTCGTATTACTGCGCCATTTAACTTTAGCAAAAATGTCTAAGTAATATGGACATTTGAAGTAAAACGAGCCTACTTCAAGAAATGTGCTTGAGTGCGTGTACGTGCGACGCAGGTGTTTTCATAGCCACTTCGTACCTTAATTCTCTCTTTGAGTAAATGTTAGTTACCTGGATGTGACTCCAGTTCTATGAGTATGTGCGTAGCTCTCTAATGGACCTGCCTGTTGGTTTACCTTGTGGAGGAAACGCACCTGAGAGGCAGCTTTGCACTCACCGTCCAATCAGGTGGTAGGGAGCTCCTAGCCCCGCCCCCTGCGTCAAAGTTGCCTACTCCCTTTGAAACAAACCAAAAGAGACTGGGGACAGCTGGGCTCACTGCTGCTGGCTCCTGTGTGCATTAAGTTGCTACTGGCTGTCTCAAAAGTTGCTGGATGTATGCAATTTGAACACCAGTCTGATCTGCATGATTGACAAATATATACAGTATAAACGTGAATACAGTCATCATTTCTAATTGGCTATAGTGAACCTTATACTTGGTATGCACTATTCATTTTCACTTTCATAGCTCTAGCAGCGTGAATGACCAGCTGCTCTCTGGACCATGCCATCCTAGTGAGACTCACCCACATATGTTTTGTGGGACTGTGGTAGGAGACTCACAGTGGTCCCCTGTCAGAAAACCTGAGTAAATTGAATTAGTGAATGAAAACAGATATTCTCCCAAAGATCAGAAGAAGTCGCTAGATTTGTCATTAGTTGCTTTTGAGGAGCAACTGTGCACATACTGATAGAACTGGAGTTGCATCCAGGTAACGTCTATTTCTGTGTCTTACATGTTCTTACTAATCCTATTAATCGACTTTGCTGTTGGTTCACACCAGGGCTTCTTGAAGTCTGGCCTCAGTTCGCACCCAGACTGAACAGCAAGTCAATCCAGACCCAGCCCATTCTTTGTGTTATGAATACAGTATGTTAGTAATTTGTGTGTTGTTGCTGCGTTGCATAATGCTATCTTCAATTCACCTGGTTCACTACTCTGCTCTGCCTTGTGTGTGTGTGTGTGTGTGTGTGTGTGTGTGTGTGTGTGTGTGTGTGTGTGTGTGTGTGTGTGTGGAGGGGCAGAGCCCCACCCTTGTTGAAATCCAGAGAGCAGAGGAGAGAAACTAGTGTAACCAAAAAGGACAGTAACATGTAGCTTACTGGTGTGTGGTGTTTTCATTAAAGCCAATCAGAGGCAAGAGTCATGCAGACCTGAGGCAACTGATTACTGCCAAACAATGACACTTCTCCCACTAGGCTCAAATGTATTTTGACTGTCTTGAATTTGAATTTATGTTGCATAACATTATAAGTAAGTTGATCAAATGTAATTTTGTTAACTATCTCACACCATGCTACATATCCTGCCTATAGCAAGGATACAGAAAAATCACACTTTCGAGGACTGCCTCCTTGAGGGTGTAGTTTCATTCATCTGCAGTGGATGGGGCTTCCCCCAACCGTGCACAGCATGGGACACCAAACTAGTTGTCATATCTGAGATATGATTACACAAATGTGAAAGTAGAGGACCAAAATGCTGTCAGACTGATGCCCTCCACTGACACTGCCCTGAAAAGTGGCACAGAATAGGGAATTCTCCTAGTAGAGTGGGCTCTGAGGCCCGTGAGGGCAGAGTGACCCTGTAATGCCATTGCAGATCCTGTGAGCTAGTCACTGTGTAGATGGAAGGCACCTTGAACCTAACCGCTGCAGCAGACAAACAGTCAGTCAGATTTACTGAGAGTTACAGTACATATAATCGTCCACATAATAGCCTAGCACACACACCGGCCACAGAGTGGAGGCACTGCTCCTCCCTGTCAGCATGAGGGGGAGGAAGCAGGCCCTCAGGCAGATAACCCCCAATCTGAAAGAAAAGGTGTTCACTTTCGGCTAGAAGGATGGGTTGGGCTGTCAGCAGGAGGGACAAGAGAAGACAGGGCACACAGATCCCCTACTCTCTTAGCAGAAGTGAGAGCTAAAACAAGCGCCAGGCCTCCCGCCACTGATAGCGAAGGCCTGCAACAAACTCAAACTCGTGTCCACCGTAATCTAGACCTCTCTTAACTGCAACAGGGTGAACTCAGTGAGCAAATGGGCCAGTTTATCTAGAAAACCTGTAAGGAAGGCCAGGTTGTTAGCGAGTGTAATCACCTGATTAGCAGAAGTGTAACTGTGGTCCAGAAGGGTGGACATCACCTTATCCCATTCAGAGGGAAGCGAGGGCTGACGGCAGGATTCTTCACTTGCATTGGCGCCCATGTTGGGCGTACTTGTGGATGGGCGCCATCTTGGGGCAGACAGAGTGTTGGCAGGACCTCACACTTACTGTTGTTTTGTGGAGTTTATGTAACTGTTTAGGCCAGAGCTGTTACCCTGTCCTGACTTGAGCATTTTTTTGTTTTTGTTTTGCTGCCTTTAAGTTCACATACAGAGCTGTAGGCCAGTGCATTGGTGTATTCGCCTTTTTCCAACATAAGAGGAAACAAAAGGACCTAAAATGTGGCACTGGCTTCGAGTCACTGTTTATTTGGTGTGCACTGTGGTAAATAACCTGTGTGCAGTCTTGAAATCAGTGCCTGCTGTCGGTATAGTGCATTACTCAGGACTCTCACAGTTAGGCAACTGGTATGTCGGTCAGGATGAAAGATCAAAAGGATTTTGGACATGCTTTTTATGTCAGAGGCCTCTTTAAAGGGAGAGATTGTTTGCCTGTGATAAAAATTAATTAAGTATCATTATTTAATGGGTTTGCAATCTGCTGCCATGCCTGAGGACAGGGAAAGTTGCTCAAGAGCAGGAAACAGTTTGGCTGCATGTTTGCTCTTGTGCATATGAAGACTCCTCGCTCACGTTCACACAAAATGTAAAGGGTTTAAACAGTAACTGCAGAATGTGTGAGAATATGAGTGAAAAACTGAATGAGTGTATCCCCTCCTCAACATTTACCATCACAGTGGCTTTGAGCAATGCATTGAACTCATAGCCATTCCAATTGCAACAACAACAACAACAACTCAGGTCTGTGGTCATGCTGGGCAGTTCCCAGGTGGCAATGTGTTTATGTGTATAACCCTTGAGTGCTGCTTTCATTGCCAAGCTGTAGTGAATGATGCCAGAGAAAGGGAATTTCATTGAGCCCTCGAAACTGTCAACACCATATGTGACTTAGGACACAATAGGCTGCAGTCGCACTGGGATGAAAGTAGCTGCAAAACCACTTCACTGAACAATCACCTGTCTCCCCTATAGATTTTCAAAAAGGTTTAGTTTCTTTGCCATCTGCTGTTAAGTTAGCGCAAGCAATACTCTCTCTTACATTACTGGGTCCTGTACCTCTCTCAGATCATACAGTAAATACCAGTGTTGACTGAACTACTGCAAATCAGTCAAATTGAATAAGAGGTCTGGAGATAGAAGTTGACTTTGTGTTTGTGCTAAAAACAAACTCACTTGGCCTAAAACTCTCTGTTTGAGTCGCAAACAATGTATCCAGACAGCTGGCTTTACGACCTTTGAAAAATCTCAGTGTCAGTCTGAAAATACAGTATTTCAGGGAACCTTGAATGTTCTGCAGTCTCTTTTTAATTTTGCCTGTATTGATGCTCCTGCTTCCCTCAGATTTAGAAATGTAATGCATTTGTCAGCCTCTACATGTAAGCAAGAGCTTTCAATTCTAAGTAGAAATAGCTTGAATGCAGCACAGCCTGTATTCAGCCATTCAGGGAATACAGTCATTGCTTAACTAATTAGTGATTACATATCTATGATGCATATCAGCAATAGCATCACAAAGGAACATCTGCCAATTACCAGTCAGAGTATCCTCGCTGTAAACATTTAGTAGAAGGCCAGTGGACAGTATATGCTTGATCTGTGGTGAACATTTGATTCCAGTGTGTGAGTACAAATCCCAGCCATCTCTCTGTATTTGCAATAAGAAAGCCAAACTTGCTTGGGCTTGTCAGAGCTTTGCTTCCTCTGATTGTGCAAGAAATTACACACCCCTTGGCAGACTTTTAGATCAGCTGAGGTTCAGAACTCACAAAGCACTGTGAAGCCACATAGAGAAATATCTCCTAAAATTTATCTTAGTAATTTCAAACAAACAAATGAGCAGATGCAAAGATGGATGAACAAACCAGCCATGTTCTGGAGAAAAGATTCCTGCAACAATACAATGTATTGTGTAGTGACATTATCTACTGAGCTGTGAAAATTATTTTCAAAATGTAATATGCACTCTGAGATTATACATTAACATGTGACTGTATTAGTATTACTGCCAATATGCACTTTTTTCCTCACCAGATGTTTTTTATGCATCAAGTGATCACATATTAAATTTAACCCTAAATAGGTCTACAATACATGAATATTTCTTAAGTAAATGCTTCATATGGTTGTGTATTAGCTGTCATATTTTTATTAATAATACTTTATAAGATTAAAGATTTTACAGACTTTAAATAACAGCAATAATCAAAATGAAAATAATTGAACACATACATATATACACACAAGTATATATGTATATGTATATATGCACACGTACACACAATTACACAGACGCATACACTACGACTATATATAACTGGAAAATTTATAAAAATTTGAGATTCTGTCAAAAATATTCCTACTTGTCACATTAGTCAAGCCAATTTATCCTGAAGAAAAATAGACAATGAAGAGGGGCATGAGAGCTTTGGGGTTATCTTCATATTGCCAGTTATCTGCAGACCACCAATGCAGTGTAGGTACCGCTTCCATTTCAGAAAGTATTTATCAAACTTGTTTACCAGAGAAAAGGTGAGCTTCTTGTATGCAGCCACTTAACCAAGTAGGATGTGCCATTCTCCCAGAGAGGGAATGTGGACGGACTTACAATGTTATGAAGTAAGTGTCTGCCCAGCATAATAACAACCAACCCTGTACAACTTACAGGAATTATGTCTGTCAGTGTTGAGGGGTCTCCTTATGTAAACAAACGAGGGAGGTATGTGATTCCACAACCTACCATTTCTTTCTAAGCTAACATGTGGAGGTAGCCAAAAACTGTATTTTGGAGAAGGGCCATATCATGTGAATCAGCGTTCCCTTTTCTGGACATCTCTAGCATTCTTGGTAGTCTTTAAGTTTAACTTTAATTTTTAAAACTGTCCAATTGACCCTGTTCAAAATTTTAAACTGAATTGATCTTGATTTAATTTCTCTGGTCATTGCTTTGGAGCTGCCAAAGAGGACGTTCCACTCTCTTTCTGAGATGGACACATGGAGATCAGTCTCCGAAAGTCATGTTGGCGGGGTTAAAGTGCATGTCTGTTGCAGAGGCATAGAGTAAAAGAATGAGGCTTTGTGGCTTTTACCATAGCTGAACAGTATTAAGGAATAGTCATCTCCAGAGGGGGTACTAGTTATACAAAAGAGGGACTTTAGTACGCTTTGAGTCTAAAAATTGCCATAGCTGCTGTTTCTGAAGGCCAAACTCCTCCTGTAGCATAGAAAATGACTTAATCCTGTCCCACTGATACAAATCACTAAGTGTCTTGACGCCACATTGTGCCCATTCCTTCTTAAAGAATGAAGTTTTTTCTGATGTGTAGTTTGGGTTTAAGCCATATGCAACTGCATCTATTGAGGAAAGGGTCAAATTTGTGTGTCTTAACCTGTCTCTCCCCTGCTAGTTTAAGGTATGGAGTGTGATATAATTTTGGAAGGAGTAGAGACAGAAGTGTATTTCAACAATGGGAGAGCGAGTGGGGGGTGGGAGGGGTAGGCACCACTGGCAGGAGGGGATCACTGAGCCAGATGTCGAAGGCATGAGGCACAGTAATACACGAGTGGGTTTGGTATACATAAACCACCCTGGTTGACTTTATACTAGAGGCATTTCAGCCTCACCTTCGGGCACTTGTTATTCCACAATAACACATTGCACAACCTGTCAAACTCGTTTAAGCACTATACTGGAATCTTAATGGGTAACACTTGGAGCAAATAGTTAAATTTAGACACCATGTTCATTTGAGGACATTGGCCCACAAAGAGAGATAAAGGGATCGCCACCTTTCAGTGTCTAAGCAGAATTTAGAGAGTAAGGGCCCAGGTGTTAACTTTGCAAAGATCCTTTAGGTCAGGGGGAAGATTGATTCCCAAGTAGTCAGTGCCCTTATTTGACCACAGGAAACCTCCAGCCTGAAATAAAGTCTTAGGGCAATATGATGTTAAACAAAGGGCTTCCAGTTAATCTTATATCCTGAAAATTTAGAAAAGGTGTTTAAGAGAGCCAACAATGCAGGCATGGCTTTCTCTGGTTTTGATATGAAAGGGCAAAAGGTCATCTGCATAAAGCATAAGTTTGTGGGCAGTGGGACCGATTTTTACACCAGTAAGATTAGGATCTGAATGCAGTGTGGTTGCCAGCGGATCAATAGCAAGTGCAAAGAGACTTGGGGAGGCTGGATCTCCCCTGTCTTATTCCTCTACAAAGTCTAAAATATGGCATTAAGAGCCCATTCGTATGGACGGCAGCTGTGGACTGTTTATATATAAGTCATAGCCATCTAGTGAACACACTACCAAATCCAAAATTCTCTCATGTTAGGAATAAATCCTTCCACTCCACCCTATCGAAGGCTTTTTCTGCATCTGGGGATAGGGCAGCAGTGGGAGCTTCCTCATCTCCAGCATACCACATGATGTTGAGCAACCGCCTAATATTGTCTAAGGAAGAGTGATTACGCATGAATCCCACCTTGTCCATGTATTAGCTGCCATATTGCTGTAATTCTAGTTTAAATGATTCACAGAGTTTTGAGAGCATGTTAAGCCCAACATCAAAACCTACAAGCTTAAGGCAGTACCTGCACATGTCTTGTCTGGTGGATATCAGCTTTATTGTTAGTATTTCACAGCTCCATATCTCAAATCTGACAGTTGCTTTTTTTCAGGCCATCATGAAATATTCATGCCTGACAGGTATGGACATATACAGCAAAGTCTGATCTAATCAGTGAGGCAGACAGTTGACTCTTCACTTGTCAGATCATGTCTCACTGCAGTTGGCCCTGCTTGTTTGCTCTGTTTTCCAGCTCAATATGACTAATAGAATTAAACTTTTGCTGAGCAACACTGTGAAACTTTGTTTTTTGTTTAATGACACGGTGGGGCTGGTTGTATGTTTCAGCAGCTCATTAATATGCAGTGCTGTGGTAATTCGTTGTAGTTGTTGCTTGGTTTCGTTTTATCGCAGAAGCGTTGTGTGTCAGCATGCTGTATTCAGGTTAAAGCAATCACCACTCTGTCACAGAGACAACCAGGCATCAACACAGTGACAGAGCCAAAATGTCCCCTGAGCTCATGTAGTCAAAACATCCAGCATCCATTTAGGCCTGGGCAATATATTGATATTATCAATATCATGATGTGAGACTAGATATCGTCTGGGATTTTGGATATAATAATATTATGATATGGCATAAGTGTTGTTTCCTGGTTTTAAAGGCTGCATTACAGTAAAGGGATGCAGGTCTCTGAACTTAGACTGTTCTATTATTTGTCACTACCTCTTTAGTCATCATACCCACATTACTAATGATTATTTATGAGAAATCTCATCGTGTAAATAATCATCCCTACAATATCATCACAATACCAGTAAATTATGATGATATCTGATTTTGTCCATATTATCCAGCAGTACATCCACTAGTACAGAGTTAGCTCATCCTCATGAAAAAACTGTGTACCTTCGAGAAATTGCAATGTTAAGGTGCTGTATGGAGTTGAGAAACGAATAACGGCCTCTCTATATTTTGGAGAACAAGGACAGGCGAGTAAGGGGACAGTAAGATGCCAAACTGACAAAGAAAGTGGGTGTGATTATCGTGCGGTAATTATCTTAAGAGACCGTTAAATGGACTAATTAAAGGCTGCAGAGGCGGACCACACTGACAACCCAAATGCCACCCATCATCCATGTTCTGTGAACAGAGAGCTAGCCACATTTTCTGGCTTTTGTGTACTACCCAGTCACCCTATTGAATATCTTAATTTCTTGAGCTATTGTGCTGTGACTGCACATGTTATAATCCAGGTGAACATACTGGAGAGATACGATAACGCACCCTGGAGCTCGGCTGGACTGTTCTATGAGCCCTGTGATTTCAGTCCCTAATGTGCCTTAATCTCCCCTGTTTACCAACAGAAGGGCCAATCAGGAAGCTTAAAGTGCTCTTTGCTCTCTCTTGTGCAGGAAGCTGGAGCGAAGCAGAATGCCAAGCAGCAGAGAGCAGCACAGCTGCTTGGCCCAGCTTGGCCATGTGTAGAGAAAATAGAGATAAATGATACAGTTCATAGGCAGTGATAACACGTGGTTTGTCTTTGACATTCATGCCAATATCATTTTAGGTCAAACTGTTTTCCAAATTTATCTGAACATACAGTGAAAGATGCACTGGTGTAATTGGTGTGGTCAGTGTAAAGGGTAAGCGTTTCATAGAATTTTGAACTGCAAGAGCAGGATGTGGATTTCAGGAGAGGTGTTGATCAATAGTAATTTCATAAGTGAAGGAGCTTTAGAGGTTTCTCACGTCATTTCTAAATGGTAGGGGCATAACGGAAGGCTTGGCCATGTGTGAATGTGTGAACCAATTTAGTTTTAGCAGTACCTTCATAAATTCCCCTAAGTTTTACTTCTCTCTATAGTAAATCAGTTTCACCTCCCATCTCTTTTTCCACTCACACAGTCCCCGTTTTCTTATGACTTAAGTCACTGTTTTACTGGTCAACTTCATCTTTATTGTACCATAAAACAAACTATCTGTCCCAGTTTCCACAGTGACCAACATCAGCATGTCTAAACCACATGTCCAGCCATCCCCGATCACCAGGGAACACAAAAAGTCCAGCTTCCTCCCTTGTAAAACACGTAAACAGTTAAGCCGTTATGACCTAATTTCTTATTAAATTATGAATTCCTGCAGACAGAACTAAATGAACATGTGTAATCATAACCACCTCTACATACCACCACAGTAATTTGATGAAAGAGTCACTGGTTCAGCTGTGGTGGATGTTGTATAAAGAAAAAACAGCTGAAGGGCTGTTGCCAATACTGCCAAATGTCCTTGCCTCTTCTATTTAAGACTCAAACAATCCCTGATTTGTCCAGATGTCTGTTATGTAAAACAATAGGTTGTTCACAATTTCCTGTTTTCACAAGCAACTGGGGGTTTTATGTATTTGTGTGATTTCAGTCTTTTCATTAAAAATAAGTTTTGCACTGCAGTAAGTTGTAATCAAATTGCATGTTGAAGCTTACAGTGATGGAGTTAAGTCAAATGATCTAAACTATCAGGAATTATAAATGTAGCATTCTTAATATGATGGGATCCATTGCTTTATTTGGATGTAAGAATGTACACCAACATCCCATTCTAGTGTGTTGGCACTTTCACTTAGTATGTCCTCATGCAAATTTGTATTCATTTCAGTTTATAGCAGGTGCAGTCAGGGACACGGGTTCCAGTGCTGAGAGCTGTATTGCAGTTGGTTTCTGTTTCTTCTAAAAAAAAAAAAATCTGTTAAATTTAGAAAGTATGAAAAGAGCGCCGAGTCTTTGTTGTAGCTGTGGAAAGTTCTTGTAGAGGCCTCCCTGACATCTGCTCACAACTAGCAGCATAACCAAAAGAGGAAGGGGTTTTAGGAGGCTGAGTTTGAGTATGAAGGAAATAGGCTTCGGTTAAAGTGACTTGGCATTTCCTGATTGTTTGTTTGACACTGGGAGAAAAGGAGCACGCTAGTCCGATGCTGGTGCTGGTTAGGGGTGATGTGCTACTGGTGAACCGTACTGTGGATTTAAGGCTCATCTGAGAGTGGGTTCGCATGAACCCGGCTCTCTGCTGAGCCACATACAATGAGAGATGGACTGGCTCATATGTGAACACCAGCTGGTAATGTACCTTTAAAATTCATCTAAAAAAGGAAATTAACTAGTAATGCAGTGTTTTCAGAGAGTGTTTTCAGAGTTATTGTTGCGTCCATTTCCGTTTGCGATCACTAGTTGCACGTTAAACTTGTCTAAAAATGATATATGTTGCACTTGAAGTCTTCCTCACAGCGCTGCTGATAAGGTAACCTATGGAGGCTGCATCAGCTACCGTGTTCATTGCTCATTTGTGAATCCAGTGCTCAGCAGCTTGGGAGAAGTGACTGATGACTTGTTATGTCGTGCTGTTTGCTTTATTTGTGTGCCATGACTAAGTCAGACTGTCCTTTGATGGGAAACACTCATGTTCCCCATCATACCGGCTGCTCTGGGGAAGTCAGCGCTACCTCAAAAGTCAACACCAGTAGCTATATGCACACCAAACTATTGAATTACTCAGGTTGCTTTCACAAAGTACCTCTGAGTACATTTTGTAGATGTTCTCTGTTTGTAATTTGATTACAGAGCAGCCGGTGCACATGAATGTAACCACTGGTCTGTATCCTTAATATGTAGCAAGGGTCATTTGCTTTGTATAAGACAGAGCAGCTTGATAGGAGGATATTTTGTTCAGTCTAACATGTCAGAGTGAAGAATACGTAAAGAATCGAAAATCTTCTTTAGTTGATCTGTTTTTCTGGTGGTCTGTACAACATTTCTCTGTCTCTTAGTCTGATATGAGACGGGGAGACTGATGTAAGGAGGGAAGAGTGGCAGGATATGTTGCACCGCTCAAGCAGATACAAGCTGTGATAACGTCTGTTTTAAAAACATCTTTGCACAGCTGAAACCATCTAACATTGCACTTGGTGCAATAACGTAATCCTTTCATGTGCGTCATACGGTGGAAAGTGCATACAAATGTTGCCTGTGAGTGATATGGACTTTCAAGACAGGATTATATCACTTGATGTTGATCTTGATTTATTTCATTATGCTTTCTTCAAAAACAAGGTCAGAATTGGCTCATTTGTTCCTCTCTGAGTGAGTGACATCTCTTTGCAACATCCTGTTTCAGAAACAGATCTTCAGGTTTAGTCAGCTCTGTGTTTTGAGCCTGGAGGTTTCTGTATTTACTGCTTAGGGACAAACCTTACGAATAAAAGACTATAACCTGAGAGAAGATAACGTTGAGGCAGTTTTATATGCAAATGCGCACATTTTTTCTCCTCTTGTCACATGTGCCTGTAACAGTGGAGGCGTGAGGACGACTTTATCTAATGTCTCTCATCTCCTTTTCCTCCCTCCTGCAGAAAGATGTCGGTTATCTGCAACAGTGGCTAGAGGCGTTTGTGGTGTCCTTTGAGAAGCTCATTGATGTGCAGTCCCTGGAGCCTCGGAGGTAAGGAGGCTAATAGTTATTTGTTTTCTTACAAATGGCATAGCCAGAAGGCATGGGTGGTAAGAATCTTACAGAGAACCATGAACTCTGACCTTCTGTGGAGATTGTTTATGCTACAGTAAACAAGGCCTGTGTAACATCGCCCTTCGCCTCTCGATCCTCTGCTGCCTCCTCCGCTTTCCTCCCACCTCCCTCCACATCCTCCTCTCCTCTCCCAGGCTGGAGGAGTGCAGCTCAGAGGTGCCCCAGCTCCCAAGAGAGGTCCTCGTATACCTCAGCACCCAGCTATGGCACGGTGCTCTGCAGATCTCTGGTGCCGAGCAAAACAGCAGCACCCCGCACCCCCTGCTGCTCATCAAGTTCTTCATTATCGTCTGCAGGTGAGGGATAAGACACTGCCCTTCATCACCATGACTACCCATGAGTCAGATCGTAGCACCGATGTCTTATTACATGGTTGTATGAAGCAAAGTGTTGATGTCTTTTTTATATAACAAGAAGCACTGGAAAAATTGGTATTGTACACCTGCTGCACTGAAAGGACTCAAGACACTTACTCCTTTCATGACGCACGCTGATGTCGTGAATTCAAGTAACAGCCATCATCTCTTATTGCTCTACCTTATTATACCTATCATAAATGAGGAGATGTGTCAGAGAAGGCCTTTTCAGCTTTGATGCAACTGAGATGTGTGTCATGCAAAATGGCCTCCAACTTAGTATTAGGAAGGTGCCCCTAATATCTTGCGTGTTTGGTGTATTTGTCTTTTTACCCAAGATGGAAATGAAAAGGGCCTGAGGCAGATTTTTAGGTTTTGATGCCTTGAATATCTCTCTCCTTCTAGGAATATGGAAAACATCGACCCAGACAAGACCCCTGGCTTTGTTTTTGAAACGATCAAGCTTTTGAATTTCTGTTTAAACCAGGTAAGACCCAACTCAGGCAATATGAACTGGAAGTCAAACAGGAAATGGGCATAAATGATTTATAATGGGGATTGGCTCGGCAGCCAACTCGGTTAGATCGTGCACACATGGATCATGTAGTGCCCGTTGAGCCAAACCACGCAGAGATGTGATATGCAAGATAGAAACAGAGAACCTGCCCAGTCTTAGTCTTATTTATATTACGTGCCATCTTCGACACACAGAAGTTACAGAACTAGTTTACAGTGAAAAGAGAAATGGGTGTGTAGATGACCTTCTGTTCATTGTTTTGGAATGCGTTGCCTTTGTATCCTGTTAAAAGAATGGCTGAAATAGATGTATGTGTGCTGTGGTTCAAGATAGAAGATGGTAACTGTTTGTGCGTGTGTGTGTGTGTGTGTGTGTGTGTGTGTGTGTGTGTGTGTGTGTGTGTGTGTGTACCAGCTAAAGAAGGGACTTGAGGAGCAGTCATCCTTGCAGTTGGTTGTGCAGTATGGACTCGTGCTGTGTGAGAGTCTGTTTGACCCTTATCAGACATGGAGGAGACGCCTGGCAGGGTGAGTGTGTGTTGCTTTACCCCGGCCTCCAAGTGGGATAGAGATTGCCAGTAAGAATGCGTGGGGGTGGAATGTGCAGTCACACAGAGACACACACACACACACACACACACACACACACACACACAAATCGGTGTCTTCCATTTCCCCAGACCCAAAGACTATCATCTGTGCTGACTATCTTCTTGCCCAGCCCTGTCAGATATTTTAACACCTTGTCTTATTGCCTGTAAGCCTTGATGTCAGGCCTTATTAGTGCCAAATGACTCAGCGGCTCTCAGAAACCTGACTTGGCGTGACGTGAGTGGGAGTGCAGTGACTCCTGTCTTTGTGTGTTTTGCAGGGAGGAGGTGAGCATGCTGGAGAGGAACAAGTATAAGTTCTCGCCTCTCCCTTTGCCAGAGGAGCTGCCTGCTCTCTTCCACGGTGAGACACTCCCTCTCCTCTGATCTCTGTCAGACCTCACTGACCAGAGGAATCTTTCCATCACCGCCTCGGCACAGCTTAATCCCATCACCTCAAAGTTTCAAAACGTGCCTTTTTACTTTATTCTCCTGGTGTATTGCTCTCGTCTCTTACCTTTGTTGATTCCCTCGCTTGAGAAATAGTTCACTCCAGTCGACATGTTTGCTCTTGAAATTTAAAAAAAAAAAAAAAAAAAAAAGTAATTATGCAGTATCTAATTATGAAGCTTTTATCACCAGAGTCCAACCATTTCTAATTATAGGAACTCATTTGATCAGTGAGTGCTGATCTATAAGCCATGGGGGAAATCTCAGACTGGGCAAGTTTCAGTAATGTCCTAAGATTAGGAAGATTAAACCGTAATACGCAACAGCGAGTCTTTGAGTGGCAATGTTAAGGGGTGCTTGTGTAACACCTGGGCAACTTGTGAGGCTTGTGCTTTACTGCCATAGCCCTGGTGCCATGCCACTGTTGCTATTACAGTAGTGTTTTGTAATGTTGCTTCATGCAGATTTGGAAATGTTTTGGTATCTCTAGGTGCAATTTTATATAGAATTTTAATAAGATATTCCGGTGTTGTGTTGTTATATCAACTCTAATGTTGTATAGGGGTGTAAACGTTTTTTTAGTTTGTTTAGTTTGTATCCCGGTTTAACTTGAAAGAATTAAATTGACTTAGAATTCAAGTGCTTAATTTTTTATTTAAACCTACACCAGCAATAATAAGTAAATGTCAAATGGGTCTTTTGCCAACATTCTGTAAAAGTTGTGCAACATAAAGCTGCCTCTCGAAAGAAAGCTTTTTGTGCTGCATGCAGAAAAGAGTTGTTAGGCAGATCTATGGCTGTGACCCGATCACAGCCGTAATGTTATTCACTATAACACACAGCCTCTCTCTGTTCTGTTGCTTAAGTGTTCTACTTGTTCACTTGTGTTAAAACAAATGTGTAAAAAATGTCTAAGAAATGTGTTGAGGAAAAAAAATCGCAGTTCATGGACAGTTTGGTGAATCAAGAATGTAGAATCACTTTTTTTCAGGTTTTGGAAGTGTCACACCCATAGAATGGTAAGGCAATAGGTTGTCCTGCCTCACTTAACCTTTTGTATGTGTTGTATTTACCTGTTCATATCCACAGAAAGCCTCCAGGACAGTGATCAGCTCCCAGAGCTCCTCACACTCAGACTGGTTCACCTTCAAGGCGCTGTCATCAGTGGAGGGAAGGTGTGTGTGCCTGTTGCCTTCACCAGCATTCATTCACCATGATTCATTTAGTGGTCTAAAAGCGCAAATGAAAACTGGCTGCGTGATTCAGAGTAACCGTAGGTTTCTTGTTTTTTATGCAGAAAAATGGCCTCCTCTCCATCACCCCTAACTCTGTTGACGACCTGTTCTCCGTCCTGCGAGCGTGGTGCTGCAGGACCTCGGCTGAACCCAAGGACCCGAAGCTTCTGCGGTTGACCCTGCAGTGCCTGACCGCCATGATCCACATCCTGCACTCCAGTAGCCCTGCGGAGCGACAGGTTGAGATCAGGACTATCCTGGAGGCCTACTTCCAGCTCCTCAACTGGAACCGTCCACCTGGCAGTGAGGAGGAGGACCGGCAGAGCTGGGAGGAGAACCTCATCACCCTCCAGAGCAACATGCTGAGTAAGAGCCTGAACGCCACAGTAGTTTTATCTCTCTCAGTCAGCGTTTGGTTTGCTTGCTGTCAGATACTTTTGCTATTAAAGGAATACTTCACCCACAAACTATATATTTTGTATCATTTGCTCCGCCTGAGTTGTCTAGCACATTGTACATGTACTGAACATATGAATGGAAACTTAATTGATCCTGGAGGATATTCAGGAGATCCTGGAGGAAATTTAAAGTGCATGCCCAGAAATGCAAGCGCCAATCACCAGTCACATGACTGTGCCCGCTAAGACTCCCATCAGCTAATAGCTGTAGTTCAAGAGAGTAATCGAGATTTCATGCTGAGTTTGAGATTTTAAAATGGATTTTTTTTTAATATCTTTTTTTTTTTTTTTTTTTTGCTGCTGTTTGTCAAAGTCACTCAACTTGTCGATCACCAGTCTGCTTTAATGGAAATGACTACAGTTTTTGGAACCTTTGTTTTCCATGAGGCATGTAATAAAGCATATTTTCCATTAGACATTCAAGACAACTCAGGGTGACTAAATGATACAAAATATTTTTGGTGAAGAGTTGCATCAAAGCCGGTGTCTGTCTGCCACAATGAGTCAAAGTCAACATGCTGGTTGTTGTCGTCTTCAGCTGCGGTGCCTGAGATCCTGCAGTGCTCAGACAGACCTGTCCTCCAGGCTGTCTTCCTCAACAACAACTGCTTTGAACACATCCTCAGGCTTATTCAGAACAGCAAGGTCAGACCCCTGTCCATCTCAGTGTGTCTGTCTGCTCTATAGTCATCTGTCTGTCAGCAACTCATACTTATCTGCCTGTCCATCTGTCTCGTGTGTCTGCCACTCAATTTGTCAACTCTAATTTATGTTAAATCTCTTTCCTCACTTGTTTGTGCGAATGCTGGCACTGTTTGTAGCGAGTGCAACCTGCGTCTTTGTGTGTTTGCCATGGAATATGACAAAAATTTGTATGCTTTCCTTTAATGTTGTGCTTTTACAGCTGCATGTGTCCTTCTGCAGCTATGGACAGACGAGGATCATGTCTGACTCTACTAGCTCTGAAAGATAACATTGTGTTTTGGTCTAATCGTCTGCCTTTTTGTTTGTGTGTGTATGTGTATGTGTGTGTGCGTGTGCGTGTGTATGCCCTGTAGCTCTATAAGAGCTACAGACATAGGCAGCAGCATGAGGTTGTGTGTGACCTCACTACACGTTTACTCACAGAGGTCGAAGTGGACCAGGTACTTTCCCCCATGGTGTTAATATGGGTCTGTCAGCAGGAAACTCAGCCGTCTCCTCTCCACTTGCTCACTGCTCAGTTCTTTAAACAGGAAGCTTTAGACAGGAAGTCTGAGTGCACATGCTCATTTGTAAATAAAGCAGGTAGTGCAACTATATGTGATGGCTTCTAGAGTTCCCTCTTTATCTGTCTGTCTATCTATCAGTCTAATCTGGAAGGTGGCCCACTTCAATCCACAAGCCAGCATAGCCTGTTTGCACTTTGTAAAGTTCAGATTTGGATTCAGATGTTGGACAATGCACCTTTGCTTAGTGTGAGAGTGTTGACATGCATCATATTCAGAATTAGAGGCTGAGTTTCCTGTTGACACCACTGGCTGAGAAGAGCATGTTGTGTGTTATGTAGTGCATGTGGTGGTCATCTCTCCATGCATGTCTTTCACTTGTTGTTCCTATTTTGGCTTCTCTGTTCTACAGCTGGTGTTGTTGTTTTGAAATGTGTGATTTGTAGTATATATCTGTGCGCCGTTTGTTTTGCAGGATTCACATTTTTGCGTTATCATAGTCAGGGATTTGATGTCACCTAAATCCTAGCAATAGACAGGGCTTTTGCCTTAATCGGTTTTCTTGCTGTTGGCTTTGGTTTTTGCATGCTGGGACCTATCAGTAATTAACAAAGAGGAGATTGTTTGGTTACTGTCGCAACAGCTCTCTTTGGCCTAAGTTGCTTCAGGTATTGTGGTGTGGTAGAGACACATGCTTACTCTTCAAGTGACAGATAATTGAAAATTGAGCAAAAATCCCTTTTTCTGTGTGTTGATTTGGTGGTGTTTCTTGTTTCTCATGCAGCTTAAATATTGACATCTCTTTGGGGTTTTTGGTTTCACGTGGGGATAGAGCACAGATTGGTAGTTGCGTGGTGATACATGCAATGAACCCTGCTTGTCTTTATGTAGGTTTGGGAGAGAGGTTCAGACAGTATCACAGTCCATGCCTTAGGAGTGCTCACAGCTATTATGAGTAACTCTCCCTCTGCGAAGGTAAGGGCCCTTGTGATCTACCATGGTCAAATCTTACACTCCTTTCATCTCATTCTTCATACATGGGACATTTGTTATTGAATATATAATACTATAATGCTTATAATACCCCTGTTAAGTAGAGCTGTGTTTCCATTCATTTAGGAAATCTCATTGTGTTCCCCTACATTGTGTGGAAGTGTGCCAACTAGTTACCCTGTGGAACAGCTTTCTCCAACCTATTTCTGTCTCCCCCCTCCCCAGGAGGTTTTCAAGGAGCGGATTGGTTACTCCCAGCTGTTTGATGTGCTCAAGAGTCAAGGTCAACCCACCAAGAGGCTGTTGCAGGAGCTGATGAACATGGTGAAAACAGCACATTTCCTCATTATTTCCCCACTGAGTACTGATATCATTCAGAGAGGCCATGGATGCCATGCATTTGTGCTAATTGACTCCCTTGCTCCTATCCAAATTGCTTTAGAGCCAGTTTTTATTTTGAATTATTGACCATGCAGCTTTTAATGAACAGTCCATACAGGGATATACTTGATAGCTCATTCTGCAACTCAGTGTTGTTAATCTAATGTAGTCTTAGCTTAAATGTTTAAATACTTGAAACGCTTAAAGTTGCGGTTATGCTAACAGGATTGTAAATCAAAATTTGAGCACATAATCATACCACTTATTGTCACGGTAGGACATTTCATACAGTTCCTCTAGTTTGTGCTTTCTTTGGCTGCTTTTTTTTCTACTTGAAGGCTGCAGGGCAGTGGTGTAAGAGTTCAGTGTTCCAATGTAGCCTGTATGTTTAAAGTCTTTAAACACTAAAGTTTTATGCAAGTTTATAAAAAAAAAGGAGTGTGTACTGAATGGGATGGTTGTTTTTGACTTATCCTCACTCTGTTGACTTTGCATTCCCTCTTCATTGTCTCGCTTTTCTGTCTCATCGCTGTTTAACCTGTGTCTGCAGGCAGTGGAGGGTGAACATGCCCACGCCCATCACCTAGGCATCAGTAACGACCAGCCCTTGCTGCTGCTGCTGCAGTGGCTGCCAGATCTGTCAGGTCAGAGGGACCTTCAGCTGCTGGTGGCCCAGTGGCTGGCCGCTGTGTGTGGAGGCTCCCTGTCCTGCCGCACTGTGGCTGTGGAGGCGGGCATGGTGGGGGCGTTGCTGCAGGTCTTGTCCCAGCCGCAGTGTCTAGACAGGCAGTGTGCTGACGCCCTGCTGGGCCTCCTCCAGGACCTGGGCTCTCTGTGTCTGAGACCAGAGGAGCTAAAGAGCTTGCTCAGACTCCTGAGGGTGGATCAGGACAGCAGCAGCGGAACAGAGAGAGGAATGCATCCCTACTGCACCCGTATCATCAGGGTGCTCTCAGCCATGGCTGCCAGGGAAGGCCAGGATAGTGCTTTGCAATACTTTGATCTCACGCCTCCCATGGCAGGCATCATGGTGCCCACCATCCAACGCTGGCCAGGCAGTGGGTTTGCCTTTCACGCTTGGCTCTGCCTCAACATGGAGTTCGCCCCTTGTCAGTCAGACTTCCTCACCCCTCGTAAACCCTCACCCACGGGGCTTCAAAACGACATTGGAAAAGGACCACGGAGAAAACAGCTCTACAGGTATGATAGGGTAGAGAAACACACAGTGGATTATAGATGTTGGATATGAAAGTTGTTTTGTTGTCACATGACATTGCAAGAGTAACAAAGTGCAGTTTTAATTAAATTGATTTTTTTTCCATGAAGTTTCTTCACAGCAAGTGGAACTGGCCTGGAAGCATTTTTCACCATGGAGGGTGTGCTGGTGGTGGCTGTCTGCACTAAGAAAGACTACATGGCTGTCTCGCTGCCAGAGCACCCGCTAATGGACTCTTGCTGGGTAAGTGAGGACACATAGTACTGTATTTGATCAAGATTAGCCACATTTTGTCTGTCCTAAACAAATATAGACCAAATCAAGGAGAAATTTACACATCATAGTTTCTTCTGAGAATCTTTACACTTACATTTTTTTTCTAATTTAATTTAAGAAAGTGAAGAATGTGACACTACTTGAAGAGTGAGCCATATAAATACTAGATAAACTGCAAGGGGTGACAGTGTATGATTGTTCTTGCTTGCCATGCTTTTTGTTTAATGAGTACAAAAGTAATCCCTATGTATGATCTTTCACATAGCTGTCTCACTTGCAGCACTGTATGCATTCACATGTTTTAGTATAGAAACCGGCATAAAATTCTCTCTTCTTCAACACCATAACAGCACTCAGTGGCCATAGTCCACATCCCTGGCCGTCGTCCGTTCGGTCAGAACCTGGTCACCATCTACATCGATGGAGAGCAGCGTAAAACCGCTCAGCTTCGCTTCCCTTCTTTCAGTGAGGTAACTGACAAAAAGGGGAAAGCATAGAAAGCACAATGAGGTCTCTTGATACGGCATGAAATGCAAATATTGTGGCCTCATTATCACTTCCCTATTACTGTTCCATGAGTGTAGCTAAGACTTAATTGTTCTGCTTTATGGTGTTGTGGTGCAGTTCTCCTCTAACGGTCTAACTTCCTCTGCCTCCCACCATGCCCCACCCTGTACAAACACACACACTTACTTCCCCCACCAAGCCTTTTACCTCCTGCTGCATCGGCTCTGCAGGCCACCGGACCACTACCACCACAACCTCCCCCACCCTGCCCACACCTTCCACCCTCCCATCGCCAGAGTTCGCCTTCCCCACTCATGCCCCATCCTTCACTCGCTCCCAGTCCTTCCCAGCGTCCTATGCGGGGGCCCGTTGGGGGTCTATGCGTGATGCCCCAGTGCACACCATCCCAGCAGGGCTGCAGGACACAGAGTGGGGAACGCCCACGTCTCTGGATGGCCTCCTGGGTACTGCCCTCATCTGCCACGAGGCTCTGCAGCCAACCCACACAAGAGCTCTGTATTCTGCAGGTATGTTATTATTAAATGTTGATGCACACGTTTTACATTTCAGGCATTTATCTGATGCTCTTATACGGGGTGACTTGCAATACGTGCAAAAGTGCAGATGAGTGCATGGTAGAAATCTCTGTGTCCCATTAAAACAACTTTTCAGTGTTAATCAGTGTTGTTTGGATATTTCATGGCCCATATCACGTTCCCCTTTCTATCACAGGCCCCAATCATGTGTCCTTATTTAAAGCGGATGGAGAGCTATCTGACCTCAACAACAAGCTTCTGCTCTACTACACTCCGCAGGTGAGTGACTGCAACATGGAAAAATGATAAAGTAGCCTACTGCAGCACACTTTCATTGGTAACAATTACAAATAATACCAGAAAGACACAGTTTGAATGTGTGTCGGTGTGTGTTTCAGGCCTTCAAGAGTCAGATCTGTCTGGATCTGTCTCCCAACCACCACTATGACGGCAGGCTGACAGGGCACAGGGTCGTGAACTGGGACATCAAGGTGGCCTGTCAAACTATTTTATATTCACTGTTTTCCTTTCATTTTATGTCTTGTCTTCTGTGTAATTTCTATATTTTGAATCAGTTTTGTCATTTTAGGGATGCATGATACAGTCTTTTTTTCCGGTATCTGATATGTCGATATTTTCGAACTCTAACAGCTGATTCCTGATGCTGATATACACACATATTCTTTTTCCATCTAATTTCGGAGAATATCAAGTCCCTCCTGTAGTGGAATTATTATGCCTGCTCTTATCGTGCAGGCATAATAATTTGGCAAGGGTGGACATAAAATGCTTTTCAAAATGTAGACATGACTGGAGCATTGAGTATTCAGGCATAATTGAAGTGTCATTACTGGCCTGTCATATTGGCTGAAATTTTCATTTTTGGCCATTACCAATATTTCATTTTAAGGCCTTTCTGACCGACACAGATGACATGCTGATATAATGGTGCATCCTTGTACTGGTTATCTTGCTGCACCAAAGTGTTCTGCTGCCATTCTGGCCGGTTCTCCCCTGTAAAAGTAATCTTTGATCTCAGCAAGACTAATCTGGATAAGTGAATGGATGAAAATACATCTGTGTGTGTTTCCCTGCAGGATGTGCTGAACGTGGTGGGGGGTATTGGGGTTTTGCTGCCGCTGCTGGAGCAGGTCTGTGACGCTGAGCAGGTGTACAACGGGGGCCAGGAGACGTCAGACTTGCTGGGGCCAGAGCTCACCTCCTCGCGAGGCCCTGCCGCCATGCTGCTGCCACTGAGCAAGTCCTCTGGTCAGTGATGTCGGGTTTTAAAGAGTCACATTGTGCTTTGATTTCCAGCACTGCATGTCTGGTATGCTGTGATAATTTACTGAATGAGTGTCACAAATAGGTGCTGTATCAGTGGAGCAACTCTGCTGCAATTTGAGGACTGAATGTGTTGCTGATGTGTCCCTGTGTCCTTGTGTTCCTTAGCTTTTGTAACACCATGCATGATTTCTGGTATAATTCAAACTAGACACTCTTTGGATTTCAGTGAGCCTGCGCACAAAGCATGGTTCAAGGATGTGCAGGATGTGCTAGACAGACAGTAGACTAAATGTGCTATAATACGTAGCCTACAAATATTTCACTTATTTATTTATTTTGCGTCATTTATTTGACTTCATTAAACTTGACCATATCTTACAGTACAATTCTGATATGCACACAAAATAAAAACTCATTAAATACAGAAGAGATTGGAAAAAATGACGTGCCAAAATAGTACTCATAGTTTCTCATGCTGAGAAAGCAAAAAAAAAAAAAAAAAAAAAGATTAATGACTCCATTTAATAGCAGTAATTTTAAGGTCAGAAGCAACATTAGTGAGTGATAACAACTGTGGGAAAGACTAGTGTGTAGCGCAGTAGTTCAGTGCACTATCATATGCATAAATACCGAACAGATGGGGTGTAGAGATAAATGAAGTAAACAGTGTGGCAGAGGTGAGTCAAATACCATGAATACGAGTAATGAGTCATTCTGAGACAATAAAGTGCTGTCGAATGCATAGCTGCTGCCTGTTGGTACTGCCGGAAATGTTCAGTGTTTGTGTGCGCTCTTTGTTGTCTGACAGAGGGCCGGCTGGAGAGAAACAGCATCGCTGCGTTCCTGCTGATGGTGAAGAACCTGATCCGTCACCACCCGGTCAATCAGGAGAGCCTGCTGCACTGCCACGGGCCAAGCATCATAGGAGCCATGCTCAGCAAAGTAAGTGGCTCCACTGCTCAGTTTACAGCTGCTAACAACAAAGAATGACTTGCTTTTGAAAGCTCCAGGAGAGAGCTCTTATTTGGATTCCCCCAACGTCTGAATCATAGCTACGCCCTTAATATCAAGCGTCTTCATTTTTTACCTTTATCGTGCTATTGTGCTGTGTAATTTGTGTGTAATGAATGTGTGTACTGTTGATGAAACAACAGTCATCCATTCATTTCTGCAGTTGGGCTGGGTGGCACATTGACATTACATTGATATAGTATAATAAGACTAGATATCGTCTGGGATTTTGATTTTGTAATATCATGATATGGTATTATTGTTATCTTTTCATGGTTTTGAAGGCTGCATAACAGTAACGCGGCGGCAATTTTCTGAACTTGATAGACTGCTCTTGTTGTTGTATTTTTTGCCTTGACCTGCTTAGTCACCATATCCACATTACTTATGATTGTTTATCAGAAATGTCTTGTGTGTAAAAACGTCAAAAAAGCACCAGTAGTCCTCCCTGCAGTATCATCACAATATTTGTATTGAGGTATTTGGCATTTGGATATCATGATATATGATTTTGTCCATTATCACTCAGAACTAGACAACAGATATCAGCATCAGTTCAAAATATTATGACTAGGTTATATGAAATATGGAGAGGTATCAGGACAGTTGACATCGCCAGAAATCATCATGGAGCCCTCTGGAGATATCTTGGGCCTAATTCAATTAACCATCTGTGAAGGGACGAGCTCACTTGATAACCCTGGTTACACACAGCCATTCAGAAACTCAACCCTGTAACATTTAGATAAGGTGACTGGCCTGTCTGGTGAGCCTGCAGATTTATGACGCACAAAGGATTGCATCATCACATCTTACGTATTTGTCAATGTGGTATTGTTGATAAAGCGATTACTTTTTTTTTTCATGTCCACGGTGTCCCATGCTTGCAAGTGGGACATTACATTGTCATACAGTGTTTACAGATGTGGATCTTTGAAGAATGTACACAGTGTGCAGCCTATCTGGTGTTGCAGTGGTGCAGTGTGGGAGCACAAGACAATCTGGTGGTCTGGCAGGACATGTTGGTGGATTTGACAGCGAGGTGGAGCATCCTGTGAGGAAGCTCTGTCCTAACAAAAAGATTATCCAGTTTGGCTGAGACGCAGATCAGCCTACAAGTCGTGTGTCACGTTAACAACCTCAACATGTTGGGGAAACCCTAGAAGATAGATGTTGTGACTTTACACTAGATATATGTGGGACTTTGGATATTGTAATATTGCCCCCTGAAAGTTGATGAGCCGAGTCATCAGCTCTAGACCTCAGAAGGTAGTTGTGTTTGTTGTTTGTTATTTTTAGCGTTATCGTGCATTGCAATATGACAATAACAAAATACACATTCTGTTAAAACACACTAGGGATATACTGCAATAGGGAATGGAAAAATATTATGCTTTCATATCCTTTTAGAACTGGTAGGTGCACAGTTAATTGGATAAATCAACAGGGGAATTGCAGATGACAGCACTGAAGCCACTCTGTCAGCCACTCAGCGCATAATCAACATGAAAACACGTCACATGCGAGTTTGCGGAACCTGCATACCTCCGGTACCTCACAAAAGCTGATGCTTTCCAGTGAGCCAGTGGAAGAAAAATGAGGACAACCATCTAATACTGGCGAAAGCAGCCAAGTGGATATTGTGCATGATCTCAGCGGGGCGGGGTGGCAACAGTCTGCTATTATTTAACTCTACCTGCTTAGTTTTCATACCCACATTACTAATGACTGTTTATCAAAAATCTCTTGTGTGTAAATATCTTGTGAAAGCACCAGTAGTCATCCCAGTATCAACATCACATATACTGAGGCATTCAGTCAAAGATATAGTGATATTTGATTTAGTTCATATCACCCGATCCTGTATAACCAAGCACACATTAAATGCCATTCTGTGCTTTCTGTCTTCCTCCCCGCTCTTCTTATCTCCTCCCCTCCTGCAGGTTCCAGGCAGTATGATGGACATGAATGTTTTGATGGCATGTCAGCTCCTGCTGGAGCAGGTTTTCAGCGAGAGCAACAGCCCACTGCTCCAGCAACTCTACCAGCACCTCCTCTTTGATTTTCGCATCTGGACTAAAAGCCACTTTGCAGTCTGTCTGGGTAAGGCATCCGCAGCCCTCTTGTTGTCCGAATAATGCACCGGTCAAGCTTTTCATGTCTGGAAAATCTGTTTGTGTCGCTTTTATGTGTATATGCGCCT
Organism: Myripristis murdjan; assembly: GCF_902150065.1. NCBI lineage: Eukaryota > Metazoa > Chordata > Actinopteri > Holocentriformes > Holocentridae > Myripristis > Myripristis murdjan. The sequence goes on from NC_043995.1 coordinate 17,622,291, forward strand.
GAATGCTAAAGGGAGCAAGTGAAGGCCGAAAGCACTGTGGAGCATAATGCATTAAAATGAATGTTTGCAGTTCAAGCCATGGCAAGGATTTAAAGTGAATCTAAGCCTCCAGGGGTGCACTTGTGTGCTCTGTGTTGGAAACTAATGTGGTCTTCAGTATAATCATTTGACATTGACCTGTAGGAATCATTTTCAAATGTCAAACTAAAAGAGGTGCCGAAAATATTTTGCTCTCTAAAGCACATGTGCAGTACCTGTCATCTGTGATAAAGAATGGCAAACAGCGAATGAGGAGGAAGTACGGCGTGCAGTATATCCTGGACACCATTCGGACATACTACAGGTGAACCCTCAATTATGAACGCAGAATGAAAACATGGATGTCAGCAGCAGTGTAAAGCATTGAGTGAATGCATGATTTTATAATTATTATTTGAATGAAAGTATAGATGATTTTGCAACTGTTTTATACAGTAGCTATTCATGTGATTGTTTGCAAAGATAATTCATGTTTTTACTGCTATCTGTGGTTATTTGGCTGGCCTTAGCGTGGAGAAAGATCGCAGCGCTCTGTCAGAAGACAAGCAGACGCTTCAGCTCAATCTCTTCTCCTTGCTGAAAGACTTTCTCAAGGCTCCTATACCAGAGGAGCTGCACAGCGTCCTCGCCTTCATCCTGACTGTAGGAGAGGAGCAGCAGGTAGAGCTCATACTGAATGCAAAAGACTTTTTTTTTTTTTACTGAGTTTAAAGTTGTTATCATCTGACCTTTTCAGCTCATTATTTCACTTCCAGTCTCCAACAGCTCTCTCTCTCTCTCTCTCCCTGGCCATCCACACCTTTATTTTCAACCACATACCTTCGCATCTCTGTTTTTGCAAACTCCTATCATGACCACTTATCCCTCCCTAATTCTTATTTCTTATAATTTTATCCTCCTGCTGGTCTTTAATCTCTTCCCTCTCTCCCTCATTGTTCGCTCCTCGCTCCATCAGGTGGTGAGAGCTTTGGATGTGTTGTACGAGCTCCTGCGGAGCAGCCCTCCTCGTGAGCAGGTGCAGGCCGTGCTGCTGGAGTGGGGTGCGGAGCAGCTTTACTGTCTGCTGCTCACGCCCAGCCTTGGAGACGATGCCAGGGAGAGGGTTTTCAGGGTGAGAACATTCACCTAGAACTCCTCAGCATAGCTCAATATATTTCTGAACACGCCTTGTCTTTGGCTGCAAACTCCCCTGCATTGTATTGTCATCAACAATTTGTTGATTTTAGGCTTTTCAAGAATAGTGTTGAGCTATGAGTTTTTACACATCTTGTTTTTGTTTGCCAGTGAGATTAGACAATTGTTTCTGATGCTGATCAACACATTTCCAGAATTGTCATGAATCAAGTGATATTAGTGGGTTTATCTGCCTTATTCTACCTTGTTTCACCATGTTTATATTTGTTCCCATAAAAACAAAACAAGTTGGATTATCTCATCCCACTGGTGGATTTTTTCACTTGTTTTACAAAAAAAACACTGCATATGAAAGTTCAGATGGATATTATTTGCAGTGTAATGGGATTACAAATACAAACTGTTTCCTACAGGTTTTGTACAAAATCCTCAAGAGTGAGCGAATATCCGAACGCGCCAAGCAGCGCATTAAGCTGAGGGATTTTGGCTACCTTGGCCTGGTGTGCTTCCTTGGAGATATTCCCGTAACCATGACCACTGTGCGCTGTCTGTACGAGCAGGTTCTTGCTACAGGTAATGTTACAATAGCCCTTCTCCTTGGGGGCGCTGGGTGTGGACCTGAAAATGGATGACATAGCAGATGACAAATTATTCCATATTAATGATGTTTCATTTGTTGCCCCACAGATGCCAACCCTAACTTCAGAGACCTTCTGGCTGTGGTGTATTTATCCCATAGAGCTGAGCTCACCGTTCGTTTGGATGTCTGTCGCAAGGTCCGTCCGCCCACATTACCCTTCCACTCCACATAAGCTTCCGTAGTCCAGCTTTGATTTGCTTGTGATGTTTCACTCTCCCTCAGTGTGTTCATTGTCTAATTGGCACATGCTGTCTCTTTATCCCCTCTGCTCTTTTTGTTACTCCCCCAGCTCTTTCATCTGATCTACTCCAATGAGGACTATGTAAAGCAGCTGGCTCAGCAGCCCGGCTGGCAGGACGTTCTCACTAAACTGTACGTGAAAGAGTCCTATGAGTCCCGTGCTGCCAGCCTGGCGGACTCCAGCACCCAAAACTCCCTGGATAACACCTACCGGGCTCCGCTGCGCCGAGAGCAGGCCCTGCTCATTGAGGATGCCCGCACAGACATCTTCCTGAACTACTCCTCGCGGGACGAGGAAGATGAGGAGGAGGACGAAGGCGGCCAGCGAGACATCTCTGAGGGTTTCTCTGATATATCCCAGTCACCCCCTTGTGGAGGTGAAGGCTTGCTGAAAAACTCCCTCCATTTTAAGCCATATGACTCAGTAGACCAGGGGAGCCGCTCATCTTCCCTCTCCAACACAGCAGATTTGGCCTCCCCTCGCCCCGATGAGGAGGGACTCTACCACCCCCTGTCTCCTTTCGGTACATCACCCTTTGATTTGGAGCTGGGGGGCATGGGCGAGGCTGGCACAGGGACAGGTACACACACCCCTGCAGGCAGTCAGGCAGACACACCGTCTCCGCTAGACCATAGCAAGCCCTTCCCTCCTCTCAGGCCCAGGAAGAGCTCCAGTCTGTCCAATGTACTGGACGACACCAGCTATGGGACAGACCCTCCCACAGGAGACACTATCTCCAACACGTCCAACCCGCAAGTATGGCTGCTTCCTTGCACCATGCACTCATTTTCTGAGATAGCTCTGATGTGTCAAGCCAAATCATAATCCAAAATCTTTATAATTTCTGTCAGATGAGGTTTTATTCATGCTTCCTATGTGGGCCAAAGACTAAACCTTGTTTGTGTTACAGCAGACCCCCGAGGAGGAGCTGTGCAACCTGCTGACCAACATCGTGTTCTCAGTGCTGTGGATTGGCAGCGGAGCGGCGGGGACGGAGGACATGGTGTGGAGGCAGAGAGGACAGGTCTTTTCTGTTCTCACCAAACTGGGTTCCTCCTGCCAGCTGGTCCGTCCGCCCGATGACATCAAACGCAGGTCAGCATCTGTCATTTCTTGCCAGCTGAATTTGCAGTTGACTGTAAAAAATCAAAGGCAAGCGAGACAATACTGTATTCAAGTGAACCTGTCTTACAACAAAGTAACAAAATGAGCCACACCTATAACGATATCCAAACACCCGCGTGTTATTCTACTATTCAGTAGTGTAATAACAATCTGCTGTCCTCTGTGTGTGGCAGCCTGTTGGAGATGATGCTGGAGTCGTCTCTGTCGGACCTGAGAGACTCCCAGGGAGTGTCTCTGCCTTTCTGCCCCAGCCTGGTCCGACTCCTCCGGCTGCTGCAAGACTTCCTCTTTGCTGAGGGAACAGATAACCACTCGCTATGGAGTGAGAAGGTATATCACTCGCATCAGCTCACAAATCGCTTACCAGTGATGCTGCCTACTCCAGCTTTCTGATATTTTCATGACTCACCAATTGATGGTATTGGAGCTTCATTCTGTGGTAGTCTTTTTAATCCCTCCAGTCCACATTTTAGCTTTACCGAAGAATTTCATTGTAGCCAGAATGACTTAAGGCCTCTTTTGAATCTAGTTTTTTTTAACTATTAATTGATAACTTTGCCTTACACCATGGTCAAGATGATTGTTCCTCTATTTCACATCTTTGGTATTGGTAGTGAAGCAAAAAAACAAAAAAAAACAAACAAAAACTAACAAACAAAAAAACACATTTCCCATTGAACTTTGTTGCTTCCTATCACAAGGATGACATTGTTGCTTGCCTCCCACCCCTCAACTCCCTGTCGAATGGTCAGAAAGATATCAGGCTCTCAGAGGAAATATTCAACAATACTGTTGAAATTTTGCAAGTGCATGTCCCAGTTCAGATTCTGATGGACAACTCCAGAGACCAGTGAGAGGATGACGGCAGGGTCTTATTAACTCTTGCCCTTTTTCAACAATAATGGGCAGGCCGACTTCTAGACTTTCTCCCCCTGAAGTTATGACAACCAAGATTTTAGTTTATTCAGGGGGGAGAAACGCTGGGCTTTGTCTCACTTTGCACTGGAAGAACAGAAACCATCTCCCTGTTTTGTGCTGTAAACTTAGATCCCTTTGTGCCATAAAATCATAATATTAGTAAAATGATGTGGTGAAGTATTTTGGTTAGCTTGGAGAATGGATGGATGGAAATCAGTCATGTATACAAATCCTCTGACTGAGGCCATTGTATTCTTTAGTATGAAATGCAGAGCATGGGCATCTGGGTGTGGCTATTGTCTTTGATAATGTCATGGAAACTTTTGCTGCCCCGTGTTCCTGTAGGGTGGAGATTTATGGTTGGGTGTAGCTGATATATGAATGACCTGGGCTTTTAAATGCAGGTTTAGGTGCACTAAATGTATTGAAAGGCCTCAGACAGCCAGGGATGCTGCAAGGTGTGGAAACAGGTCTTGCTTATTGTTGAGTGCTTTGTTGACAGGTGTTGGTATATTGCAGATATTTGAGGGGGTGGTGAACCTGCTGGACAGGTTGCAGGCCTGGCACAGCACCCCCGGCAGCCCCGGAAACACAGAACTGAAGGAGATGGCCCAGATCGGCCTGCGCATCATCACGGGCTATATCCAACAGCAGCACTCACAGGTAAGCTCCACCTGCAAGTATTCACTCTCCGTCCAACTTCATCATCAGAGCCACATGCATGAATGCAAATATTTTGTTTTCTACACGCCTTTCACAGCGCAACCACTTGTAATATTAAAAGTTATGGAAAATGAATTTAAACGGCTTATAGTATTCCTTTAATTTGACAAGTGCATTCAGATAACGTCTGTTTAGAAATACCAGGCCTTCTATGGGTTGCTTTTCAAAGACATTGCAGGCATTCTTGTTGGGGAGTGCTCTGTAGGAAAGGGCAGCTCCTCTCAGAGTTATGACTGCTGCTGCTGTTGCTGTAGGATTGTGGGATCAAGTGGTCATAAATAATCTGCCCTGAAGATTCTCCATCACTTGCTGTTTGGCTGTGTTTGTCTCCAAAGGAGCACAACTCCCCCCCTAAAACCATCTTTTCGAAATGTCAAGCCCAAAATAAATTAACTTAATTGCAGTCTGACGTTGTACGTGTGGGTGTCTCTGAGAAAGGAAAAAGCCTTAAGCTCTTTTAGTTGAGTGGATAAACTGGGCAAGATAAAAATCAAAGAAACACTAACATAAAGCCAGTAAACCCTCCACCACAAAGGGCCTCTCTGCTGATGAGGAGTGCAGATCCTGCCAAGGACTGAAATTATTTTCAGAATCAGAATTAGGTTTATTGCCAAGTGGTTTAAGAGCATACCATGGATTTGCCTCTGTATGTTTTTGCAAGAGGGAAAAGTTAACAGTAAATAGTAAAGATAGAAGTTAAAAATTTTATCCCTCCTGTTACTTTCAAATTTACTGGGGATTAATTCAACCCCAGCAACTGAAACCTCCAGAAATTTATTATAACAATTGTCCGTCAAATGAATGTTCCTGGTGCTTTATGTTACTTACTGACTAAATAACCCTTTAAATAAAACATAACACCCCCACATGCACTCCCTCTTATACATCAGAGTTCCTGAATTATGTTTCTTGAAAATCATAAATGGCATGTCCTAGTTCCTCAGTGTCATCCGAAACAACATCTAAAACACGTGTGTGAAATGTTAATATGTCATATATGTAATATACAGCTATCACACCTGAGGCCAAATAGACTCCAATGAAACACCTAATACCACCAAATGTGTGCAGGACATTAAAAACTTATCATCATGATAATTTCATGTTGTCCCCATCAAATTGGGAAAACTCATTAAATATGAAGCAAAAAAAGATGTTAATCCTTCCTTGTTCATTTTACTTACTGTCTGACTATCTCACTGTTTATTTATTTATCTGATTATTCATTTATTTATTTATCCTGCTGTTCATGTATCATTGTCATCATTAATGTTATTATTCTTATCATTATTATTATTTTCGTGTGAGTGGGAGTGTGTCTGTGTGTATGCATGTGAATATGAATGTGTGATGCATATGTGTATGATTGTGGCCAGTCATGTGTGATGGTGGGAGGATGGGTGAATTTGTTTTCCAGCTTTGGTTTTTGTTTTGTTATTTGTTTGAAATCCTATCATCGACATCTTGCCATGTTCTGCAGTGATTATATTGACTTTGCTATGTGTGCAAAAGCTCAATAGAAAATGAAAAAAAGATGTTAATCATGCATTTAGAGACATTAAACATTAAATGGGGTCAAATTGACCCTAAAGACCCTAGGAGGGTCAGTGCAGATAGATGTTACACTGTCTGCTTGCCTAACAAAGCTGGGCAAATTAGTCAACCAACACACAGACAAACATTTAATTTCTTGTTTTGTAGTTACCATGTAGTGTTTAGTGATTTGCCTCTCTCCCCAGGTGTGTGTGATGGCCTGTGTGAAGCTGCACAGCCTGCTCCAGACAGTGCTGTGTCTGAGCTGGGAGGAGGTGTGTTTCCTGCTGGGGCGTCTGGGCGCCCCCCTGTGGCCGAGCGGAGTAACAGATGGTACCAACAGCGGACACGCGGAGACCTTCTCCCAGCTGGTGCCTATCGTTCGCACCCTGCTGGACCAGCACGCGGACCCCATCATCCTCCAGGAGCTGCTGCCCAACCTGCCCATCACCAACGGCAGTGCCACCTTCGCCCAGGACCTGCAGACGTACTGCCACACGCTGGAGTGGCAGGGCTTCTACCAGCACCAGGTCACTGCTTTCCAGTTACACCCACATACTCTCAAACCTGTCAGTCTGCCTACAATAATAAATATTAGTCAATATTTGTCAAAGGGGATGCTTTGTGTAAAGAGTGCAGAGAGTGTATTTCTCAGCCTTTCAGTGTTATTCAAGCACATGATCGCTGCTCCCGATTAGCTGGGTCTTGTTTAGGTTTCCAGCTTGGCCTGCTCTTTCTCATGTTAGTGCACTCAGGATTTGTGTAAACGTCCCTCTTGGTGAAGCCGGTTACTTTGGAAGCTAACTGATAATTCCAGTGGAAATATTCTCAATGCAATCAAAAGCTTAGAAAGAAAAATAGATCTCCAAACTCTCTTATCTTTTTTCGCTGACCCTCGGTATATTTGAGGAAAAGATCAGTTTATGCTTGAACTCGAGGCTTAAGAGATTTCATGAATTTGAGCCAAACAGACACGTTCCCCACTATTAGTGGGAGATTTATCATGACTCTGTGTGACAGTGCACGTCCATAAATCTGTTTTGTTTAGATTACTTGTGTATACAGAGTCAGTGATGCATTAGACAATATGGCACAACTATGGTGAACAGCTCAGTTTTGACTTGTGCCCTATTTCACTTTCTCAGGGACTGTGCATACCTGCATGTGAGTGTGTGTGTGTGTGTGTGTGTATTTGTGTGTGTGCTAAGCATTTATTTATACAGCATACTGTGCTTGCTGTGGATTTATGCATATGACGATGCTATAAATCCATGTATTTCAGTGCAGATTTTTGTATTTACATTAAAATTGATAAAATACAGAAAGAGCAAAGCAATGATGAATGAATGGGACGGTTATAAAAATATTATCTTTAAACAAGAAATATTTTTTAAAAATCAAGCCTATCAGATAAGGCAGAGCAATGCTGTGTATAGGCGTGTGATAATGTGTGTTACCATTCCTGTGTCTTATTTAATCCACTGAGAGCTGGCCTGTGTCTCATCCATCTAACACATAATGTGACTGTGTGTTTAGGTTCAGCCCACCATGGAGCAGTACGCGCAGGACACGTTCGGGAGGAGCCATGACATCATGTCCAATTTCTGGAACTCCTGCTTTGACGATGTGATGAGCACAGAAAACAGACGGAATCAAGACAAGTCAGACAGCAAGAGCAAGTTTCAGGTCGGGCTGGCTTCCAGGCTTTTTAACACTACAACTGGTGTGAAATAAAAGTTTGAGTTAAAGAGTATGGTTAACTTTTCAGATTGCTGATCTAGTGTGTGTGTGTGTGTGTGTGTGTGTGAGCAGGAGGTGATTGTTGACCCCTACCTGAAGCGAGTACGCACTGAGAGCAACAGGCACCTCAGCTGGCAGAAGCAGAGCTCCAGCCAGCAGGGGGTGGTGTGGCAGCACTGGAAATCCATCCGCAGACTCCTGACCAGTGAGAGAGGAGCCTGGGCCAACAGGTGTGATGCCTTCTGACTCCCGACCAGACCTTTCCAGACGGCATTTGTTTTACCTCCTTGATCTGATTTTGGGGTCATTTAGATTCTTTTCAGGGGCAACTTCATAATCTTCTCAACTTCAGTAATACCTTTGCATTGCATGTTGGCAAATAAGCTTTCAATATGTTACCAATAAAATTTGCTTGCTTTATGCCATAATATACAGCGTTTCACAGATGCAGAGTAACAATGAGACATTCTTTGCTGCTTCATTCTCTTTAGTCAGTTGTTTTCTCACCAAAATTGCTCAATTTCTTTAAGCCCGGGGGCCCTGGAAATTGTTACCCAGACATAGACTCCCATTTATCAACTGTGGTGGCCCACAGGGGACTGTACTTGCAGTCATGTGTTGGAAAAAAAAATGACCTTCTGTGAAAACAAAACTGGGTCAAATACAAAAAGAAAAAATGTACCATTATTATTACTGGGGCCATTTTTTGCCCCATCATTTTTTTAATAATACGGGCATTATACAACTTTTTCAGGGACACGCTTGTAAATTTCTGAGCATGCTTAGGACAAGAATTCACATTTCACATTTTGTGTGAGGCTGTTGCTCTTTGTCTATGTATGCATTTCTTTATGGAGATTGTTTCTCTGCTCTGTGAACAGGAAAAAATGTTTTGTGACTGTTCTTCCTGTCTGATGCTGTTTCTTGCTACCCAGGATGTACCAGATTGTAATTTTTCCTCATTTTTTTGCCCAACTTTTGGCCTCAGGGTGCAGCCAGAGGTGAAATGGAAGTTATCTAATGCTGAGACGTATTCAAAGATGCGTCTCAAGCTTGTCCCCAACTACAACTACGACGCTCACAGCGAGGCCAGCGCCTTGAGGGACAACATGGGTGTGTTGAAACATAAACACATGAACATTTTTCGTTGTGGTGCACAAACAAAGAGTAATTGCACACATGTCTACTGAAGATGTCTCATTACGTCTTCTGCTCTTCCTGATCAAAGGAGCTGACAACCCTCATAGCTCTGAACCTCTCCCACTGGCGGTTGCCAAGGAAGCCAAAGTGAGTGACATGGAGGATGATCAGTTAGGAGAAGAGGATCTTGTCTTTTTGGATAACAAGTGAGTCTCCATTCTCTGCCAATTCCCATAACATCTGTGCCAGATTCTGTCAATCCCAACGTTTTTCACAACCCCTGCAGGCCTTTTAAAGTTTATGGATTTCAGAAAAACAAAACAAGACCTTACAAGTTTTTGAAAAGGAATGGACTTTTGATTACAATATCGCTCCGAAATTCATGACCATGCTTCACATCTCTTGGACTCTGTCTGTCCTTCAGATCTTATGATAGATATTTCCTTTGACAGAGCAGCAGTTGTAAAACATCGATGATGTCTGGTTTTGACCAAGGTCCCGTGTTCCCTCAAAACATGCCAATTTTGAATAAATAAGTTTCACCAAGCTATCTTAAAAGTATTTGAAAAGTCCCTATATTCAAGTGAGTGTTGGAACCCTGCATTTATAAATATGTTGTGCAGATAAATTGAAAGAATCTCTGATCCAGTTATGTTTTTCTTTTGACTCGAGGGCGGAGGGAGAAGATGAGAGTCAGAGGGAGAAACTGGTTCTGTCAGAGGACTGTGAGCTCATCACCATTGTGGCGGTCGTCCCGGGTCGCCTGGAGGTTACAACACACCACCTTTACTTCTATGATGGCAGCAGTGAGAAAGAGGAGACGGAGGAAGGTAGGGAACACAACTGATTACGACCACACGCTGCGGGGGAGGTTTGATTTAATGCCCCTCAAAGGGTCCCATTAGTAGTAAATAATATCTGTGCCTGCAGGAATAGGGTTTGATTTCAAGAGACCGCTGTCTCAGCTAAGGGAAGTCCATTTGAGACGCTACAACCTTCGGCGCTCTGCTCTGGAGCTGTTCTTCATCGACCAGGCTCACTACTTCATCAACTTCAGGAAGAAGGTGATGCTCAAACCCGGCTAAAAAAAGCCTAAGTGCCTTCTTATGATTGCTTTGCCAGAATGAAATGGATGTTCGAGTAATGATTTCCACTTTCAAGAACTCACTTTTTATCTCCAACTTCCCAGGTGCGGAACAAAGTGTATTCCAGGATCCTGGGGCTGCAGCCTCCCAACCTCTTCTATTTTGGCTCCCGCTCCCCACAAGAGCTACTGAAAGCATCTGGGCTGACACAGGTGCTTTATTCAGTCTACTCTGCACTGCTGAGAAGTGATTTATCTGAATGGAGCTAATGAGTGCTTGAGACCAATCTGATGATTATGTTTTCAATAGAAATGGGTATGCAGAGAAATCTCCAATTTTGAGTATCTGATGCAGCTGAACACCATTGCCGGACGCACCTACAATGACCTGTCCCAGTACCCTGTGGTGAGTGCCATACATTCCCCCTTACAGTAGTGAGGTTGTCCTCCATTATCATTGGCTGATCAGGATAAGTGCAGCTCCACCTTTTATACCAGCTGCATATGATGTTCTGTCTCTGTCCTGTCTCTGTCCAGTTCCCATGGGTTCTGTGTGACTACAGATCTCCGGTTCTGGATCTGGATGACCCAGCTGTGTTCAGAGACTTGTCCAAACCCATCGGTGTGGTCAACGACCGCCATGCACAGAGTGTCAGAGAAAAGTAAGTGGTAATAGTCCATTCACTTTAATGCAGCTTTGCAGCCTGAGTTTAACCTCATTTTGTAATGAAGATATCAGGCCTGAGTCGGGCCTGATTTTAAGTGCAGAAAATGTGTTGTATTTTTGACATTATGTATTTATACATACACAGTGGCGCTACAGGTTGTTCTTATCTAAGCTTACTTGGTATCTTTTTGTGTATCGATGAACATGATTTTGCATCCAGGTTGTTTTCTGACAAAAAAATGTCAGGTTAGGGTCAGACTCGGCTTAAAACTTCACAACACTATCTGGGTTCAGGCATTCACCTCACGCCTCTGTATTATTCACCATTCACCATTCTTCGTGTAACATGTCAGTGCCAAAATCTAATAGTTTTTAAGCATTTTTTTATCCATTCCCAGGTATGAGAGCTTTGAAGACCCAACAGGCACCATTGACAAATTCCACTATGGCACACACTACTCGAATGCAGCGGGAGTCATGCACTACATGATCCGCATGGAGCCCTTCACCACCCTGCACATCCAGCTGCAGAGTGGCAGGTGTGTATAGCAACTCCTACAAGATATTGTTGATGATGGTGTGTTGATGGTTGATGGTGTGTGATGCCTTCATATTGCTGTCTCTGTCTGTGTTTAGGTTTGACTGTGCAGACAGGCAGTTCCACTCTGTGGCAGCAGCCTGGCAGGCTCGCATGGAGAGCCCAGCCGACGTCAAAGAGCTCATCCCAGAGTTCTTTTACTTCCCCGAGTTCCTGGAGAACATGAATGGTGAGGAAACTGCCTTGCTGATTTAAGTTCCTAAAAAAAGTTATCAGGGAGGCACTGACAGCTGTAAAGCAGGTTCCTCAGATTATCTTAATGAAACGTTGTTGATATACTTGTGATCTGATGCCTGTTTGCTGTGTGCCCACGGCAGGCTTTGACCTTGGCTGTCTGCAGATGTCGCAGGAGCCTGTGACGAATGTCCTGTTGCCCAACTGGGCCACTTCAAAAGAGGACTTCATCAGGAAGCACATGAAAGCTCTGGTGAGACAGTACAAGCATTCACACAAAACAACAATAATAATAATAATAAATTTTATTTATAGTGCTTTACATCAAACAAATGATCTCAAAGTGCTTACAGTGCATAAAAACATTTAAACTAATACAACATTTAACCTAAGATAAAAACGCAATACATGAGCAGTGTCAAAAAAGGAAAATACAAAAAGCTAAGGAAAAATTTGAGAAACAAGGCAACATCAAAAGGGAAAAAACAAAACAAAAGAAAAAAAGCTGCGAATTACGGCTGGGCAAAATGTAAAAAACATCAAATATCACAATATTTTTGACCAAATACCTCGATATTGATATTGTGGTGATACTTTGGTGATGACTATTGTTGCTTTCAGAAAATATTTTCACAATGAGACTTTTGATAAATAATCATCAGTAGTGCATATATAATAGCTAAGTGGGTAAAGACAAAAAAATAGCACAGCTAGAACAGTATGGCAAATTCAGAAAATGACATCACCTTACTGTAGTGTAGCCTTTAAAACAATGATATCTAGTCTCATATCACAATACTGATATGATAATGATATATTGCTGAGCCCTACTGTGAATCATATTTACTTTACTTAAAGCTATACATAAATGCACGTCTTCTGTTGTTAATATACAAAGAAAAAAAGCACTCAACATGAACCTTGTTTATCGCTATATGTTTCCCCAGGAATCTGAGCACGTGTCTAATCACCTCCACGAGTGGATTGACTTGATTTTTGGCTACAAGCAGAGAGGTGAAGAGGCAGTGGAGGCGCTCAATGTCTTCTACTACTGTACTTATGAAGGTAAGGCATAGACTGAACATTTTTTCTTGTGAGTGGGAGAAAAAAAATCCACAAACTTGTGCACAAAAATCAGTTAGTTGGGTTCTCTTTAAGTCCTCATGTCCCATGTGAGTGTACAATGCTCTTGTATCAGAGTCCTCTCTTGGCCCCTCTGTAGGTGCAGTAGATCTGGATGCCATAGCCAATGAGACTGAGCGCAAGGCCCTCGAGGGAATCATCAGTAACTTTGGCCAGACGCCTTGCCAGCTACTTAAGGTTTGACTCTTATCAGCCTAATTCACAGCTCCTGTTCTCCAGGCTTTGATCATCCACGTAATTCAGATAGCCGGTATAAGTCGCTTGATTTGGTTGATAACCAGAGTTTTAAAAATTCCTACTGTCCACCCCGCTGTATCTTTGTATAGAGAAATGTGAAAGGTTTACTGTGTACAACTCAGCCTCTGAAGAGGTCCAGGGTTCCCACATGTCATGAAATTTATAGAAGTCTATTCCAGATGGGGATAGTCATGGAATTTCATAAATTCTTTTGACAAGTCATGGGATGCCAATTCACCCTCAATTTAAAAAAAAAAAAAAAAAAAATCACCAACTAGTTATTCACCATGGGTAATATCTAGGGTAATATGCATCCTTTCATTTCCATTTAATAAGATTTCAGAATCTGATTTGGTTGAAATTTTGGTCAATAAAAAATAACAAAATGCTACATTTATAGAGATAACTCAGCATTTTAGTCAAAGTCAGGGAATATTACATTTGACATAATGTTGGAGCCCTGTGCTGTGTTTTAATCTCAGGTGTGAATAAGTGACTGTTCTTACTTCCAAACAGGAACCTCACCCTCCTCGTATGTCAGCGGAGAACGCAGTTAGGCGGCAGGCCCGTCTGGATACCGTGCCGCCCAACATCTTTGAGCATCTTAATAAACTACGGCCCTTTGTGGAGGTAGGGAATACGTCCTCTCAAGTCCAGTAAAAATATGTTGTATTATTACTTCCCCCATCAACCTTCTAAATTCATGATTGTTTGCTTTCTGTCGGTGTGTACATGTGCACGTGTGTGTCTCAGGTGGTGAGTGATGGCCTTCCTCTGGTCCAGGCAGTGGTGCCTAAAAATCAGACCCGCTCGTTCATCATCCATGGCTCAGACGTACTGGTAAGGTCCAGCTGGAAACTCCACACAACCATATCGAAACATTAAAGTGATACAGCTCGAGTAGCACAGAGTTTCTACGCTGCTCTTTCTCTCCAGGTGACTGTGAGTGCAAACGGGTTGATTGGGACACACAGCTGGCTGCCATATGACAAAAAAATTGCCAACTACTTCACCTTCACTAAGGACCCCACTGTGACCAATCCCAAGTGAGTACACTCAGAGCTTTCCATATAAGTCCAAAGATCGTATGGAGATTCTTCACGTGTTCCTTGTTTAAATCTACCGCATGTCAAAGAGAACATAATGTTTTTGTTGATTTTATACTGAATCAGCCTTGGCATGATTTAGCTGATGAACACTGAACATGACTTCGGACATCCACAAATGCAGTCTGTAAATGTCTGGCCACCACAACCTTCCAGAAATGTCATAACCACTGTCACTAACAACCTCATTGTGGTTGTATGGCTGCTTATTGCCAAGTGCATTTCTTTGTTTTCATCTTTGCATGAAAGCATAATATGGTCAGCATTAAATGGCTCAACACTAATCAGTTCATGATAGGCTTTCTGTTTTACTTAGGGGATATTTTTATTTTTATTTTCAGGAATACTCAACCCAGCAGATGGAAATGTACCTAATTCACATTTTATTGTTTGCAACTTTTCAAAAGTTTGCATAAAATTGTCTTGACATCTGGAGGAAAGCATAACTTACATCTCTTTAGCTAGCCTTATTTTCATTCCTGAGGACTTCAAAGCCCTATTTAATAAATTGAAAAGCCGTTTGTGATTGGTTTAATGGAGCTTAGTTTAAACTTACCATGAACATGGATCACATAAGCAGTGAATAAATCAGGATTATAACCACTGGATTTCACACAGCTAGTAATTCACAGATGCCATGACAGTTTGATGTGGTGATTATAAATTCCGTCCACATTTTAACTCAGCTCACTCTCACTTCTTGGTTCAAACTTACTTTGATCCTTCGAACCCTGCTGTGTGCTGCAGAACACAGCGTTTCCTGATGGGGCCCTTCTTCCCCGGCGTGGAGATCAGCACCCAGGTGCTGGTGGTGTCCAGCGATGGGCGTCTGCTGTTCAGCGGAGGCCACTGGGACTGCAGCCTCCGTGTCACACAACTGGGCAAGGGCAAGCTGGTGGGCAGGATCTGCCGGCACATCGGTGAGCTCTTACTGAATGTCTGAGTCATAATGTCGAAAACTGCCTGTGACTCTGTTTGTTGTTGTTAATTTTTTTTTATTTTGTGGTTCTGTGCACTCTGTGAAGATGTTGTTACTTGCTTGGCTCTGGATCTTTGTGGCATCTACCTCATCTCTGGTTCAAGGGACACATCCTGTATAGTGTGGCAGGTTCTACAGCAGGTAAATTTCTTCATATTCATATTAATCTGTGTTTAAGGATTGTACACATATACTTATATTGAACCTTTTGGTCCTTCAGGGTGGCTTTTCCAGTGGCCTGTCTCCTCGGCCAGTGCAGGTTCTCTGTGGACACGACCAGGAAGTCACCTGTGTGGCTATCAGCACGGAACTGGACATGGCTATCTCGGGGTCAAAGGTCAGACAACATAAGCTGGCTAAAAAAAAACTCTTCCTGAGATCAGTCTTGCATCTTTACTGGATGAGTCATATTGCTAAATAACAAAAACGTGACTGGTAAATTGTTGCTGGATGAAAACTACTGAGTGTCAGACATCTGTTTTACTGTTCAGACATGTTCACTCCATGCGTGTTTCAACTGGTGTGTTAGAAGTGTGGCATGTTAACTCAGCTGGTTTGGGTAGGTGAGAATAGCACCATTTTAACTGAGATGTGTACTACATAACTGTGCTGAGATGCTTCAATATGCAAGTGCCAGTCACTTTTCAAGTGATTTGCCATGAGACAAACCACATTCTTGACTAACAGGTATATTCAGCAATTTTTTTTCATGTGTTCTTACCTCATATAAGCATCAGGGAAGGCAAATCACATCAAAAACTATAGACAAGTCCATCCTGATTAGTTAAAGGTACAAAGACTGGAATTGTATTTGGTTTTAGTTCTCTTTCTGCCAAAATCTCTAGCCTCACATGAGAACAGGTCACCAAAAACGCCAGTGAACTAGCTACTCTTGAGTCCATGTGGCTTCTGTTTACCAGCCCTGGTTTGCTTGTAATTGGGCAGAGTAAACCTAGAAAGACCAAATACAAAATGCAGCAAAGTAAACTTTCCTACTATGTGTCAGGACAAAGAGAATGAACTCGATATTTACTGTGTGTCAGGATGGAACCGTGATCGTCCACACTGTCCGTCGAGGGCAGTTCCTGCGAACGTTGCGGCCTCCAGGTGAGAGCTGTGTGCCAGCGCATATCTCTCAGCTCCAGGTGGGCATGGAGGGCCACATCGTGGCACAGACGTCTCTGGAGGAACATCCCTTTAGGAAGGTATAGAGCATGCATGCATATACAGTGCATATACAAAGACAGATACACAGACTCAAAGAAATTTCACAGCCTGCTCATATGACTGTACACATGCGTGTATTCATACAGGGCAAGTACTCCGTCCATGTTTACTCAGTAAACGGATGCCTGCTGTCCTCCTTCACCACGGAGGAGCAGGTGACCGCTCTCCACCTGGTCCTGGACTTCATCATCGTGGGCACCGTAGAGGGCAACCTCCAAATACGAGATTTGTACAGGTAAGGGAACCAAGGACATAGTTTGCAGTTCATAAAAATGTTGCAAAAAGTAAGCATGAGGTGGTCATGAATTGATATAAAATGTAAAGCCTAGAAGCGTGAGTCCTGGTCTTTAAATGTTGTTTGAACTCTTCCTTTGTTTGACAGCCTGGATCTCGTGGCGGCGCCCTTGGTCTTGAAGGTGCCTGTGAGGTGTGTGTCTGTGACCAAAGAGTGCAGCCACATCTTAGTGGGCCTCGAGGACGGGAAGCTCATTGTGGTGGGGGCAGGGAAACCTGAGGAGGTGAGAACAAGAGCGTCGAGCGAGCGGGAGGCGTGGGGGAGGGGGTGGGGGTAATCATGTGCTAACTACTTGTTGTAAACAAGTTTATTCAGATTAAAATTGTGGCTCTTTAGTCCAGCGTCTCTCCTCAGTTCCTGTTAGGCCTTTTCACAGTGTCTTGGCCCCCACATGAAAAGAAACATGTTTCTCCTCCTCATCTCAGGTGCGGTCAGGACAGTTCTCCCGTCGCCTCTGGGGATCCACGCGTCGCATCTCCCAGGTGTCCTCAGGTGAAACTGAGTACAATCCCACCGAGAATGCTGGGAAGTGAGGCGGCTATGTACTGAAATGTTGGAAGACTTCCAAGGGCTCTGTAGTCTGCACATGGATGGCAGCACCAAGATGCTTACTAGACGCAACAAGGCCTTCTCCATCCTCCTCAACAAGCTGGGAAACTGTCGTTCTCAGCCACCGATCTCTCTGAGAGAGCAACTATACACTGAGCACTTTTTTCTTCTTAAGGGATTCATTGTTTTAATGCGTTTTCAATAACAGTTTTTGTACTCTGTTTTTAATCAGCATCATTCCAAAGAGTGGGTGGAGAAGAGTCTTTGAGGCTGGGAACTGCTGTGTGACAGTACATGCAGTGAGTCACATTTCAGGGGCGTTGACTCACACTGACGCAGGCACAGCTTCAGACACAGTACCGACTCAGAGAGCGAATAATGCTCCCTATTCTTGGCCTCTTTTTTGTCAGGGGAACAGCCTGCCTTTGTGTCAGCTGAATGTCCCAAAGCCATTGTTTGGCGATGGCACCTTCTTAAAACTCCTTGAAACTTGAAAACTAAATGTTGCTCGAGATTCCCATGTTGCAATACTGATGAACACCACAAGAGGGTTGACTTTGGCTGTGTACAATGTGTGAATGTGGAAAGCACTGGGTGTAATTGTTCACTAGTTGTGAGCCAGTGTTGTGTTTATTATTATCACTAGCGGTCAACATCGGGATTCGCTGATACACAGTCAGTACCCAGGGGGATCTTTGCACCACGAAACAGTGTAATTTCTGCATTCCATAACCCCTCAGCAATGTTAAACTGTTACAATTAAAGCAATAACAGCTTTAATGGCCAAGTATGTGAAATACATTCACTTGTCATCACAACTGTGGAGCTTGGATGCAATGAAACTCAAGAGGAAAAGCCTTATATTGCCTTACACAGCGGAGGAAAGGCCATCATGTAACCAGTACAAAGTGACTTCTGTATTTTTTTTTTTTTTTTTTTTACTCCTGTACTCACCATATGACTATATTCCTGTTTTATTTGACCTGAAAAGTGCCTTTTGCATCTTGTATTTTGAGCCATGTACAAACACTGAATTCCAATCATCTATTTGTTCCCTTGCACCAGCACAGTTTAAAATCACTGTTTATCAGATTTGTTGTCGGTGACCTGGTTTTAACATTTTCTTCTACTATGACTCAGATGTGGATGAGATAAGGTGTTTTGCCTGTATGTAATTAATGAACTTAGTAATCTGTTAGCTGGAAGAGCGTACTTGCCTGTACTGGTATCGTATTATCTCCGAAGCACTGAAAACGTTTGAAAAGACGATGACTGTGAAACACATGAGCAGAGAGTCTGTGAGTGAGCAGAGGAATTTACTTCCTGCCAGCGCCTCTGCTGTGGTCGGAGTGAGTTTGTTGTTATGCACTGTCATGATGGGACAGAAACAAAGGGAACTGTTTGGGCAAATGCAATACCAACGAAATGGTGCACACATACAAACTACCAAGTCTTTGTAAGTGATGCTTGGAATACCTTTAAGCAGAAATCGTTCACAAACAACAACAACAAAAAAAATCCTACACAAATGCTGATTATTTCACCATTTATTTTCTGGAAAATTCATGAACATTTTGTTTCGTAAAATCACACTTTATTCAAAATCACGTGACTGTAAGGTGAGAAACCTTGTTCTGTTAAGCGGGTGTGTCTGTGAGACAGTTGGCGTAAATATAAAGGACTGCTTGCATAAGCAGCTGTTCCAGCACATTTGATATACAAATTACTCAGTGTGCTCATCTGCATACTGACTGATGTCTGTTTGTATAACACTGTCTTGTTATGCTCTGAATGTTATGAATGTAATATGTCACTGAACTATGCAGCAACGCTTGGAGCCTTTGATTTAGTCAGTGAAGCTCACAATGCAGGTTTCCTGTCAGAGTTTGCCCTTTAGTTTCTCCCTCTGGACATCACAAAGTAGGTAACTTCTGTTGTATACATCCTGTACATATCTGATAGATTTTGTTGTTCACGTGTCCTTGTGTACACCCTTTTTAATCCTTACAGAAGCCTTAAGTTTTAAGGCCAGCACTGCCTTGAATTTGGACCTGTCCCACTTCTTTTTAACCACTAGCATTTGTATTTTTGTTTGAAGATGTTGAAAATACACTGGCTTTAAAAAAAAAAAAAAAAATCAAGCAGCCTGTGTTCTTTGGAACTGAAGCATACGATACCATTCTTTTGTTTGCCTATGTCTTGCCTACCTCTCCCATCACCTTTCTGCCTACATCATGCCTTCTGGGCAAAGTGAGCTGTGGCATTCACAACCTTAGCGCTCCGAAATGGGAAAGACTTTGCTGAAATTGCCCTAATAAGGTCAAAATTGTGACGCTTACTTTGCACACTTAGATTCAGCGACCCTCTTTTCCATGAACCGCAACCCAACCCATATCCTGCGGATGATTGCCCATTATTAAAAAATGAGCTCTGATTTTTCTGCAAACCGCGGTGGGAAGGAAACTGACACGCTGCCACAACATAGATCCAGCTCCTCTACTGTAATCCCGGGCTTGCATGTGCCTGTGATGTTAACCCTATTAGAGTTGAAAAGGTCACAGTGAGTATAACAGCACATTTACTTGAAGAAGAGACTTTGATCTCCTGGTGGGCTGAAAACATCCTGTCGGCCTCCCCATAAACACCTCCAGGGGTACAATTCACTGTGTCATAGGGGAAAGGAGCTGGGGGTGGAGGGGGTGATAAAACCGGCCTGGAGACCCCCAGTCAATACAAGCCAGGGAAGAGCGAATATGAGGGAAGTAGGGCAGGAGAGGAAAGAGGGATACAGTGGCTGTGCTGCCTCTGATGTGGCCTCGCTGACAATGGTGGGAGGGGTTGACACCTCGCTCTCGGTTATTGGCAGTATCTCCCTCTGACCTCTCTAGACCTGAGGGCAGGCTGGGGGACTGATAGGAGGGGGCCACGGCAGTGAAATCCCGCAATTTTACTGTTGGCTGAGTTGTTCCTGCCAAGAACCACAACAACCCTCAAACAGCCCTCCTTCAATGAGCATAGCCCTCCTCCCCCTTTCCCCCTCTGGGCCAGTTCTCCTAGGCCTGGGGATGGCAAAATCATGTTTTTTATGGCTGCTAGTTCTCACCAATATATGACCACAGAGCAACCGGGCCACTGAATCTAATGTCCATGTTTAATGAGTGTGTATCGTTCCTTCAAGAAGACGGTGTTGACAAGTAGAGAACACACTTTTTATGAAGGGAAACTGTTTATGGTCTAGATGCAACTGAACTTGTGTGGCCTTGATAATTTCATTTTGCTATAAAACCACATGAAATGGAAAAAAAAAAGATTTCCAATTGGTTACAGTACAGGTGGGAAACGGTATAATCCACAAAAACCAAAAAATGTATTCTCTATAACAGTGGCATAAGTCCCAATCACTATAAAGCACTTCCATCGCCTGGGACTTCTTATAAGGTATACAGTTCTTTTTTCTTCCTTTTTTTTTTTTTTTTTTTTTTTTTTTTAAAACACAATTGGAGAAAACTGACATTATTGTCAATAGGTGGTGCTTATGTGTGAGTGTGTGTGTGTTTGTGTGTGTGTGTGAGAGAGAGAGAGCTCATTGTGACTGCATGGCAAGCCGTTTTGGCCTAAAATACCTCCCACTTTACAAGTCATAACTCATTAGAATTTTTATTAGTAAAAATGTAATCACAGATAACTTAATTTGGACTTTTTGCTTGTAAAACTTATTTATATATAGGAGTAAATAAGATAAGATTCCATGTATTGTAAGTCAGTGGTAACATAACACCACTGTATGGATATGTAGACTTAGTGGTGCAGTCTATTAAAAAACATTTTATATCTTTAATTAGAATTCCTGCTTGTAGAAATGCAATTGCAGATATTTTAAAGTGTTTATAAGTAAAAACCAAGTTGTAACTTGTAAACTTGGAGGCATTTTAGGCTAAAACGGCTTGCCATACATTGTGATTGAGATATGGCATAGAGTTTATCAGAGCCAGAACATCCTCTTTTTCTCGTCTGCCTCCTCTGTCTCCTATCATCCCCCAGTAGCCTTTGAAGTGCAAGTGGTATTGTGTCTGAGAGATCCCTCCATTTGTTTTCCTCTGAAGTCTCCAGACCCCC
The DNA here is from genome assembly GCF_902150065.1 of Myripristis murdjan. Taxonomy (NCBI): domain Eukaryota; kingdom Metazoa; phylum Chordata; class Actinopteri; order Holocentriformes; family Holocentridae; genus Myripristis; species Myripristis murdjan. The sequence continues at coordinate 17,643,699 of NC_043995.1, forward strand.
CTGTGATGCATTCTCTAGAATTTACAAGGTGTGTAATTCACCCTGTGTTGATTTTCTAATCTTTTGCATTGCTGAGATCAAACATGAACTCTAAAAGAGTGCTTCATTGCATTCGTGTGGTGTCTTTTGTTTCTGATAACAGCTGATCACAGCCCTATTTGCTGTGAGCCTATATGTGCTGTATATCAGAGGCTGTCGAAAGTTCTCATGCTGCAAATCCCAATACGAAACACATTAGGGCCTCCAGCCAACATTTGATAACATTTAATCCCTCATACTACCTCATATGGAAACATTTTTATTCTTGATGAATCAGTATTGGATTGCATGATGGCCTCCACTTTACAAGGAGACATAATTGTGATGGCAGGGAAACTTATGATTTGAAAAGCCATTTGACACATCCTCTTGCTGGGATGAGCTCTAGCTGAATTAAATTGCAGTAAAAATGTAACCTCTCATTTCACATGCAGAGTCCTCAAATCTCTTAAGAACCGCTGGAGGTCCCAAGACCACACTTTGAGAACCACTGCGCTATAGCAGATCACACACCAGTTAATACTGGATAACAGACCATCAGCCTTTCTTACAAACGCCATATTTCCAGTTTAGTACCTATTACTTGATTTTCATTATATCATAAACACACACACACCAGTGGTTTTCAAAGTGGAGTTCAGGGACCTCCCAGGGTCCTTGAGGGGCTTCCAGTGGGTCTTCAGCAAAACGAGAAATAGTTTATTTCAGTATAATTTCATTCATCAGCGTTTGTTAAAATTTTACATATGTAAGATATGTATGTATTGTTAACTTCACCACTTTGAATCTAAACAGAACCAGACATCTAAACAGAACCAGAAAATCACAGCCAGGGACACTGAGTTTCATGTCAGGGTCCCTAAGGCTTAATGAAAGTCAGCTTGGGGTCTGGAACAAACAAACAAACAAACAAACAAACAAACAAAAACAAAAACAAAAAAACATACACAACACACATCACCCCTATGCATTTTAAATATGTGACACTTTATGTCCATAGGGATATGTGTGGTGTTACATCTGGCACCATTATGACAGGTTTTTAGGCTTGCATAAGAGCAGTACATAAATCTCAGCCAATCTGCCGGTAAACAATGTCAGGCTTTTCTGTTTATTACGATGCATGGAGGCAATTCTTTGTCTTGCCATCACTGTCACCAGCACCACGTCGCAGGGATGCAGCCAATCACACAGCCAGGCTCAAGGCTGAGGAGGTGGGAGGAGAAAAGGGGCACAGGGAACTTGCAAGACCTTGGAGCAACTTTGGCTCATCTGTTTCAAAGCTGCTGAGAGACGAGGCATGCATCCTGCAAGCTGAGGCAGAAGTAACCTTTTTTTTTTTTTTCAATGTAAACTTACATCAATAGGGAATGCATGAGAGAAGCAGAAGCCGCTACTTGGGAAATCCACGGATTGCAGCCCACATTTGAAAACTACTCTCTTCTGAGTAAATAAAAGAAGTTTTATTGGACTAAAGTGAACTGTCCCGTCAGCTGCTGGTGAGAGGTGTGTAGACTATGACTGTGTGATTTCTCTCCGTGGACTTGGCGTGTCGAAGCGGGCTTTCTGTGCGACTTGCTCTTGGTAAAAGGAGAGTTAAATAGTTTGTGTGCGTGTTTGCGGCGCACTGCGTGAATCCAGCAGCTCCGGCCGCTCGGACACAAGGAGGACCTGCGAGACTGAAGACATGAGCCCGCTTATAATCTGCACACTTCTTCTGCTAAAAGTAAGTGTCCACAGATTACTAATTACTGAGATAGACACTTTTCAATAAACCGGTATACTATCCACTCATTGTTTCTCTTTTTTCTTCTTCCTTCTTCCTTGTTTTTTTTTTTTTTTTTTTTTTTTTTTTTTAAACCTTTGGATAACAGTGCGCGCCACTGCAGCAGTGCTCCTGGAAAATTCAGCCACTGAATGTACCTTTTCATATCGGTGAACTCTAAATTAATATTTTATACTATAGACTACCAGTTGATAAAGGTTTTGCTCCAGGGGTTGAGGTTACATGTTGGCAGGTAACAATAGAGACAACGAAACCTCAAATTGTTAAATAAATGCTTCATTATCATTATTTTTTTTTTTAATTCTCTCATGATAGAAATAAGGTAAATAAATCAAACTAATTTTGCTGGGGACCAGATGATATTTTCCATAAGGGCCCCTGCGGTCCCTGGCTGGGCCCTAGTGAAAGAACCATTGAATGATTGACTCCAGTGAATAAGACCATTATTTATTTTGCCTTTAAAAAAAAACTGCTTTCAATTGCCTCTTAAAGGCATGCTTGCATCTGCAAAGACAAGACTCAAAGGCTGTTACAGGCCTCTGTGGTGTCAACACATCCTGAAACTATTTTGGATTGTAGCTTGTTCATGCATTCACAAGAAAAGCCGGGTAATCGGATAATCCATCTCCATTTTTCCATCAGTAAAATCAGTTTCAGTCTGTGCCACTACCATGTGCGCGATGGCATAGAGTGGGACAAAAAAGAAAGAAACATGAAAGAACTCAAACCTTAAAGACAGGGGCACCGTTTACATAGACCACACAGTCACACAGTAGTAATTAATGTCTTTGATGGCCATATTAAAGTTTCAAATGTGCTTAATGACATAGTATTAGGCTAAGTGAGAGAAGAAACCCTTGTCTCTACTGTTGCAGAGAACAATTTGACTCTCATCCACCTGAGAAGCCCACAGGGCTGGTAGCCCTGTCTGGACATGCCGCTGAGAGTCAAACCCCTTTTGTTAATCAAAGCATTACATCAACTTCAACTCTAACAGAGATCTCTATCAGTGTCTATCATTATGATGGTACAATATCAACAGGCTTTCACAATTACATATAAGCTGCCCATTTCTCTTGTATTTTGCAAAACACTTCACACTCAATTTCCATGTTTATCCAGTCTAACCCCCATACTGTTAAGCTGAGCTATCGTTTTCACTCTGGGTTTTGTGATAACTTGCAGAATGTTTTAGCCTAGAGGTTTATTCTACCTACCCAGTTAAGTAGACTTCAAGCAGGCCCTCTGTTGCTGTTCCCGTTAGCTGCTCCGGCTCATATTGTTTTTAGTTTACTGTAGATGTTGCCACATTCACTGCTAACAGCGATTCCTGGTGAAATGTGGGATAGTTTTAAGTATTGCTGGGGTCTGGACATCCGGAGCGAAGCAATTATCATCATTTTCTCCCAGTTTGTGGTGGGATGGAGGTGGGGCAGGCTGAGGGGGTAGTTTTCGAATGCAGTAATTTGATTTTCCATTTAGCAGTTAGGCAAATTTCTTTCGAGTGCAGGCTACAGGATCATTTTGAACTTTCAACCACTATTTCTGCTCTTTGATGAGTCAGTTGAGCATCAGTAGATTTGTACAGTAAAAATAGTCACTCTGTGCTGTCTCGTTTAATTTATCACAGTTTAGGGAGGATTATAATTTAGGCTGCACATCCTCCTTAGAAAAAAAAAAAAAAAAAACAGGCCCTTTTATCTCTTAAGACGATGCAAAGAAAACCATTTAACATCCCAGTGTATATTTTAGAAACTGTTGCTGCTGTTTGCTAATGACAGTCTTCAGTGCAGAAGGGGGTGTGCAGGTTACACAACTGCAAAGGCCGTCTCTGCTGGGACGGGGTACACGCAGTGCTCAGGCCTCTGTCTGTATAGCCAGGGAGCAAAGGCACGTGGGTGAGAGTGTCTGCACAGAGACAGGGAGAGTGTCCCGTCTGTCTGGGTCCACTAAACTCCCATGTGCTTATCATCACTCAGACCAGATTTGCCGTGGAAACTGCTGGCTGCCGCTGAAGCCAGGCTACGCCCATACATCATATCAAAAGTGTTCTTACTTCAAAAGGGTACAGGAACTGCTTCAGGAACAGCGAGGACTGAAATGAGGCTGTGTGTGTTTGTGTGTGATGACTGAGTGACCGTGACAGCCGTAGAGCTGAGAGCCCCATTGAAAGCAGTGCTACTCGGTGGTCCCTCTGTTGTCACTAGGGAATCCCTTTAGACTGCAGCTTCTTACCTAAACGCACAGAGCAACTGCAGCCTCCTTCCCTCCATCTGTCTGCCCTTATGGGAATAGATAAGATCTGTGTGGGAAAAAAAATCAAAAACAGTGCTTCTTAATGAGTTTGACCCTCTGCAAAAAATCCAAGCATGCACCCAAAATTAATTGCTATTCATTAATTGCTTGAAAATCTAACCCACGGTGAAGAAGAATGACACCGTAGGAACACCAGCACTGAGCAAGTAAGCAAATGAGCACGTCGGCTTCACCCACATTGCAACTTAGAGGGTAAAGTTCAGATAATTACAAACATACGAAACTGAATTTTGCAACATTTGAGTGTCACCTCAAAAACTCTCAGCCAGCTGTTATCTTTCTAGTATTTTCTTCTTGCAAACTTTTTATTTAATATATAAATATATGTAATATTACTTTTAATGGAATTATTATGAATATATGTGACTGGGCATTTCTGTCTTATTTAATTTAATGTGCTTTCATTAAAATTCTACAAAATAAATTACCTAAATTTTTACAACTCAAACACAGTGAAAATTTCATTGGATACTGAAATATTTCACACACCAATAAAGATTAACTGGTCAGTGGCACACATATAGTGCTATTCTGTATTCTTTTAGTCATTATGCCGCTGTCACATTGGGGCATAAACTAAATTTTTAATTTTGTATTGGGGACCAGGGTGTGAAATGCTAGGCCTGTGGCAGTTTTCGTGCTGAACGGAGTCGGCCCTCCAATCAGGCTTGTAGAGCGAGACCAGCCCAGACTAAGCCCGGGCTCTGTGAACTAACAGAAGTGTCTCGCTAAAGATAAAAATAAACCTGTCCCGCCGCCACCAAATATTTATTGAAGTACGGATTGAAGGCTGAGAGGTTAGTTTAGTGTTAGTGGAGGAGCTCCATCTGTCATATGAAGTGGACCAGCCAAGGGTTAGCCAGATGCCTCTCTGCTCCAGGTTATTATGGTCCAGGCTCGGTCGCAGTCTGCCAGCTCCAAGCGTCCTACTGGTTGCTGCCTGCTGGGACCTACCACCCCGTCACCCTAATACCTCTGATCTGGGTTCTGTGGCTGTGTTTAGATATCATCTGGCTCCTCTGTAAGTGCTGCAGTAAAACTGGCTGTTGTTGTTGGAATGAGGCAAGCCCCATTTCAAAGCTGCTTCCCCTCCAGTATCAGCATGGTGGAAAGATTTCAGTGTTTTGCGACTGGGGGCATGGCATGGTGTGTGTGTGTGTGTGTGTGTGTGTGTGTGTGTGTGGGTGTGTGTGTTTCTGGTGGGCTTTTTGTTGGAGGCTCTACAGGTTCACACACGCTGCCTGTGTTCCTTGGCAGACTTCAGAGACAAAGAGAGACATCACCGGGTTGTTTAGCTGTTACTTTTCCCCTTTGTAGGAGGTTAGTTGTTAGACATCTGTTTGCTCTTGTCAGCCCTCAGGCGTAGTCGGCCGATCTCCCTTAAATGCGTGCATGTTTAAGATGCCGTTGTTTAGGGCCTGGAGAAGGGGAGGGAGCGCAATACTGACCTTCATAGACACACCTGCAGGGCTGGGAGACTTCAAAGGCCCCTCTCACCCAAACAGACACTCACATGCTGGGCAGCCCTGGCTAACTGACACCCTCGCCTGGGGCAGGAACTGTCTCCTTTATGTACCTCCCCCTCTCTCTCTCTCTGATGATGAGAAATACACACATACACATACACTCACACACTATACACAGACACACTTACACACTGTCATTCACAGTGATTTGGAATGAGTGGGAGGGAGGAAGCTCTTTTTACTTCTTCCTTCCTCCTCTTTTCTTGGTGTTTTCCTTCACCCCTTTATATCTTATTCTTTCCACTGGTCCAAAGCCATCTGATTAAAGCCAGCCACTCCTGTTAGGCACCAGCCCCGCTGTACAAGCCCTTAGGAATGTCTGATCTATCCCTCATGTCTTAACTCAAACTGGGCTCTCCATTACCCACTGCAGATAAGGCCTCGGAGCACTCTCGGGGTGAAAACTGAGGCAGATTATAAGATAAAAAGGCCATTTTCAGCACACCCACTCGCCTAGTTCTCCAATGGCACGGGAGTGGGATGTGTGTGATTTCCTTCCCACATGTGGTGTAAGGCAGAAAAGTCCCCTGAACAAAGCAAAACCTACTCTCCCGTTTTCTTGTGCTCAATAAACTGCTATATTTAAAAATTTAGCCGAGTTAAATATGAATGTCTAATAGTTGTACTCACAAAATAAAGAATGTTAATCCTAAAATGATTCAACATGCAATCGATGGTAATGTTATGCTTGTCATTTCTGCGCTTCTTCTGTGCCAAAAAAAAGAGACTGCAAAATACAGCTATGTTATGTTTTTGTTTTGTAAGCTAATTGTGTTGATATCCATCTCTGCAGGCTGCTCTTGGAGATGCCTGTGCCAGTGGCCAGTACACAGAATCGGGTCAGTGTTGCAGTCTGTGTCCTGCTGGTTTTGGAGTGGAGGTAGAATGTGGGAAAGAGGACACCAAGTGCACACCATGCCCAAAGGGTAAGTAATTATAATGTCATGTTTCTGTACCAATATAGACTGTGTTATACCTGCCTTATGATTATCTCTGTCATCTGTCTTTCACCAAACTTTACTCTCTGAGAGAAGCTGGAAGATTTTAGTCCGGGCTGTCCTGCTACATTGCCCGTGACATGTGTGAGTGAGATATCTTAAGAGATACATCGATGCTGATTTTGGAATCTTTTTTTCCAGGAACATTTTCTGCGTCTGAAGACCTCTCTCAGTGTCTTCCCTGTGCCCGGTGTCCAGCTGGTATCCCTGAGGTGGCCTCTTGCTCTGCCACCAAGGACACACACTGTGACTGCGGTGAAAACTTCTACCTTTGGCGGGATGGTAAAAGCCCAGATGGTCTGTGTGGTGCCTGCTCCTCTTGTACCCGTGGCCAGGGTGCCGTCCGGCTGTGTGACCCTCAGGGAAACACACAGTGCCAAGTCTGTGCCCCGGGGACCTTCTCAGAGGAACGCAGTCACACCAAACCCTGCCAGATCTGCTCCAAATGCTCTGACAGCGAGGTGGAGATCCGTGCCTGCCAGCCCAACTCTGACACTCTCTGCATGGGTGAGTTGCGCGAAAAGAAAAAAAAAACTGCGAGGGATTGAGAAGGCAAATGAGATAAAAGAGACGAGCTAGATTGAAGGAACATGCACGCATTTTTTAGAAACCATATGCAGGGGAAGGCAGCAATTGTGAAAGATGCAAAGAAGAGAGAGATCTAGAGGGAGGGGGACAGAGAGAGAGGGAGGATCCAGGAGAATGCTGGGACATGTGGTCAACACCTGCATCCACACCTCATCTGAACATCAGTAACACTCCAAGCCTAGAAACATGAGGAGTGAGAAAACAGCCCACTTAAATGCTGTAGCCCAATTGGTATGGGCTTGACAGCTCTTTAAGCTAACTGCCCCAAGAACCCAAAGGCCAAGGGAGGCTGCTGACCCTGACAAGTTGGCTTGCTCTCAAATGGTCCTGCTCGCTTTTCAGGAGTAAGGCCATCTGTACACATAGGTACACAGAGGCCATATGCCATGACCCGTTGACCCCTCAGAGGTCAGCACAGTACCCTAGAGTGTTTGATCCTAAAATAGGCAGGCCATAGGAGGGAGAATGAGGCTGGAGTTAGGAGCAGGGCTGGGTTTCAAAACCCCAGGGGATCTGGGTGACTGAGACTGTCCTCCATCAGGCATGCAGCCTTTTGTGGAATCATTTCTTGGCCATAAATTATACCGTCCAAATATGTTCATGATGTGCATGTGTGGATGTGTGGATGCGTGCTGATTACAGATTCTAACACTCCTCCCTCTTGCTCAATCTCTACAGATAAGAAGCTGCACATCCTGTCTCGCCCCGCTGAGTCGGACGGTCCTCGTGAAGCTCCTCGCTGGCCGGGCATAACTGAGGTTGATGAGGAAGGGGGTGTCAGCTCTGCCACTAAAACGCCAAAGTTCACCCCCCAGGATGAGGGTGGCAGCAGCAACATTCTCGCCTACGTGTCTATTCTGGCTGCGGTGGTGCTGGGTCTGCTCCTCTATGTTGCTTATAAATGGTGAGCTCTCCTCCTGCCGTAACCCTATAGCCCTATAAAGGACTGAAGTATGACAGCTGTTTCACTTTAACTTTGTGATAATAATTAAATGCAATTATAAACAAATGAAAATTTTCTGAAAATTACAAATCCTAATCTCTTATGACACCATAACAATAAAAGTTATGGTGTGATTCACTCATCATGTGTGGATGAAATAAAACAGTCCTCTTTGTTCAGAATAAACAACAACTATGTGACTAGAACTGATTTTGTGATGCTGACAAGATCCAGATGAATACGTCATATTGTGTAATTGAGAGCTCCAGCGAAGATTGTTCTGACTGCTCATCCTTTTTGTATTTCTTGCTGGGATGAGAAACAGTTCTGGTCGCAGTTTAGCTGACAGTGTTTTTTCCTGTGTTCTCCTCAGTTGGACATCATGTAAACAGAAGAAGGCTCTGTCCAAAGCCCGTGCGGCTGAGCTGGGAACATCTCCAGAGGGAGAGAAGCTCCACAGTGACAGCGGAGTTTTTCTGGACTCTCATAGCCTACAAGACGGTCAGCCCAGCAAAGGTACAGCAAGAAGAGCCATTCAAATCTTTAAAACTAACGCCACATGCCACATTTCAACAGAAGCTGTGTATTTCTGTTAGACGATGCCAAACGCTGAGTTGATTTCTTTTTTTCCGCAGGCACTAAGAGGGATAGCAAGCAGGACAGTCGTCTCTACATCAATCTACCCCCTCATAGACAGGAGGAGGTGGAGCGCCTCCTGCAGGAGGGAGGGGGCAGGGGCTGGAGGCAGCTCGGCGTAGTGCTGGGCTATGAGTCTGAGCAGCTGGACCTGTTTGGGCGTGGAGAAGCCCCGGCTCACACTCTGCTCTCCAACTGGGCCCAACAGGAGGGCTCCTCGCTGGGACTGTTGTGCTCTGCGCTGGCCCGCATTGAGAGGCCTGATGTGGTAACAGCTCTTACCTGTCCCACGCAGGGTGTTTCTGTGGTCTGAGAGCTGCTCAGGTGCGCCTATGACACTAAGAGACTAAAGAGAGGAAGCGGAAACACTCAGCTCCCACTGGAATAAGGAGGGACGCACTCTGACATCAACACCTCTCTGATTTTTGAAGGCTGCCACTGATGCTTGTCCTCATTCCTCTCTTGGACGCCGTTAATTCACAGTTTTTACAAAGAGAATGACAAATTGGCTCTTAATAATGTATATCATCATTTGAGCTGACATGGAGTCAACTAAATGAAAACATCTCCTGCAATGTGTTCAAGTGGATTGGCTATCACGACAGTAGACTACATCTCCCCACTTGTCAGGGGAGATTATCAGACTGAACCCCATTTTTCAACCCACAGCCGAGTGGCATAAGGAGCAACACTCTAATTCTGGTTAAACCGCGAAGAGAAAAACATTCACCAACACAGGATCTGATATAACGAACCCTTGTTTGTTTAAACTTGGTTGAGCATCTGCAAACCTGGCCAGAGTTGCACCTTTCTATACCTGCTTTCAGCAATGATCAGTCACTCCAACTAGTGACTTACTGCCAATGTAAGTCACTGCAACTACTTTGAGCCCCTTCATTTAAAAGATACAGCACAGTTGCATCAGTCGTGACATCTTATCAGTTGTTTTGCTGATGCTTGTGGTTGCCACTTGCTTTCTTTATGAGAGCAGATATAATCTAATGCCTAGATAGGGACTACTCAGTTTACATGTTCAAAATTTGTCCTTACTTTTTCTTTTTTCTCTGCTGCAGCCACTAAATAGTTTCAGGCCTTGGTATTTATTTGCATTGAAGATCCATCAGGCAACAGTGATGTTTCCAGCCTCAGGCACAAGGCCTGCAAGTAGAGCATTCTGTGGAATAAGAAAACATTTTTCTTAGCTCTTTTTAACTGTCATTTATATTATTGTAAATATTTTAAATATTGATTTGGTTTTGATAGTTGTGGCTGAAAGCAGGATTGTGTATGAACTGTGAAGACCAAAAAAAAAAAAAAAAAAGGAAATGAAATTGAATCTGTTTCTCTTCACCAACTCTTGACACATTCAGAATTCACAACGCTCATTTAGTCGACCCAAATGAAATCCAAAGACATTGTAACATCAGTGCTTGCGTCATGTGTCACTCCTTGTGTTTGTATTTATTTTCTCCGCATTTCAACACTTGAAGGAGATAAAAAACTATTCGAACATGGCAGTCATCTGAATTGTTACAAGGCTTCAGATGGGTCGATCATTGCTTTTTGTTAATGCCAGTAACATATGATTTTCTCTATATTCCTAAATGGTATGCCTTGATGTGTTTTTGTAAGATTTTATTTCATTTAATAAATAATTTTGACATCTAGTTGTGTTTGGTATTTCAGTGTTAAACTTGGTTATGCTCTGATTACAGTGTGTACAGAAAAAACAGGTCTTGCTAATTACATATCTAAAGGCTTAATATATATTAGGGTGTGTTATATTTCTCATTGGTGCTTAATCATTAACAGCGCGGCTTCAAAATTCACACTGCCGATATCATTTGGGTAGGTAGTGTGAGTTGTATGTCTGAGTAGTTATAGCAATGCAAACGAATGATGTTTTACAAAGTGGTTGTTGCCTTTCTATGTTGTTGCAAATTTTGATAATGACACTAACATTTGTGAACATTTTTCTACAAGCTTAAAATACTTACGACTCTAATTTGCCTCCATAACATTGTTCCTGAATTGGACGACAAGCACATTCCAATGAGACATGACTGTTATTTACAGCAAAATATAAAAACCACTTGATGGATTGCACAATGAGGAAGTTTGGACTTACTTGGCATATCCCATTCCTTATCAAGGGTTTTAGTGTATAAGAACATTTCCTATCTAAAGCCCTGAGGGAAATCAGCTAAGTGGTATTTAATGGTTTGAGGGCAAAAGTAAAATAATAGCTTCATCCAAAATACTCTGAAAGCACGTTTCTTCTTTCTCTGTGAGACATGATCTGACTCCAGCTCCCCCTCTGCTCTGCTCTGAGCTGAAATCTGTTAATGATCTCTTTGCCTTCAGTTCTAAGTGGGAGCAGGCATGTTGCATGCCCCGGGGCGGCGTTACATGCCGTCACGCACTCCAGACGGGACTGCTTAACTGCGGTCTGGAGCACGCTGGCATGGGGCTGCGGAATGCACATATACTGGGAGGGGGGTTGGGACAGAGGAAGAGGGAAGCACAGTGGCGTCTCTCTCCATTCGTCATTGGCCTCCATATTTAGAGTGCACCGAGTGTCTCTGATGAAAGCCGTCGATCACTTTGATTCCCTTTACAGGGGCCAAACATCTGGCACAACACTGTCTCTGGGCATGTGCTGTAGTGGCAGTCACACCATGTGCACCCCTTATTAGAGGAGTGAGCCAATCTAAACTGGGATTGGGTGTGCACTCCGTGGTTAATCGTGTATCACAGGTCACTCACATTTGGCTGGGGCGGGTCGAGTGTGCTAAACTGACACCAAAGTGCACTCAGTTTAATTACTTGGCAAGGAATGAGACCCTGTTTTACCAAAAAGTTTATTTTCTTTTAAAATGTTTGTACACTCAGTATGACAATGTGCTTACACAATACTTACAGAAGAGTAGGGTGAAACTTACTTTGTACATAGAAAAAAAGAACAAAACAAAAACTGAAATGATTCACCCCTACCACTGAAATAAAATAGAGGGCTGTGAGTCAGTGGGGTCCTAGGTTTGACTGAAGTGGGAACTGCAACAGGGGGGTTGAGCTGGTGAGGCTGGGTGGGCTCACTGTGCCCCCTGACCCTACTCCCCTGTGTACAGGTTTGGTAATATTACATATATTTACACTTTCAAACATGAAACAATAGTCCTTTTACAAAGTATTTGCTTATTTAAACATTCCAAAAACTATTTTTCAATATATTCACATATAAAGCAATATACATATGTTGGAACATTGTTTAATGCAATTTTATGGGCAAGAGATGATGAGCAGTTACTGACCCGATGCAAATGGAACAGTAACCTTGACACCAGGGCAAACTATGGAAATTAATGAGAAACAGTTTGCAGAGCATGACAGCACGGTGTCTGCAATGCTTAACAATAACCTTGTATGGTAAAAAGAGCAATAACACACAAGATGTTAAAAATCGCAATGCTACAACCATCATTCTATCATCATGTGAAGGGGAAACAGGGCAGGTACAAGTTGTTGGAGGGGGTGGGGTGCCAAACAGGATATGAGGACACACAGACACATAGCTAAACCTCACATCAAACACAGCATTTAAACCCTGTTCCCTTCATCATACATAGATTAAAAAAGGAAAAAAAAAAAAAAAAAAGATCAGTAACCCTATTGCCAACCTGCCGTTCATTGGCCGATGCAAAAGTGTATTGTGGGCACAAGCTCAATATAAACAGCTGAACTAGGACTTAGGGTTTCCTATTCAAGTGAAATATTCCCACTTCTTGGTGAGGACATATTACTTGGAGCAGGAGATCTGGAAAATGTAGGAATTTCCATAAGGATACCACCCTGACCTCAGCATACACCATGCATTCATAAAACAACAGAGGCTCCAAAGTCTTGTGGTTAAGAAGGCAGGGTTTGAGGAGTGGAAGCTTGGACCTCCACAGCCCGGCTAAAAGCAGCACCAGATACAGAGTCAGTGGCGGGGGGAGGTTGAAGCACGCACAAGAAAAAGTCCTATGGAGAGGAGGAAAAAACCAAAAAAACAAACAAACAAACAAACAAACAAAAAAACAAAACCAAAAGAAAACAAAACAAAATAGGAGTTTGTTTTTGCACATTGATCCATTTTAAACAGTGGAAAGAAATTATGAGCATTATGAACAATTAATAAACATGATTCTGATGCTGATTCACTTCAGTAATCCGCAGGCAGGGGTAGAAGTGTTTAAAAAGTGGAATTGAGGTGATCATCTTGGGAACATTTAAGAGCCACAAAAGGGTAAAAGCTAAAAATCAAAATATGTCAGTGAAAACATTAGTCTCTGTAGCACCCCTCAGTGTCTGTGAACACTTCACCTGGAGTCTCAGGTCATTCAGCAACACTTGAGTCCCTTGACAGTCTCTAGATTAGGGCCCCTCCACACACCACTTGGCCCGGAGAGCTTTCTGGGCAGCAGTTCAGTCTTTAGTCATAAATATGCGTATTAAACTACTTCACGGTTCAGGCTGGCTCATTCATACATGAATTAGTGAGCGGAAAGGCAGATCTGTGCGTCTCTTGTGTTAGCCCAGAGCAGGTGTCACTTCTACGGCCTCAGAGGCTAGTCCACCTCTGTGTCTTCTTTGGGCCTGTACACCGAGCCAAATCTCTGCATGTACTTCTTGATGTACTCCTTGGTCTTGTGCTTCACATTCTCATTACACTCGAGGTCCTCGGGGTTCTTGCAAGCTTTCAACTCCTTATTCATAACACCATGAGTCAGCTAGCGGAGTGGAGAGAGAAAAGGAAAGGGTTAGACAGGAAACGGTTAGACATTGCCCCTGTCAACGGGCGAGAAGTAAATGGCATTACTAAGATGTTTGACCGATAAAGTAGGATGGATGGCGGTTTAATTCATCTCTTATAGTGATTTTGTCCTTTATAATTTGAGACAATGAAACTCAATCTCTGAATGAGTGAAGCCAAGATCTTCTCTGCTTATTGTGCCAATGTGCTCAGCGTCTTGGTATGTCCGAGTGGCACTCAATATAAACCAGTCCCCACACAGTTGTGGTTGACAATCCATAGACCAACCAAGAACCACGGAAAAAAAAGACTGTTGTCCTTTGAAGCAGTGTTGGCTGAAAATGGCGTTTTAGAAAGGAATGAGTAAAACAAAGAAAGGGAGATAATAGTTTACATGTACAATGTGTTCCAAATCTCGTCCAAAAACAGTACAAAAACATCGCTTGGCTGAAGGAAGAAATCGTGGGAGCTCAACTATTTAGTTCTGGTCTGAGGGGAGCTTTGAGAAGTTTTCCTTTCAAGTTTAGCGCTGACCAACACTTTCATTCAGTGTGCTCTGACCGCTTAAAGGCCAAGAAAAGGTTCAATGCTTTCCCACATTAATGGAAACTCTCCATGCATGTATAAATACCCAGTTGTTTTTAACAAACAGTATCAGCCTTACCTTTCTAGCCAGGTGTTTGAAGTCATCGGTGTTGCTGATGCGTCCAAACTTGCAGTCTGGCTTTCGGTAAGGGTTTAGACATTGCACTATGAACTGGGACATCTGAGTAACAAGCACAAACATACACGAAAAACATCGTTAAAAACAGGGTTTTATGTAACACTTACATTCCCTATCTCTGCAGCCAAGACATGACAGCAGCCGACTGTCAGAATGGTAAAAAGATGGAGGTAGTTGCATAGCTTGAATTGGATAAAGATGGAGCAGATTAACACAATCAAAGTGTCTCAAATCACATCATAGGACAGAGAACATTACTTGCAGAGACTCTGGCTCACCTCTTTGCGAAACGTTTCTTTACTCTTTTTAGCCAGTTCACTGGAGGTGTCTGCTTCAGCTGTCTTGGTGGAGAACTGCAAAAACATAACAGGAAAGAAAAGTGGTACATTAAGTTGTTTTTTTCTCCCTCTAAAGAAATGTCATTTGTTGCACATTTAAGCTTGGTATTGCAAACCTGACCAATCACAAAGTAACCCCTTTCATCGCCCTTCATAACCTGTTCCTTTCACTACTTTGAAAAAGGCGTTGTAATGGCAGACCAGTACACCATTCCAAGTTCAGGAAAATCCAGCTTTGGGAATACTGACATTCTGCAGATGGAATACCATACGTGAGGCTGTGTCAGCTGTACTGCTACACTAGCTCAATCAAACATGGCATATGGCCATAGAACAGCTATCAAGGTCAGTGGAGCAACAAACAACACCTGGTCATGGTCACTGTTACAGTAGCCACACAAAGTGGGGATATCCTGCCAGGACGCTCCCTCTGGCCCCAAACCCTCAACAACTAAGGCAAGGCAGGCAACAGCTGACTGCCTATACCCACATCAGACTGCAGAGGATCAAAAGCATGCACAAAGGATTCACACATCTATCTCCACACCCCTGACGGGCATTTTAAGTCCAGACAGGGCCAGGAAGAGGACTCTAGAAAGGCGAAACAGCACGGTTTACACAGTGTAGCGCACAGGGCATAATTTTCAGGACCTGGACGCAGACACAGCCACTATCTAAACACATGCTGGGAAATGGTCCATGACCTCGTAGCAGTTCTTGGTGGGAAAACAAAAAGGAATCTCTCCATCTCAATTCTGTTACATGCGTTCTCATCTCTCTTCTGTTACATCTTCTAAAAATTGATCTCAGAGACAAAGGGGGCACTTACATAGTTAGACTCTAAAACAAGAAACCGCAGATAAACGAATGCAAGGTCTCCCAGATGGTTTCCATTATCATCAAAGGCAGGATAAAGATGAAGAGAGAAAACAAACGAGGCAGAGGAAGAGGAGATGAGCTGAGCCACCCCTCCCCTGACTGCCTAGGGGCTAAGGGACAGACAGCTGAGGGGGCGGCAGGATGATGATGTTAGGGTCACAGTTCTCCCTTCAAATCTTTATGTCTTTGGAGGTTCTGATGAAGTATTTTCATAAGTAGGATGAGCTGCCATCTAAGCTATAACACTCACTGAAAATGCTCTATGGTATCGTGCTAACGTTTTCTTTTTGTTTTTTTTTTTCTTCCAGACCTGGGTCACAGCTGAAAGTAATCACTTGTGCAGCATCTTCAATTACTTCAGGGAACAAACACTATAATCATGTTTTGCATCCAAGCACAAACATTCTGGGAACCAAAACAAAAAAAGGACAGAGGATCGTTTTGCGTTGCAAAATGAGGTAACGTGGGTATATTTTATACTGCTTTTACTTTACTAAATGTACAATAGACACACCAACGCATTACACCTTTATCTAGAACGTGCTCCCAAGATCACTCCTTAAAATTCACCTTGGAGGGGTTCTCATCATAGGTGGGTGTTCCTAGGTCCATCTCAGATTCATGGTCCACACTAGTATTGTCACTGCTCCCCTCCCAGGTTGGGGGGTCCCACTGTGTTTGCCTGACGTGCAGAGAGAGAAAACAAGACAGAAATATGTACAGAAGAATTACAGAGACACAGAAATATATGCACGCAGACAGACAGCAATACCAACCTTGTGACAACGTGGTAGTAGTAAATCTTGCCTTCAGGGTCCCGAGCCACTTTCCAACTGGGAGGTAGGACAATGGTTTTGGGCTTGGGTGGAGAGGGAGGAGGCAGGTCTATCACATTGTTGGGTACAATCATTTCCTGTAGAGGGTTTGGAAAACAAGGAGTCAACAACATATCAGTCTAAATTCACTTAAAAATACCTAAAACAACTTCTGATTTGTCACAGAGAAAGAATATAATTCCAAATGCTGGATGCAAATTCTAATGAACACCAGCACAGGACTGCTATTCTGATTGCTTCTTAGAAAAGGGTACCCAAACACAAAATATTTTCCTGGCAGATTATGTCACATCCTATCCTTAATCACAAATTTAAATGCTAATTTGTCATTGAATGAGACAGGCCTCACACTGCTGCAGCGCCAATGAATTTCATTATTTTCATGTATATGACACTTGCACCTCCTGGTGGGCAGAAAGAGGTATAGGTATGCATCATAATATCTTTAATTCATCATATCTTACATCATATCTTGAATTATTTTTTGCAAACTGTCAGAATTTAGACACAGATTCTTTTTATTCAATAAGCCTCAAAAATACTCTGAGTTGCATTACCTGTTGGACAGTTTGGGACGTGACAATAGTAGTGACTGTGCCTCCCTGCTGTACCACCACTCCCTGCTGGTGGCCGGTATAGACAGGTTGTCCATGCAGATAGCTGGCAGTGGGCTCAGTGTATGCCTTCAGAAACAGAGAACAATCACATCAGATAGGTCTAATGGAAATTTAAAAAATGTATAAAAGTAGGTTAAGCGTTTTCTGCATTCCAATAAAAAATAGAGTGATGAAGTATACAAAACAGAAAATAAAAACAGCAGATGGTGCGTGGGACCCCACCTGTATGACAGGAGTGTTTGCCTGAGGGTAGGCAGTGGGGATGCTGTAGATGGTCTGACATGGCTGGCCTTGGTAATAGATGGCCGTTTGTGTCTGGGCCTGCGCTGGGGCTGCAGCATATTGCTGCGCCGGCTGGGTCTGCACAGTGACTGCTTGCTGAGTGGTGGGGTCCCACAGAGTGGTGTAGCTCTGCTGGCCCTGCACCTGCGGGGCTGTCTGGGCAGGGACAGAGAGGACAGCGACCCCTGTGTCCTGGGCTGCTACAGTTGACTGGGTGTACTGCTGGGGGGTGCCAGGGGTGAGTTCCAGAGGGTTGGTGGTGATGTGCTGTGAGAGGTTGGAAACTGGAGGGGCCTGGGACGTGGAGGAAGGAGAAGGCAGTCCAAGCTCTGAGATATGAGGCTGGGAAGGAGTCTGTTCATAGTTTAGAGTGGTAACCATGGGCTCCACTGAAGGAGTAGGCAGCAATACTTTGCCTGCGTTGGGGTTGGTGGGGTCCACAAAGGTTTGGATAGGGTATCCAGGGGGGTAGGTGATGAAGCCAGGACTAGTGGCATATGCCAATGTGGGGTCATAAGCCATAGTCTGGAGCTGCTGCTGCTGTTGTTGCTGAAGTTGCTGTTGCTTCTGAGCTTCCCGCTGAGCAACCTCCTGCTCGAACAGTTTCCTGCGTTCCTCTGTGGACAGCTTGTTGCGGTCCTTTCCACCAACCACCCTTGGTGTCTTGGTGCTGTTTGATGGGTCAAACCTAAAAATCCCAAGAAAGAGACACCCTCGTTGAATGCAAAACCTTTTTTATTATATGCAAGTATACAAGGGTGTACAATGATAGAAAAGACAATGTTGGATTTTACCCAACAACAAAGAGTCCTACCGTTCCTCAGTACGTCGGCTACTTCTCTCGTAGGATGAGGGTGGTGGAGAGGTAGAGCGCCTCCTTCGTCGCTCCATGCTGCGTGGAGTTTTTTCAGAAGCTCGATCCCGATCCCGATCCCGATCTCGGTCCCGATCCCTATCCCGGTCTCGTTCTCTATCTCTGTCCCAGTCTCGATCCCTGTCTCTATCATAATCCCGGTCTCTGTCTCTGTCGCGCTCCCTCTCTTTCTCTCGTTCCCTTTCACGTTCTCGGCTACCAGAAGGGGTGCGTGGAGTCAAAGCTGTGTCTCGATCGCGGCTGCGATCTGTGTTGAAATCAATCAAATTAGTCACAAGCATACTGACAGAAATTAAAGTCAAAATAGGGCCTGTAAATGTACTTACCGTTTCCATCTTTCTCCACCTGACTTTTCTTTGGTATTCTGTATACCTCCTGAAAGGAATAGCATAACTTTGATTTCAAACTTCAGGATACAGTAACATGTCAACAGCTTACAAGAGAAAAAGAAGGAATCCAGTACATGTGCAAACATATATTTTTTAAAGCTTGTATTTAATCAAGTGACCATGTTTGCTTATACTTACCTTCAGGTCTTTCCAGCTTTCCAGGAGCCTGGCAGCCATGCCACTAATGTCCACAGCACTGAGTTGAGGTTCTTGACTCCTCTCACTTTCCACATCTGAGACCCCCTCCTCCTCATCTTGAGAAGGAGTTCCCACCACTGAGGGCTCCGTAGGTGCCACTGTGGCTTCAGAGGCTATACTGGCGTCTGGGGTTTCAGAGGTGACGGGAATATCAGTATTAGATTCACCAGGTTGCTCCTCACTGCTAGGAGTTTTTTCAGCTTCTTTCGTCTCTGCCTGGGGCTCCAGATTCTCTGCAGGCTGCTCAGGTGGAGCATCAGTAACTTCCATTTGGGTATACTGACTCTCAGTTTCTTCAACTTCACTGGCGTGTTGCTCTCCTTCCACCCCTATCTTCTCTTCCACTGGCTGATTGGTCTGCTCTTCTTCCCTCTCATTCTGTTCTTCCACGGTCTCCTTTGGCCCCTCAGATGAATTGTTAAGACCCTCACTCATATCCTCTTTCAAGTCAACATCTTTCCTCTCAACCCCCAACTCCTCTGCTTTGTCTTTTGCCTCCTCTGGTTGAGCATGGAGTTCAGTGCTTGGACTCATTGCTGCCTCTTCCTGTTTCTCCACCTTCAACTCTTTGACTGACTCCTCTGCTGGTTCCTTTGCTGGATTTGGAGCTTCACCTACTGCATCTGCCTTTGCCTGCTTTACATCAGGCAGTCCTGTACGCGAGGATTCATCTTCCTCTTCATCATCCTCCTCCTCTTCCTCCTCCTCCTTCCCATCAGATGCTTTGCTGGCATCAGAGAGTGCACTGTCCAGACTGTTTTCACTGATGATTTTGAGGCGCCGATACACAGCCCGTTTTGGGGTATCATTGTCCAATTCTGGTCCCAGTTTGGTAGAGGAACCATCAGGGGTGTTGAGGGGTGTTTGAGCACGGGATGTGCTCTCACTTGAGTAGCCATCCATCTCAGCAGGCTGTGGGAGTGTGTGTGTCTGGGCCCATCGCTGAATGAAGGTCAGGACTCTGCTCTCCTCCAACATGTTCTTAGTAGAGATGGGTAGCACAGCAAGGGTCTTCATAATCTGTAAACAGTATATAAAAGTGTGTAAAAAGATCAAGTCAAGTCATAAAGCTACTTGAGCGTGATGTAACTATGTTATAGATATATTAATGGAAAAACAATCATAAATGTCACCTCAAACTGCAGTTTGATGTTGTTGGCACTGTTGCCCTTAGCTTCAGAGAGTTCTACCATGAAGATCCACAGCAGCGACAAGCCATGATGGTCTAAGAACTGCTTCAAGCACGATGGATTCTGAGTATTCTGTGCAATACAATCAAAACAAATATCTCATCATGCTGCAAAAATCATTACAAATTTAGTAAACCAGTGGTAACAACTTGACATATGAAAAGCTCAGATTGCTTTACTTGAATGAGCTTTAAACAGATGAGTCTCTGCTCTATGGTTTCCACCCGGACCATCAGTCTGCAAAGGGACACCACTTCCTTCTCATCATACAGGCCCTCTCCATTCTCCAGCAGTGCCTCCAGCTCTTCATCCACCTGAGGCAAGAAAATGTGACGTCATATGTTGTATAAAAATGTACCTTGGTAAAGAGACAAATTCAGACTGTACATATGCATGGAACTGACATGGCAAAAACCCAAGATAATAGGTCAAATACGTATCACTTCCAAATATACCACTTGTCTTGCATTAACTGTGCGCTTTGTGAACAAATCTACCTTTTAGCTCAATGAAAATGGTGGATAGGTAGATGAAATATAGTTGGAATCATTAATGCAGGCCCACAGATAAACAGAACTGCTTCCTGTACAAGTGATGAAACAGTCCACTACCATGGGAAGCAGTCTTAAAATAGCCTGCCTTTTGTGTTTCAACTGTGTTATTTATGGATAGAACCAGTTACTGGGGCTCTCAGAGCAATTAGCCTGATGCCTGTTCAAACATGACCAAGTTCTGCCTGAACAACATCACTGCCGGTCACAGCTTGGAGGAAATTTTTGACACTGCAAATAATGGCTGTTCAGAGAACTAATACAATGTCTAGAAAGAACTGTTGGAAAGATGCATTTTCAAACATGACTAAAAAAACACTAACCGTGGTGAGAGCGCTCACTGTATCCTTCTTTCGACTGCGGTCTTTCTTCATCTTCCCTCCAGCAGCTCGGACACTAACCCTGTTCTCCCCACCCAGGAAGCCTCTGCAGCTCGGAGCCCCACAGAAGCATTTCTGGGCCTCTTTGCTAGTGGGTTAAAATATGAAAGAGGTGAAAAGAAAAAACAAGAATAAGCCAATAAATAAAAAAAAAAGTTAAATAACCAGTCGTCTGCTACATGACAGCTATGTGAATTTAAATGTTTCATGCAACATGCCAACTATATGACCTTAAATGTTTTCATGCATGCAACAAAATAAGGGAAAATGCTGAAATCCGCGCTACCAACTGTAAAAAACAAACAAACAAACAAACAAGAGACACATACCCGTATCTCTGGAACTGATAATCAAAAGTCAGTTCAGTCCCTGCAGTCACTGCTTTGGTAGTGAAGAACCCAACTCTAAGCTGGCCATTGACTGTCCACTGCAATCAGATACAAAAATAAGGTCAGACAGCTCACTGTGAAAAATAAACTGAATTAGTATAGATAGAAGGGGCCTTATTTAATCAATGTACCTTTTGGGTCTCACAGTTGGGCTCACAGCTGTGGTTCATGAAACGAGAGCAATTACCCTTCAACGTGGCATCAATGATCTGAAGAGATATAATGGAATGTAAAGTATTTTGTCAGCCACTTTACCTAGATGATTAAGCACAAGAACAGGTGAAATATTTTCATTTGTTTATAATGTGTCATATATCCACACTTACCTCGTTATTCTTTAGAGACATGAAATAGTAGTGGATGTTCTTATTGCGAGCATACTCTTTCACCCTTGTTTTGAATTCCTTGTGGTCCAACACCTCACCACAGTATTCCAGTACAAAAGTGTTCCTGAAATGAAAATCCAAACAAACAAGTGAAACGCTGCTAACATGGCAAAGTTGAAATAACGTCCATTTTATTCTTTGATTGCTTTGGTCCACTTAAGTTTATCAATAGTCTAGCCCTTAGAGGTTCTTATCTGATTGCTATATTTGATGTAATTTCTGCTTTTTGTTCAGATTTTGTTTTAATGTTTCTTTTACCTTAATCTGTTGTACTTTTCTTCCTTTTTGTCTGTATTCATTGATTTCACTCTATTCGGCACCAGAGATTGGCAACCACATTTGCAAAAGCTAATAGGGAGCCATCCAATAAACAACTAAACAATAAAATCCTGGTGACAATTTCCCCTAAACAGGAACATCAATAATTGTCATATATGATGGCTTCCTTTCCAGTGTGCTACATCTGTATTTTGTCCATTTTCAACCTGAAATTGTTCAGTTTAAAAAACACAGACATATTTTGTTTTAAGCAATACTCATAACTTCAAAATTAATCCATAATGTGCTGCACTTTCATTTTCGAAGAATATGCATTAACTTCTTCAAATAGTTCAAATATTTAATTTCAGAATGTAAAGAATGTAACTTTTTATGTTTTTTTATGTAGCATAATTTTGGAAGACTTATAGAAGGCTTACGGAGACAAGTCTTTTGCTGCCCGTAGACCCCAGCCCTTGTCTTCTGTGAGGATAACTTCGAAGTCTGCATGTTGTTTCATCTGAAAGCGTCGGTTAGAGCAGTACACTCCATTCAGGCACCGTGATGAGCTAAGGAGAGCAATATCATGAAGACAAAAAAGACATTACCTTCTTTGTGAAGTTCAGCTCATATAATTTGTTCAACGTGTGAACAAATTAAGAGTTCCTCTGTATTTTTTATTTAAAAATTTCATATTCTTTTTTTTTTTTAAACTAGATTTGAAAACATGGACGGCGTTTGGTATGATTTGTGCTATACTGTCCAGCTCCAGTTCATTATACAGTGGAAACCACTTATAGTGATCACATCCATCCAGGCTAAATTGATTACTATAAGCAGATGCTTATAACCTTTTTTTCTTTATTTTTCTTGCATATGACAATTTCATAGACATTTGTGTATATATTACATAAATCTAAAGTAATGAAAAAGACAGCTTTGCTATTTACTCAATTTTATTTTACTGTTTCAATGCAATGCATCAATGCATGAAAAGACCCAAACTGAACAATGTAAGTGAACTACTTCATAATAATACGCAGGTTATTTAAATAGGATTTGTATACAAATGATTCTGTCCCAAGGTTTTTGATCTGTATAAGTGGTTGATCACTTTGACTGTGATCACTACAAGCAGTTTCCACTGTAATGCGCCTTCATTATCACTAAAACATTTATAAAAACAAATCATGTAACCAAGTCTAAAATGAGAGAGAATCTGCAGCTGTGCGTATGCTGGGTCTCAACAATATTTCCCCCATGCTTTTCTACACTATCTTTTACAATTTGTAAACCTTCCAAGAAAAAGAATTAAACCACCCAATTCTTCTTCCATGCACTTCCAGATTTCTAAAACCTATACAGCAAGAACCCTACAAACTCTTTTATTAAGTAAATCAGATATAGTTAACCAGATGCGTGTCGTCTGAAAGTTCTGCCACAGATTTACTGTTATGTAACAACTCACCACTCAATCATCAGCAGTCGGTTTAAGCAGTCTTCCCCACAAGCTAGCACTCCACGAGACCGTTCGTCTCTGGACAGCACCGAGCACTCACACTGCATTCTCTTGATATCTCGATGAGATTTGTTCTTTTTTCTGTAAATTAGATGCAAAAGTTTTGAAGATCTAAGTTTAATATTTTGATGTTATATTATGATAACATATGAGCAAAGAGTGACTTGCTTGATATGAACCAATCTGGACAAGGCCTTACCTCTCAGTCAGATATAGGTTCTCCTCAATCAAATCAAAATAAGGGGGCATCTTTTTAGCTTTGGCCAACTCTCTCCATTTATTGGCATCTTGAAAGTCCTGCAGAGTAAGTAAAGGGCGGTACACCTCAGCCTTAACAGATGTTTCCTTAGAGACATCAGTATCTTGGCGCTCTCTTTTGACAGCAGGTCCAGGTTCTGCCTCATTGTCTGAATCTGACTCAATCTCTGGACGCCGTTTCTTGGGAGGCCCCCTGCCTTTGTGAGGCCTGAGGGTTTCTTCTCTAGGGGGGTCAGGCAAGACAGAGCCTTCACTGGCAGAGCCTCTTGTGTTGCTGCTTATTTCATGACCTTGGACAAAGCTGGGTGACCTTAAAGTGCTAGGTCCATTGCATTCGACTGCTATTTTGCTGAGTCTTAATGCTTTATCTCCACTGTCGTCCTCATGGTCATTTGTGAGAGAATCAGGATGGACTTCACCTGCAGGATCCTGATAATGCTCAAGCATATGGAGGTAGGGTTGTCTGCTAGTCTGCATGACTGAGGGTTGGTGGTTCCAGGAGACATTATTTTGAACATACCCCTGTCCTGAAGGAGAGATTCCTGTCTGTTTAGAGTTCAGTAACTGTGGCCCATGACTGCTATCAGGCAACTGGTATGTACTGCTGGGTTGCTCTGGCTGTGAGAAATCCCAACTCAGGTTAAATCCATTCTTCTTGTTGATCTCGTCAGCACTGGAGAAGTCATCATGTTGGTAATGGGAGTGCATCCTTCCATCTCTGCCACTTACATAATGCTGTTTGTGCCCTTGTTCAGACGGTCTGGAATTCTCAAGGCAGTGGGAAGAACTCTGGTTCATTGTTGCACTAATCTTTGGTCTTTCGGGGGCACTGTTATTACCAGTCTTGTAAGGCGGACCCTCTGATTGACTAGTGCTGTCAATCATATTGCTCTGGGATTGACATAACGTGCTGTCATGTGGTGATGCATGTACACTGGCATATGCACCACTAGTCTCCTCACATACAGTCAAAGCACTTTCCTGCCTTTGCTGTGAACTGACTTGAGTTGGAACTTCACTGATATTCAGGTCAGCTGCTTGATTAGCATGCTGCAGCTCTGAGCTACTCATTGGACTGGATGAAGGGGCTCCTGTGTCCTGCGTATCCAGTGTTAAGGAAGAATTCTTTGGCACTACTACTACAGAGTGCAATCGTTTAATTGCCTCTCCACAATCAGAGTCATACTCTGAGTCTTCACTGTCACTAGCCTCACTCTGCCCTCCTGATCCGTCCTGATTCAGTGATTTCCTCTTACCCGGTTTGATCTTGTGAGCACTTTCCTTAGATTTTTCTTCAGGACCTTCACCATTCCAACTTTCCATTTTTGTGACTTTCTCGACATCTTGCAATGTACTGTTAATGTGTAGAGGCTCACCTATGTTTGTAGTTTGCTCAACAGTAGGTTTGGAGACAGAGCGCTCATCCCTAGTGCCTGCTTGTAACAGCTCACTTTGGTCTTCGCATGCACCTTTAACTGATATGCTGTCAGAGTTGATTTCCTGCTTAGAGATCTCTTCCTGCTTCATCACTATGGAATGTGTATCAGGTTCCTTCCTAATCTCATCTTTTATTCCAGATGACTCCTGTTGGCTGATGTCTTTAGAAAACTCTATTTTTTTGACAGAGATAACTTTTTTAACAGTAGGTTTACTTTCTGTAGTAAATATCATTTGTGAGTTATCACTGTCTGATGTGTCTTGCCCAACAATATCCCAACGAGATTTTTTTGTGTTACTGTTGCTTTTCTTAAGTGAACCAGTGTTCTGCTGTGCACTTGTATGTGTCAGCTGATTCTCAGGTTCAAGACGTGATGAATCAGATTTTACAGAAGTGCCTGTGCAAGGCTGTATGTTGATCATCACATATTTATTCAATTGAATATTATCTGGCTTAGTATCCTGCTGAACATGGTCTGTGACATGTGAATTCTCAGCAGCGATTAAGGATTTTGGCCCCGATGAACACTGAACAAATGTTTTGTCCTGGCTAGATAATACACTATCATTACTACTGCATAAATTTAACACAGCTGCATTAGAGTCGACATGTGGTAGATTATTAGAACAAAGGCTATCCTTCACAATGGGCAAGTTTTCCTGGGAAACCTTTGCATGCATCAGGCTTCCACTAGAAGTGTTCTCAGAGGTTATTGGCAAGGCTTTTTTATTCTCGTTTTCGATATTTGAGCTTGTTTCTTTTATTCTCTTGGAAGATTGTTCTTGGAAATTCTTATCAAGGTATGGGACCATCTCCTTGACATCCTTGCTGTCTTGCTCCTTTCTTTGACATGTACCATCTAGTTGAGAATCTGACTTTTCAGCAGGACTTAAATGTGTTGATATCTTACTAGGGCTGTGAAATGTGTCCTTTGATTGTCTCTCAATTACACTGGTTTTTGTAGAGGCCTTAGATGGGGTCATGTGCTTTGAATCTGGCTTGCTGGTTTTCTTTTGGGAGGTTTTACAGGTCTCCTCAGAAACAGAACTTCTGTCTGAGGCCTGTGACTTTCCTTTATGATCTGCCTCAGAGTCACTGGAGCTGCTTTTTTGGCGTCTTCTCTCATATGTTTGTGACTGGGTGTTCAGACTTGAATGAGCAGATTTGACATTG
The DNA here is from genome assembly GCF_902150065.1 of Myripristis murdjan. Lineage (NCBI taxonomy): Eukaryota > Metazoa > Chordata > Actinopteri > Holocentriformes > Holocentridae > Myripristis > Myripristis murdjan. The sequence continues at coordinate 17,670,002 of NC_043995.1, forward strand.
GTCTCTGACTTGTGATGGGTTGTTGATTTATGGTAATTAGGCTCAGGTGAGCACTTGTGCTGGCAATCAGAATCCGATGTTCGCCTTGAAGCCCTTTCAGACTTTGAAGAAGATTGTGTTCTTTTATCCACCTCTGAAGAGTGAGGAGAATTAACAGATTTAGAGTCTTTGTCAGATTTCAAATAGGAAGATGATTTTGAGTCTTTCTGTGAACTTGAATGGGTGGATGATCTACTGGAGTCACTTGTCCTTGTTCGATTCTTTCTATGGTCCTCTTCAGAGTCAGAACTGTCTCGGGTTCTCTCAGTACGGGAACGAGAGCTTCTTCTCTCTCTGCGTGGAGAGCTCCTGCGTGATCTCCGGTCAGAATCATGATAATACGACCTATCTGAGCGTGACCCTCTTTCACCTCTGGATCTCTCAGATCTGGAGTGGGATGAACTTGTCCGAGAGCCTCTTGATCTAGACCGTGATCTAGACCTGGACCTTCTGCGATCTTTGTCTGAACGGGATGAGCGCAATGAAGTGTGTCTTGAATCACGGTCTGATTTTGAATAACTAGAAGATCTTTCACGGTTCTCTGACCGTTTAGAGGAACTCTTTTCCTTTTCCTCAACATTTGACCCAGAGGAAGACTTTTTAACCTCCTTGCTTCTGCTGTCTGACTTTGTTTTGCTTGTGGATTCACTGGACTTGTGGCTGGAAGACATGTGGACTGAATCACCATCAGATTCTGAGGGAACACTATCAGATTGAGACCTAGTTTTCCTTTTGTATACTTTATCCTGCTCTGTGGCACTAGAGCTCTCTCCATCTTTTCCTGAGGAATCAGTTGACTTCTTGAGGCTCAGGGTTACCCTCGTCTCAGAGGCTTCTGTGTGAGCATTCTCAGAGGGGCAGTCACTGATATTATTCTGAGGCTGGGGTGTAGGGAATTCCGTTCCACTTTTACTTGAAGATTTAATCAAAACCTCAGAAGAGTGTGACTCCTGTGACACGGTGCTAGATGTCGGTTTCTCTTCAGTAACAGAGGAACTGAGAATTTGCTTCTTGAAATGCATCTTTGATAGGTCCGTTTTGGATTTAGGGGCCAAGGACACTGATGTTTGAGGGGAAAGAGTCTCTGCTGTTGATGTTGGCACCACAGATGATTGCTTTTTCTCAGTTTTACTATCTGTATTCTGCCCTACTTTGTCTTGAGGGACTGAGGTTGCCAGTGGTGAAGCAGAGGGAGGTTCAGGAAGAGACTTGTCAGGGCTGGGAGGGACGAACAGCGGGCTCTGCAGGGACTTTTTTGTCTGTGTGAAGCTGAAGGACACTTTCTGACGACCCTGCTCTTCAAGGTTCACCTTCATCTTGGTCCCTTTAGGCAAGAGACGGTTGGACAGCATGACTCTGGGAGAAAGGCTTTTCATTAGAGCTGCCTTGGAGAGGCCCTCCACTGTGACCTACAACAGAAAAGAAACCACAAATAAGAGTGTAAACTGAGCTCTCTGAGCCATATGTGAAAGTAGAGACACAGATTGTATTCTAACAATAAAATGTTAACAAAAATCTCAAACAAAAGCAGATATTTATGTTAGTAAAGACTTACCGAGGTACCACTCCCCTCCTCTCTGCAGTTATACAAGAAGACCATGTCCAGATTAAAAAAAAGAGGAAAGACAGAGGTCACTTAACAAGGAGGCATTTCATCAAGCTTTTCATAACAGCTTGCAGATAATTAGGAGAAACATAAAATATCTATTCTGCAGGTTAGCTTGTTGGATGTGAATATCTCTCAACATTATACGTGTCCTCTAAACTGCAAAAACTTTCTAGCTCAAGGTCTTCTGCCCAAACTACAGCAGTGTCATGTAGCTATTTTCCAATGCTGCGTCTTGTGATTCTGCTTTCCTGAATCAAAGTGCAAGAAACCTATTCTGCTGAAAACACAAGGAGGTAAGCTTTGTTTCATGAATTCTAACAGGTCATGAGAAAATACTGTGACTAAAAATGATTTTGTTGTTTTTAGCTTCTTTTCAAAATGGCCAACAAATTTTATACTTGTTTGAGCTTAATCCTTGTACATTAAAAAAAAAAAAAAAATAAGAAAAGGGGTGAGATAATCCACTGACTGAACATTCTGAGTATTCTCTTCTGCACACTTTGAGAAACTCTAATTTTTAATTTGCACCGAGGACATGAATGCTTATGAGGCAATGGCCAGTTTCCCTTGGTGTCCCTTTGTCCACGTAATATATGGCAGTGTGCATTTAAAAAAAAAAAAAATCATTAAAATAAAATAGATAATAACATATCATAAAAAATGGTAATGTTAAAGCAATGTTACAATAAGAGATCTTTCATTTTAATAAAACAGCTTACAAAGGGTTCATGGTCAATGATTTTGATATGCCACATAAAATAAGATCCATGTTCAATTGATTAAAGATCAGCAAAACTTAAGTGTATTTATGTTTTCGCCTTCATATTTTGACTATGTCAACTCTATGGAACAACAGAGTTGATGCTGGACAGCCAGGGCCTGCCAACTTACAAGGAAAAAAGATAATAAATCTAATAATGAATCCTGGACTGGGACTATAGGTCTAATAAAGGATATGAAATTATAAGTTTTACATCACGTGGCCATATATGTTGGTATGTGATATAAATAGCCTAAAATATTACCATGAAATAGTTCAACAGCTGCCTGAAATATTACAATAATGATTAAAATGATCACTTGACTGTACTGATAAAAATCTTTAATCATGAGCTGTTTAAAATAGGCCAGACTTCAAACACTGCTTAGACTTTGGACAAAAAGAGGTAACTTGTCTTGGTCCAGTTTGGACAGTTCCCATTCCTTGTTTCTCTTCCACTATCTGGCAAGCCTAGTTTTATATGGTTTAAGCCTGTCAGACAATCATGAAACAATATCAATCAGCAGGACTATAACATTATCTTATGGGCCTGAATACTATTTATTCTTAAATACGCAATGAAAGCCTCATACCAAAGAGCAGCTTTCATTTAGTTTTAAGTTAACAGAGAGGGTGTCTTAAAATTTTTATTGATGAAAATAACGTCAATCGTGAATTACAAACCCAGACCAAAATAATATGCTCCCTTAACCCAGGCTGAGAGTGGTGGTGCTTCCATTTTCAAATATGTTTAAGATAATCAATCAGAACAAAAAAACATACTGAGAAACAAAGATTTGAGTATGTAAAAAGGTCATGGACATGTGGGTTTTTGTTCTCCATTCTTTTGTTCTATTAAACTCTGTCTATTTTCCTTAGGGTGGGCTACAGTATGGGTGCTAGGCAACAACTGGGTCACTTATTCCTTTAGGATTTTTTTTTTCCTTTCCTTGTGACCTTCAAAACCAGACACTTGTACAGTGACATTCAGTTACATGTGAAGAGCTATAACAAATGGCCTACAATGAAACAGCTAACCACTATCAATATTCCTTTTTAACAGATTGTGTTTATTAGTCAACCTTGTGATCCCTTTCAGCATAGCTTTTCAAAATAAATTTACTGCAAAGATACAAATGTTACCCCAAATGTAATGTGCATCTGTTTCACAACTGTAAATACGTGTAGACGGACATCCGCTAAAACTAAGTAAGCTTAATAAAGCCTAATCAAGGTCTTGTTGGACATGTAAGCTTAGCTTATAGGAATGGAAAATAACTGCATCATGCAGTATAGTCTTCCCTGTGAAACCACTATAATAGAACAAATGACTTAGGATCACCTCATGAATCAAAAGTACTACACAGTAAGGAAGTGCCATGGTTAGCACATGCCACAAGGATAACAACTTAAAACTTGGGAACAATTACAAATGAAAACCCAAGTTCATGTTAAAGTAGGCTATCTCAGACATCCATTATGAATTGCACTGAAATGCATTGTCTAATACCTGATCTCTGACTTGAGCAGAGTGTCCATTGAGGAACACGTCTAGGGTTAGTAGGCCTGTAGAGGCTGCTGGCCAAGAATAATCCAATTCAGAGAAATGAGCCCTCCAAAGTGATGTCACACCTGACAAAAAGAAAAATAGGGTTGCAATGAACTCAGGCACTTTTGCCTATAGCATCTTACAGCTAACCTGTTACAAACTCTTAAATATAGACATCTGATTGAACTCCCACAAATGCAGAAATATCACTTCTGGCTTGTTTCAGACACAGCCACATACATATGCAGCACGGCGTGTCCTGTCGGTGCAAAGGGCATGGTCTCTGCAGACCACCGAGGAACATAGATGGTTTCTTATGCCTTTCTACGGTTGAGGAAAACTACTTGAATGCAGAGCGTTTCGAGCTGGGACTGTTGTGTTATCTATTGTTACAATGTGGCAGGAACAGCCGTTGCACGTCTTAATATTTTTGTTTGCGAGGGGATGAAGAGATAGCGCCTTTTCTGTGCCACTTGGGTGATTAATCTCGCATGGTGTTATTTGGACGCAACACGTCAATAAAAACAAAGCCTGTCGCGCATCTCTGAGTTTAAAACGGTGCTATCATGGTCGACTACCTAGTACTCTCCTAGATGGAGGAGAAACATGGATGCAGTGCAAGCAGAGAGCAGATCCCCTTATTGGACATGGAGGGATCAAACAAGCTGACCCACGGAGAACAAAGGGTCTATGTGGAGTCGCCATAGATCTGTTAGAACTAACGAATAGACCCTATCATAAACCATATCAGAGTGAATGATTTGAAATAAATTAAGAAAGTAACTACAGCATGGCCTGTGCAGGAGGAGAACGGCCAACCACAACAGGGCCTTTTAAAAGGCTGAATCTTCCCTGGCTAATAAAATACTCAGCTAAAGTTATCTAGCAAACCCATCAAGATAACATCCATCGAAATTGGCTACCTAGTGCTACCAATGCACGCCATGTACCTGTGGTTAGCAAAGTGGGTGAGACGGCAATGGCTATTCATTTGTAATGCTGCTTGGTTAAAAACAGCTAAGCTAACTTATGTTAGCTAACATTCACTGGTAACACTCCGTAGGCCATCTTTAAAGATAGCTTGTCCTGTGCTATGCGTGCTTCATGTGTCAGATCAGTGTTAATATTAAAAAGGATAGCGTGCTATGCCCTGTTAATGATATCAGTATGAGCGAGTGTAACAGGGGTTTAAGCTATGAAACAGTGGTAAACAATCCAATTTCCTCCTGCAAACAGAAGAGCATCTTTTCTCACAGCTAGCAGGGACAAGCTAGTAATGTTATGAGCTAGCTAACTAACTCTCGAGCTGGACTTAACAGAAAGACTACTGGCAGTTACAAATTCATGTTGGACTGGTAGCAACTGCATTAGGTCCATTTGTCTGACATCACCACCTAAATTTGCTGGATAACCGGCGAGCTTGTTACTTTTGCCAATTTTATGAACACAGGGGAAGGATTTCTGATACGTTTCCGTTTCGGGAAATAATGGACCCGTGTACTCTGCACCCGGCTTCGCTAGCATGCTAGCTAGTCTTGTTTGTGTATTGGCCAAATGTTGTCAAAATAAATTACGAAGCAGCTGTCGGTGAGATACTCACTTTACCAGATGCTTTAGGTCACAAGGCTCCCCCATCTTCGAAACCACCAGCAACCGGCCCTTTTAAAAACATCAAGCAATGTATGCCGACGTCAAATCCATACGGGGTTGTCGGAAATGATCCTCGGCTCGCTGGCTCTGCCGCTGCGCCTCAGCCCGGGTGAGCGTCGGTGTTGAGCTAGCATGAGCTGATAAGCTTATTCAAGAGCTGGACGGCAGGTTGAACACTCAAAAGATCAACCAATTTGTCTTTGGCCAAAGCGTGTGGTATGACTGCTCGACGAAAACTCGATCCGCTAGCAAGTTTATCAACATTTCTTTTGAATAACTTTTTTTTTTTTTTAATTCCACACTGACCCCAGCAGGAGTATGTTGCTGGCTGCGGCTGCTGTGCTCAACATCACATGATTAGGGAACACAGCTGGCGCGAACACAGTAGTGTGCAGCAGGTCCGAGTTTACACACAGCTTCAGTAGAAACTCTGCAAGTCCAACTTTTACAGAGTGTATGTCTGTCTGTGTCATTTTAACACCGTGAAAACAGCCTCACTGCAGAGATAGGCTTCCTCCAACTAGCTGCCTCTGTGATGTCTGCATCACCGGCGAAACCAAACTCACAAAACTCATTGACGCTTTTTAATAAATCAGTCAATTTTGTATGGCCTGAGACAGGAGGGATGGGGTAGCTGCAAAATTGGGTGCAGCCCTGCTCGACTGTGTGAAGTATTCATGTGGATCGGTGTGGAAAGAAATTAGAAAGGGTGGTGGAGGGAGGCTCATTACCAGGGATCCCAGTGTGGAAATTATTTTACTAAAGTATGCAGTTATTCAGACTTAGAATTAAGAAGTTTTAATGGTGTAAAAGATTCATATTGACTGCAAAAATGTCATTGGCAGAAGGGGTGCTGATCTTGGCCCCACAATTGGTGTAGTTAATGAAAGGTGTAAAGGCAGGTGTAATACAGATGTTGAAACAGCCGCTGCATGGACCAGCTCGGTTTATTGTACTCTAAAGTGATATAATAAACTACTCTGCTGCATCAGATTTTGAGCTCACTCTACATTAGTTATTCTGCATAGATATTGGAGAAGTAAAATTGGAGAAGTAAAACTGGAAGAGGACCATCACTCATCTGGCCCAAGTGGTGGGTTTTTCAACCAGACAAGTCAGAGTGTAGTATAGCTGAGTAAAGAAATGCATTCAAATAGTTTCTGACAACACTTGCATTCCTTTTTACATGAGAAACATGATTCTTGTCACAGGTGCCAGTTTAGCTGCAGGGGTAGACAGCCTGCTGCAGTTTTTACTGACAGTGAACCTACAGTACAGAAGGCTAAGCAGTTTACAAAAAAAAATAAAGAGTTAAGCGTTAGCTCCAAGATGCAGTATTGATAATAATGTCCAAATCTTCCCAGAATTATTATGCTTTGCACTGGGTTTTTAAATTGTCTGTGCAGTTTTTGCAAAAAGTGGAAAGACGAGGACAACTGGGCTCATGGTGGTGGGAAACATTTGTTGAGCTAATATTATCTTTACAAATCGTGACATGCTTCCAGTGAAGCATATGCAAATCCTCCTTAGGCTGCAATGAACACATGAGAGAAGAAAATAATGGATTTGCATTGTGCAGTGAAGGCTGAGAGAGTAGACTGCTATGGTGAAGTGATGTTCCTTCATAACCATAGTGGGGCTGTGGGGCCTGGTGTGAGTGCACTGATAATGTATGGCTGTTCTCTCTGACCGAGGTGCAAAGTGATTTCAAACACAGGATTTGGCTTAAAGTTGAATGAGGTCTTTGACACATTAAAGTCCCCATTACAGCTGTATAATGCAATTTTTTTGTTGTTGTTTCTTTTTTGAATCTGATAAAATACAACAATGTAATAATATACCAAATATGATACACAGTTACTGAACTTAAACAAATGTTGATTTAATATTAATGTCATTGTCTGCATTGTCTATTTGTTTAAATAGATCCACATTCTGTCTGCAGGGTGTTTGACACTTATTTTAAATTTTTAAAAAAAATCAAGTAAAAAAATGTACAAAGGTAATAAAAAACTTGAAAAAACCTTATGAATGAGTAAACGAAGCACAGCACAGATATTGGTCTGATTAATCAGCTGACAGATTAATTGGTTCACCACTAATTAGAGCTACAGTTCTCTACTGAATCTGGCCTCATAGCACAGGTTGGAACCATTGAACTTAATATTAATGTATCAATTCAAACATGACAGCACATATGACAGGTATCTTATGCTACAATACAGTTATGATGGTGTTGTGCTTCTTTGTTTGCAGGTTTGCTACTGGACTTATTCTCTTTCACTTATGATAAGGCCTTGACCTTTGCTCAGCCCAGCTACACAGGATCACTCTCTGCCGTGATGGGCACAGCAGGGTCCCTCACAGTTGTGAATATTCAAAACTTGCATGACTGATCTTCTCCTGCCTGTCTAGAGACTCATCCCTACAGGTAAAACTGCACACAAAGGTTGGTGGACCTCTATATTGTGATGGACAAGCAAAATAAGTTGCACTTTTGCTGATACTGTTACTCTGTGTGAATGCCATTACAACAGTCTCTTGAAGTGTGAATTGCTGATGTGAGTGGTTCCTTTCACACCCCTCTAGTGGCTGGAGTTTAGGTACAGAGCCGTGGGAGCTAATAAGGTCTGTGGGTCCCATACCTGCTGCCAAAGTCCTATATAAGGTGTGACACAATGCACATTGCAGTGTCTGTGGATTATTCATAGACATATATTATACCCATAGGATTTTGAGTATTTTACTGTAACTCATTACTTTGTCATTTAAGTGTGAGGTCACACTGCTCTCAACTGGAAAGCCTATATCCCCCCTTTTTAAAAAATTAAATTAAATTAAAAAAAATAATAATAATAATAAAAAAAAAGAATCAGTATTTCTCTATTCTTAATTTGTAGCTGGTCTTTGCCCAAACAAAAAATTTGGTTTATTAGCAATTATTGGGCGATCATACATGACTGTCTTAGGTTTATTGACTTGAATAAAAGGCTGAATAGGGGGAAGTTAACGTGTGTGTGCTGTACAGACTGTGTAAGAGGAACAAGATAGAATGCGCAGATAGTTCTACTTCATTTTGAACTTGTGTTTGTACTAATGCTGTATGCTGTTTCCAGGCAGCATCCAGAAGAAGACAGTCACACCTGCTGTGTCTGGTACCTGGGGCAGACACACACCAAAGCGGCCTTGTTGGATCCCTTCTTCTGCATAGACTGCATGAAACTCCTGCTCAGAGTAATTCAACATATTTAGCCTGGTCCCTTCCTTGTTCTCTCCTGGTGCTGAACAACCTGATGAAAGAGGTGAGGTTTTCTTGGGCTGCTCCTCAGGAGATTCGCTCCTCCATGCAGGCATTCAATGCATGGTCCACCCTTGATACGTGCTTCCATCAAACAGTTTGCATAGCTGAAAAGTCATACAAGGCTGTGGGCTTTTGTCAAGGGTTGTACCCTGACCTGCTGACACTGGAAGAGAAAAAAGATGGAAGCTTATCACTTGCCCCTGAGCAGGAGCACTTGTTAGGCGAAGGTTTACCTCTAGAGGTTGTAAAGGCAATCCAAAATGCCAGAGCCCCCTCCACCAGGACCCTTTACACATAAAAGTGGAAAGTATTTGAGCGCTGGTGTGCTGAATGGGGAGATGACTTCTTTCACTGCAAAATTGTTGTTATTCTGCACTTCCTTCACAGCCTACAATGAGAAGCCTATTTGAGGCTCTCCAAGACATGGGACTACAATGTTTATGGTGGACTCACGTAGGCCCTTTAGTTAGATAGTTTCAGCCAAACAGGTGGGAAATTTGGCAGCATTGTCTGTGCGTCAGACTTGCCTTAATTTCTCCCATGATAATAGGAGAGTGACTCTGTGCCCTAACCTGGCATCTTATGTGGAGCTGATGTTTGACTTATGAAATACTTTATGAATACTAAGATTTGCATGTGGTTTAACATGAAATTATTCGTTTCAGATACAATATGCCAGAAAAGAGGAATGATGCAGTGGACTCTTAATAGCTTTTAGTCAGTTTTAATCAGTTTAGTGTTAGATATCATTGCTTTGTTTTATAGAGAGGCATTTTGGGGGAGGAGAGTTCATGGTTGTGTATGAATCATTATTTAAACACCAAAGGAATGACCACTTTGGGTCAAAAGCGTTCAATAAATATTGGCTCTGTTTGACCCTCTAATTGGTCGTGATTTTTTTTTAATATGGCCCCTTTAGTAACTCAGTTTGTTTAGCACTCCTGCACTGGACTGAACGCGCGTTGTTTTTTCCACCTGCATTCTGCGAGGACCCGCCCCTACTCTGCCTCTGATTGGCTAACCCCAAACCTAACCCTAATTTTAGCCAATTCAAACAACGAAGGCAACGAGTCGAGCCAATCAGAGGCAGAGTAGAGCGGGTCCTCGCGGAATATGGGTGGGGAGAGAACCTGGAATGTAGGTGTGCCACAAGAAAAAGACGCCTACAGCGGACGGCCTTATGGAGTAAAACGAACGCACTGTATTTTTCCAACCTTGACGAGAGACCGGAGGCCGACATTTACCGATCCGACTTATCCACCATTCATTTTAGTTACCCTTTTGCTTGAGATTCGCTTTCTCTGTTCTTGTCACTTGTGTAAGTTTTGCTGTCAGATGGGTATGGTGTGATCCCTGATTCAAATGAACGCTAACCACAAAACGAACTAACGCTAGAGGCCTAGCTAGCTCGGGAGCTAACGTTAGCTAACCTCGACGTTGACTGAGCCGTACTTTGTCCGGCTCACAGCAACGGGAGCTACTTAGCCAGCTAACTATGCGTTACTCAAAATGCATGCAACTACACAACAGTTTGATTGTTTTTTGTTTAAGTGGACGTCACGATTCGCAGTTAAACGTAGCCATGTTGTATGTGCTAGTCACATACAACAAAGCTTGGTTCGCACGTAGCGGAAACGTTAACGTACGATGTCTTTATTTATAACTAATAATGCAGGGGTTTATTGTTAATTGTTGGCATCGGTATGCGATATGCCGTTTTCAGGCTACGTTGACTATAACCGCAGTTTGGTGCTTTGGTATGAGCATAAGCATATTCCAGAGACTCTGGTTTTGTATGGCCATTTTGCGATGAAGGCGTGGATGAGGACAGAGGGGTGTCTGATGTTATGAGTCATTGAAAGCTTTAGGCCTTGAATGGTTATGCTACCTGACATGGACCACGAGGTCATGGCATAACGATCGCCATTGTAAACCCCAGTGTAGGTATGATGTTTTATATTCTTGCTGTCAGATTACTCGTCAGATAGTGAATAGCTATTATCAGCCTATCCGTGTGTTAAAATTGTATGGGAGGTTAACTGAGAAGGGCTGTATTTCATATAAGCCTAACTCGCTTATGAGTACATTTAGTGAGGCATGGGGAAATTGTGAGCTATTGTTGAAAGCAGTGCACAGTCCAAACCTGAAAGGACAGTGTTTTGAGGATGGCATGGCTTACTAGCCTGATATCTGACAAGACGTTGACCAAAAACGGAGTGCAAGTGCAAGATTTATTATTTGAATCATTTGTTGCCATTGAGACTGTCTGTCCTGGGCCTCTGGTGATATTTGCTTTAGTTTGTTTTGTGAATCTTCTCATACACAGTTACATATGTGGCTGGTGGTTGGTGTTTTGTTTGAAGTTTACAGTGGTTGTAAGTATTGCTACTTTTTAGTGCTTTCTACAATACAGACTGGTGGTTCATGAGATATAGTAGAACTGGAGCTGGCTTTGTTGAATCACATCGTGCTAATAGTTCCTATAAATGTCTTTAAAATTGCATTTACTATGGTGTGTCCCCATAGCAGGGGGTGTTGTCTAAATGGCATGATGCATGGATGTTGTGTTCTGGCCTGGAAATATACTTGGAATGGTCTAAAAGTTTAACGCTTTGCATTTTGGTACTGTCTGGGTGAGGTGACCCTTTCTATAAATAAGACATTGGAAATGTACTTGAAATGTCACAACAGATGATTCAAATACTGTTTTAAAGCTGTACAAGAGGTGCATGTGTTTACCTGTGTAACTTGTCTTAAAGGTCTTTAAAAGTAATTCTCAAAGTTATTTTAACATGCAGCCATGCACCTTCCTCTCAGTCTTAACTGCTAGTCCAGCTAATTATCCTTTAACATTATATCCTAAGGGTCCAAAAGTCTTGAGACCACATTGGAAAAAACACATTGAAAGGAGGGATGTGGAAGGTGTTCAGCCTCCATTGCTAGTCAGAATTCTGATATGGGTGTGCCTTCTAATGAAAACTTCTTGGCCATGCGAATATAATTCTACAAAAACAACAATGGATGGTGCTGTCGATATAGTTGAAATAGGCTGATATTGAAACAACTTTAATTTACAGGAATTAAAGCTCAAAATTTGTTCTATGTGTGATAGTGTTGGTAATTGTCCATCTTTGACACCCCTTGGGAGGCATTATGGAAAGTGGAGCAACAGCCACATTAATGGCAGAGGCTACTTTTGTTTTTGTAGAAGGATTGACATTGGAGCTTGGTATTGTTGTCAACACATTTTATTTGGAGGGCATGCTCATAGTAGAGCTCTGGCAAGCAACATATGCTGATTGGAAATAGTGGTCTGCGAATTCCATAATGACTAAGTTTGACTAGTTAGTGAAATCAAATTTCCTTGTTCGAACGCAGCCAGGCATTTACACAGTAAATGCATGTATTTTTGTGCTAACCATGAAAATCTGTTGTGACATTAGTAGTATAGTTGTTAGGAGTGATGTGTGGGCATCTTGTCACCCTTTCTGCAGTTAGTATGGAAATATGAATTATGTTCTGGTGGCAAACTCTTAACTGTTGGTGGACTTTTTACGATAAATGCCAATAGTCACCCACATGGTGGACAAATCTTGTTGTCTCTTCAATTAATGTCTTTGTTCCAGTAGTATGATTAATGAAAATGTGGGTCAGTCCTGAAATCCCAAAAGAAGATATGATGCACAGTTAGGAAAATGATTGTGCTGTATTGATGATGGACAGCCTGTGTTTAATGATTTCAGAAGTTTGGCTGTTGACCCATCTCCAGCCATATGGTCCTTTCTTGGCCAGTGACCAGCTGCATTTTGCACATAGCAGTGAATGTCATACTGTTGGATCTCTTAAAAATATTTCAATGGTGTAATCATAAAGACATGCATGGAACGTGAATGATTTTTGGATGGGATTGTGTCTTGGGAATATGGTTTGCAGTCCAGACTTCACTAATCTCACTGTCATTTCAACCAGTGAATGGCAGATGCTGTAAATTGTTATTGTGTATTGAGTGAGAGCAGTATGTTGGTTTGTGATCTGTTCATTATCCTCATCTTTTGAATTTTGCAGTCTAGTCTTTTAAAGTCTATTGCTCTGGCCATTGATGTATTTTAATGGTGTTTTTTCTGCGTCTGATGTCCTATTACACAATCTCACATCACTGTTCAGGTTCAGTGGTGTTATGTTGGAATGCCAAGGAATTAAAGCTGAGCTCGAGAGGCTCTGTTGGCAATAATATTATTCTGTACCCCTCTGTCTGCAGGTGCTGTTGTTTGTGCTTCGGCATGGCGGTGGTCATCCGTTTACAGGGACTCAGAATCACAGCAGGTTCTGAGGATATTCGCAATTTCTTCACTGGCCTCAAAATTCCAGATGGTGGGGTGCATATTATTGGTGGGGAGCAAGAGGAGGCGTTCATTATCTTTGCTTCTGATGAAGATGCAAGAAGAGCCATGATACGGTCAGGGGGTTGCATTAAGGGCTCCCCAGTTAACTTGCTTCTAAGCAGTAAATCAGAGATGCAGAGCATTCTTGAGGAAAGTACAAAAAATGCAGAACTGGATCAAAAGAGATCACTTAAGGAAAATTCCAGACGATTTGAAATGGATGGTCCAGGGGGATCAAGAAGAGCTGGCCAACCTGAGGCAGGTAGGAGATCAGGTAGCAGATCGGGTCACTCTCCCCTTCGACACAGGGCAGCCCCATCAGCCTCCAGTGACGACGTGTACTTGCTTTTGAAGGGAATGCCGTTCTCTGTGACTGAGAAGGAAATCTGTCACTTTTTCCATGGTTTACTTGTTGATGACATAATCCTAATGAAAAACGCACGTGGCCAAAACAATGGTATTGGTCTAGTCAAATTTACAGCAAGAGAGGATGCAAGAGATGGTCTCAAAAGGGATAGGGAGTACATTGGGTCGCGATTTGTGGAAGTTTATGCAGCAACAGAACAAGAGTGGCGTAATGCTGGTGGTACTGTGGCAATGGGTGGCAACAGTAATGGCAAGTTTGGAAGAGGGAGATCGCCAGTTCCTGCACAGAGGTATCCACAACATCGTATGAGATCACGATCACCTGTGGAGCAGAGGTCCAATTCTCCTTCCACTGAGGAGTTCTGTGTTTTGGTGGAAAATCTATCCTATTCAGTGGAGAAACGGCACATAAAAGAACTTTTCCGTCATGCAAGACTTGAGGATGACCAGATTTTGTACCTCCATGACAGTGAAGGGAGAAGAATGAGATCTGTATTTGTGCTGTTCAAGAGTCTGAGGGACTACTGTGCTGCCTTAACTCATAATAACGAAGAATTTCTCAGTCGAGCAGTTCATATCTCCCCCATCTCAAGAGAGAAAATGATCTCCATTCTGGAATCTCGTAACATGAAGGATGGAGCTCCTGGAAGGTCTGGTAGGTTTCAAGACAGGCCTGGTGATTCTTATGACTCTGAGAAACTGTGTCTCTATGTGCGGAATATGCCTTTCGATGTGCGTAAAGTTGAGATCATGGACTTCTTCCTTGGGTTTAATATCACGGAGGACAAAGTGATCTTGCTGCGTGATCACAAAGGTGCTGGGCTCGGAGAGGCTTTGGTTGTTTTCCGGTCTGCGGGGGAGGCTGTGAGTGCGCAAGCTCTAAATGGGCAAAGGTTTCTTGGGTCAGAAGTCATGTTGAAATGCATTTCACGGTCTCAGATGCAGGAGTTTGGTGTTGAGCCTCCAGCGGTGCAAGAGCCAGTGCTAAGGGAGGAGAGGTACTCAGCCAGGAACAGTGACGCATCCTATCGTCCTGGTGACATGGAGTACCAAGACTTGAGAATCCCTCCCGATGGTCGCATGCCAATGACTAACCTGCAGGTTCATATCCATGGAGGCAGTAGCTATGATCCTTTTGCAGCAGGGCCTTACACTCCACAAGATGGAGGTAACGAATCGGTTCATGGACGCTTTGGGGCCCATGCGCAGAATTTCGACGGTCCCACCTGTCTAAAGCTGGTTAATCTACCATTGCAGATTAAAATTGATGAAATCTATGACTTCTGCTATGGCTATCGGGTCATCCCTGGATCCGTCTCACTGCAGTATGACAAGAATGGAACGCCTAAAGGCTCGGCAACAGTGGTGTTTGAATCCCGCCAAGAGGCTTTAACAGCAGTCAAGGAACTGAGTGGAAGACCAATAGGTGCAAGAAAAATACAGCTGGTTTTTGTGTAACAATAACATGGCTGTCTATGGCGTCTAACATGACCTAACTAACTGTGTGGCTTGGACATAACAAGAACATGATCTGGAAAACAGGTTGATTGAGGCTGGAATTCACCCTTTTTTATTTGTATTATTATTATTTTTTTTTAAATTTTATTGTGGTATGGCTGCAGAAGTATGAGTTTGACTACAGTGAACTTTTGTGATTAGGCAATACAGTTTGTTCAGTAAATATGTTTATTGTGTGTGTGATGCTCATTCTTCAGTGACGTGCTTAATGTTTGGTTAGATATTTTTCTTGTTTGAATCATAGGGTTTACTTAAGCTTGCACTACTCTAAGAATCTGTGTAAATACAATTGAATTAGTGATGTGATCATTGTAAAAATTGCAATTCTTATATAAAAAAAATACTTTTCAACTGTCATCTGCCTCCTTTTTCACAGGTTTATCATTTCAAATGTAAATGAAGCTTGTCCTGCATGAAAGTACTTCCCAAGAGGTGTCACAATGTGGGCTGATTTTTGGATATGTATGAAAAATGTTACTCAATACATTTTCCACATTTATGATTTGTTTCTAATATTCTGGAATATTTGGACGAATTTTTCTGTTAATCTCACTTCTTTTCTTGTTTCTCTCAACAAAATCGTCCTTCACATGACCCTCAAATTACGTCATCGTGCTGTAACTACACGTATAACTGCTAAATGACAATGCTGCAAATGACAATTTTCTTTTTCTTGGGAGAGCAGGGAAGAGCGGATGAGGCTTACTATTTGATAAAGCAGAGGTAATGTGCATTTAGCCAGACAACCAGGTTGACTGGAAAAACCAACTTGCACACATAACCAGCTAAAAATATTTATGAATTCTACATATTTAAGGGCTCAGAGTATGCTGCTTGATAGGCTGTTGTGAAGTTCAAAAGAACAGCCAGTTCGCCACCCCATCTGGTTTCAAAATGGGTCTTTTACTAACATAATTTTTTTAAGCATAATCAATTTGATATTAAATACTGAAAAAGGTGTTTCTATCCCACTATATTATTAGCATTTTGTATTGGAATATAAATTATTGGTGGATTTATGCAGGTTTTTTTCTGGTTTGACGATGTGATTTCTGGACCTGCAAAAAAAGGTTGTTTACATCCTCAGTGGCTGGTGTAATCTGGTAATCCACCCTCTCATTAGGAACATCCAAATATCTGTAGTTTGTTCTGGTAAACTGTGAATCTCAGATTGTTAATGCCTTATGGTGGATGCAGGTCCAAAGGTCAAATGGACATGATTTCCTTAGAAACCATGTACCAGCTGGGGAAAGTAGAAGGTTGCTACAGTAAGTACCTTCCTCTAGTAGAAGGCCTACACAGAAAAATGGTATTATCCAATGAAGTAATCCAAAGTAATATATATATTTTTTTTATGTTTGGCAAAGCTGACTTGTATTAATATACTTTTGGAGCAGAACTGTATAGCAGTTCTCTTGGAGGTATAAAATAAATGACTATAATAAAACATGCCATTAATGCAATCCACTATCCTGCAAACGGGATGAAACCATGTGGGACAAAATTTATGAAAATGTTTATGGATATATGTCATTTTAATTATGCAAAACCATAGTATGTAGCTTTTTTAACAGGGTCACAAGTTCAGCATATAGTATTTTTATTTATTTAGGCTATGTAATGGCTTGTTGATTTGTCACACTTGTGAGCTGGAAAATAAACTACAAAACAGTGTCGACACTGACAACACAGCCGCGCCCTTCCCCTCTGTCAATCGTTCTTGAATGGAGCGACGTCAACGACAGCTCGGGATTTGGGAAAGTGCAGCATCATTTTGGATTAATAGCAAGGGAAAGCCAAGTTACCGGAGCTGGAGAGACTTTCCCAGGAAGTAAGTAGATTTTTTTCCTTCACAATAAAACGATCGATTTTTTTTTTTTTTTTTTTTTTTTTTTTTAAACAGGTTGTATGATTGCTCATACAACACAGTGAAACCATAACAAAAAGACGAGTCAAACTTTCCTGCTTTGAAACTTGCAGTTAGATGTGACATATTGTTTGAATTAACATTTTTAGGACCCTAACTCATTCTGACAAGGTTTATGCAATAACAATTAGTCTACACATATTCACACAACTAAAACGAGCCTACTTGTCAAGGATTTTATTTTGAAAGCTATGACCGGAAAACCTCATTCTTACTGCGGTTGACTTGACGGCTGGGGCAACCGCAGCTAGAAATCCACGCTCAAGGAAATCTGGAGCTTGAGGATACAGGTGAATACAATTTCGATTAACGTCGACTGTCTTCTTTGAAATATAAGTTAAAAGGACAGCTGGCACACAACAGCTGGTTAATTCGCCTTTGAAACCAGTTACAACAACAGCTCTACGTGTAAAATAGGTCTTCTGAGTAAATGTTAATACACTATTTCTTTTTTAATCGCTTGTGGCAGCAAACTATTCATGCTAGCAGATAGTGTTAGCGATATTAACGTTATACGAATTGTTCTATGACTGTTAGCGAGACAAACTCCCCGGTGCTGGTATTTTCAAGAGCTGTACCGCTAACGTTAATGTTAGCCGCCTGTCCTCTGAGTAAAGTTATTAACGCCACCTTTACGACAGATGGCCATCACTAAACATTTTACTAGGTGACAGATGGAGAAGTTTCTAAGTTCCCCCTTCACCAAGGTGACTCCTAGGATGTATAACCGAAGCTAGCATTTACCTAACATCCAGTACCGTAAGAATCCACAAATTATTTACCTCCGTTAGCTAACCTGCTGAAGCTAATGGAGCTAATTATCGCTCCTGTGAACTGACAAGAGGGTGAACCAATAATTTTAACACACTTTAGCTCAGGTTAGCCGTGGAAATGCCATAAACAACTTTTGGCATCCTCAAGTGGCGTTAAGGGACTGCCAGACTTTTCAGTTCCTTCTCAAATACTTAATTAATCCATCACCAGTTGTCAGTAAGTTTGCACTTTTAATTATTGTCCTGAGGAGCCCCTTGTCATTATTATAGTTACTAAGGATGTAATATAACATTCTATAACCATCTACTGTAGATGGGGAGGACATAACACTAACACTGTAGGCTATAAATGGTAATCCTAATACATTTTTAAATTGCTAGCCTCTGTTGAGTGAAACAGTAGTGAAATGAAATTATACTTAACAAACTGGGACACTTGGAGTATCCTTGATGTTCCCCAAACCCCAAATTGAGGAAGCTGTACTTATTAAAAAAAAAAAAAAAAAGTACTGTCGGTGCATTAGCATTAATGTTACTTGTAGATTGAAGATGAGGAGCAAGCCACCTGCCATGTGTTAAGCCTCAAACATCTCCTATAACTCTATATATTGATTTCAGAATGGAAGTATCCAGGAGAAGAGTCCTCCAAAAACATCTGGAGCCTGCGAGACCCTTGCGCCGCTCCAACCATATTGACCAAGGTGAGCGGTTTGCACATACTTGTGTGAAATGTGTTGGGTTTGATCAAGATTGTCATTTTTTCTCATAATTATGATCAGGTACCATCGCAAATACTAATTTTATTTTAGAGCTGCAAGTAACGATTGATTTCATTGACTGATTAATCTCTCTTCTCAATTCATCGATTAGTTGTTTGGCCCATGAAATGTCATAAAATGGTGAAAAGTGTTGAGCACAATTTCCCACAGCCCAGGGTGATGTCCTCAAATGTCTTGTTTTGTCAACAACAATAGTCCACAACCCAGATATTATTCAGTAGCTGGCAGCTAATCAATTACTCAACTAATCACTGCAGTCCTACTGTATATTTTATGTAATTAGTATATCTACTTCTTTTACTTGATTCAGAGCCCAACAGACATGCTGACACATGTGCACAGGAACTGATGGAGATAGAAAACCAAGAGGTGAGCAGCTGGTGTCTCCTAGGTCACCCCAGATCCTATTTAAATTTGTAACTTATTGAGTATTCTGGTAACTGTTGTGAGTGAACCATTTGCATGCTAAGAAACATCTTCAGGCAAGTGCAGATATTTCTCTAACAATATTGTGATTTCTACCTGAAAGAGAAATATAGGTGTAGAGGAGTTCTGCAAGATTGTGCACCTCCACATGCAGAAAGAAGGTAAGCCAATTCAAACTTTTTGGGAGATGTTTGACACTGAGAATTTATGCCTCGAAGATCGAAGCTCAAAGCCTCTGTGAATGACGGACACGTGTTCTAGTGCCTTCATGGGCTCTTATTCAAACAGGCCAAGTGTTATAGATACTTAATGGTAATAGTGGCTTGGCAAAATGGCACTGAATGGAGAGAGGGGTAGAGATAAAGTAATTAGACAGACAGTTACAGAAAAGTAGACAGAGATAACAAGATACTGGTAACTTCTAAAATATGGAAACAATGTAATCCTGGAATATCCCATCATGATGGAAATACATTATCATGGAGTAAACATGAACATTCAAAAGGGCTTTGTATGTATTGGTATTTACCTGGTCTGACCAGGGGTTAGGTGGCTTTAAACCTTACCTGAAAAATTCACTTCGTACAGCCCCTAGACACCTTCACTTTGAGAAATAAAATTCAGGCTTGTTTTTGCAGCTGCTCACTTGGAACAAGGTTAAGTATGACTGTTATCTCTCAAAGATACACTATGTAAAATGATGGGAGAATCTGTTGATTTTGTCACTCTAAATCATCAAGTCACATGCCCTCAAAAAAGACCCTTTAGATTAAATTAAACTGAATTAAATCTTGTAGATTAGATTGCCCTACATTTCACCCAAATCAGATTCTGCTGTTGGGTATGGACACTTCTCTGCCCACAAGAAGTGACACATATGTCACTTGTTACAAACTGTCTCCTGAACAGCATTGAGCAAGCACTCCATCCAGAGAAGCCTGGACTCATCAAGGAAAGATCATTTATCCCTTTGGTATAAAACCTCCTCAGACAGGCCAGGTTGGTAAATGTGTCTGCACTGTGTCAGTGAACTCGTGACATTGGGGCTGAATGATCTGGAGAATACCAAGTGCAGGCCAGGGCATCTCTGTAGCAGTACTTCAGTACTTCAGTACTTCAGTACTTCATTGTAATGATATTTTGCCACACATTTTGACTTTATCAAAATAAAACAAAAACAATTGTATTTGTAAATTGTATATTTCACTTGGCCATATTGCTGTCTTGATGAGATTAATTGTTCAGCCCTAGATGACATGTTGCATGCAAATTTCTTATTTACCTCTCACTGCCATTTGGACCAGCCAAAGTGCAGTTTCCAACTACACACTTTTCCACTGCACAGTTAGATCACTGTCTTTGTTCTTTTTTGAGCATGTAACTTGCATCACTGCATTTTTAAAGTGTAAAAAACACTAACCATACAATCTCCTTGAAGCTGTTGGGAGACTGAGTTTGAAGCTGTCTGTTCATGTTGTAGATTGGCATTTCTAGTCAGCTGATCTTCAGATGCTCATCGTTTTTCTTGAAACCAATGCACCGCATCATGGTTTACAAATATGTGCTTGTGTCGACGATAGCTCTAAGGGTGGTGTCTTTCCCCAACATTACTGTAGATAGCTGTTCCTCACAAAATATCATGACTTCAGTTGTCTGTATCATAGAAAATCCAGCCAAGCATGCCACAAAAATCAGCCAAAGAATAATAACATGTTAGTTTTTTAGTAATCATAGTGACCACCCCCGTGTGTGTTTCAGCATATTGTGTTGTATTAGTGTTAATTAATTTTGACAGTTAACCATTTTGAATGTAGTTTAACCTGGCTATTTTATATGTAGCATAATGACAAACATCAAGTCACAAAGCACATATAGGAGCTACATCAAGATATTTTTAAGGATGGGCAGCAGCGAAAAGTAAAAATCTGCTTGAAATGTTAAAATAAAGGAAACCTAACAGGATAGGTTCTGGGGTGTGCCTGGTTTGGTATCGCTGTCTTTCTAATTTAAGTGTTTTTTTGTAGGGAGAATTTCCTACACACGGGATGTTTTAATTCAGCTGGCGAGTTCTCCTGTGGCCAAGCAGAAGCCAGAATTCTTGCCAGAGCATCCCATAGTGCTGTCCAAGGCAGTAAGTTTGGTGTTGGTGTTCAGCTTTACCTCAGTATCCTCACTATCTGATCAAACTGTTACACTATTTGAAAGAGACTGAATAAATTTTTTTTTAATACATGTTCACAGAGAGATCCGGAGCTCCTGATGCTGCAGGAAATGACAATCAATGAAAGGCATGAAAAGATGGGAGTCTAATTTTTGAATGTACAGTTTCTACACACATGGGCCTTGTGCATTACTGGCCACTGACTCGTTACTGGCTATCCTGGATATCAGTGTCAGATATCAGTGTCAGTACAACAGTTAAAAAACAAACAAACAACAAAACACTTATTTTGTATGTCTAGACTATATATTTTTAGAGTGATGTTAATACCAGAGTTTGCATAAGTGCTGCTTTTGCGGCAGTTTAGCCACATTACTAAAGACTAATCCTTTCAGGTGCTATCTGTGGAGCCAGTTTTCTCACTAGCAGTGCTGAGTTTTGAATTTGTTTAAAGGCTATTGCTTGTTGATGCTTATTCTCACACATTATATATGTGTGCTGTTTACAATTCAGTATATAGTGCAGCAGTTTACATTACCCATTGGAAAATATGCTGCTTTGCTTGATGAGAATAGAAAGATCCTGCAACTAATAAAGTACAGTTACAAATGCTTTA
Source organism: Myripristis murdjan (assembly GCF_902150065.1). Taxonomy (NCBI): domain Eukaryota; kingdom Metazoa; phylum Chordata; class Actinopteri; order Holocentriformes; family Holocentridae; genus Myripristis; species Myripristis murdjan. The sequence continues at coordinate 17,691,858 of NC_043995.1, forward strand.
CTCATCTTAAGAATTTTGCACAGAGTTCACCCCAAAGAGTGTTTTGTTGTTGAAATTCATATATCTCTTGCCTAGAAGTGCATGTTTTGAGTTGCATTTTGATTTTTATGAATGACAAATTCAAGTTTGAAGTTGCACAAGTTCATAATACTAAAACTCACCACTTTTGCGTGATTAAGTATGAGTAAGGCATTTTGCTGCAATTTTCTAAATATATAATGAGTAATACTTAAGCAATAAAAGCAAAGCTTTTGCCTATATTGGAGTATTTATGTTTTATTTAATTTTTTTAAAACCCAGGGTATTTACTTTCATTCATTCATCTCTGGTTTCCCTCCACAGACCAAGGACATGTATGTCAGGTGAATTGGAGATGCTAAAGTGAATGTGTCTGTCTGTGTGTCTGTCTGCCCTGTGAGGGACTGGCGACCTGTCCAGGGTGTCTCCCTGCCTCCTGCCCAGTGAGTGCTGGGACAGGCTCCAGCATCCTGCAAAAAGGATTAGGATGAGTGACTTGGAAAATGAATGAATGAATGAAAAAGATAATTACTACATGCCTTTCTGCTGTGGTGTGAAAAATTCATTTAAAAAAAATTTGTTGGATAATTTCAGCTATTTGGAGTAATGTAAAATAAAAAAAACCTAGCTTTACTGATGTAAAGAGGGTAGTATTGATGATTGTTACCAGCTGTACATATGATTTTTTCACCTCAAGAACAACAACTTGCAATTTGGTCTCTTTATGTTTCCTTTTCTGCAGGTGAAATGGTACTACAAGATTGACTCCAAGCCAAGTTCTGAACTTAACTTGTTGCTTTCTTAACAAGAAAATGTTTCCTAATTTCATATTTCAAAGCATACATTGCTAAAAATGATTTACATCCTAATATTGAACAGCACCTTCATGGATTTTCTGGTTTTCCCTTCCTGAAATGTCTTTGATGTGCAGTGAACAGCGGTGATCCAAATGTTTTCCCGCTGCAAGTATTTTCTTGGCGTTAACCATACACTACACAAGACCTCTTTAGTGTGCTGAAGGAACCCAACGTTAAGAACAGAGTTCCAACAATGGAAAAATCTTTTATGCTGGAACAGAAAAAGAAGTGTTTGTACAGTCAGCAGAATTTGTATGGGCTCTGAAGTAAATTTAATTTAAATGCAGCAAGTGTTTGGTGGTTTCATTATTAAGACCTTACATAAAACTGTTCAAAAGTGTTTTCAGCCTGTCTAAGCGGTGTGTGATTGGTCTTTTTCCATTACAACAACGAGGCCTTGAAACAAGCCAACACCTGACAAAAATCACACCACCCAGCTCAGTGTGTTTTGCCCTTCTGTATTTTATACCCCAACCTCAGTTTATTAACTACATTTTTATTTATGGCTGATTTCTTTATTTTATTATTATTATTTTTTAAGCACTTTCAGATGTAAGTGCTCTCAGGCTGCTGTGATTGCCAGTGGGATGGCTCTGGCTTTATACAGTATATCCTTATAATAAACAAAGGTCCCATTCAACCAGCTTGGGCACGATGGGATGCACCTGTGTATCTTTTCACTTTGCAGACCACAATGCGCGCGCACACACACACACACACACACACACACACACACACACACACACACTCTCTGCTGCGTGTCTACCTTGGCTGTTGTGCACAACCATCTCACTAATTACATAATACCACAGACAAGAGGCAGAGTCAACTTTGGCCCCACCGCTGCAGCGCTGATGTGCGTGACGTCAGCCCGTGTCACGTAGCTGTCGGTTGGGGCCTCACGTCGCCGTGTCTACGTCAGCGACAAATCGGGCATTCACAGAGCAAAAATTGATCGGGCGAAACAGGAGGAATTACAGCTGAATATACTACATAGGTGAGTGCGCCCTTTAACAACTATAAGTGCAGCTTATTACCCGTGGCCGCCTTTATTGTCTTAATGTTGAATTAGAGGAGGTCGGCCTATAGTCTGCTCTTCTTTGTGTGACGATAAAATGCTTTAGGCTGATTGCTGTAAAGAAAGCTGGGTTTGAGGGGAGCGCTCCTAATGGAAAATGGTGTTTAAACTTAATTAAATTGGGTTAAGTTGAATTCGAGGTTTAGGCTTCACAACATATTAAGTAATTGTAAATGTCTTGTATTTGTTTTTTGTTTAACTTGGTCCGACTCATGCAATATCTAGGACGATGGACACAAATGATGGCGAGCAAGACTGCAGGTGAGAAGTTTTGGTCCTGTTTTAAGTGTGGAAATCCGGGTTCAGCCTTTTTAAATGAGTGGAAAATGGGTATGTTTTATGTTTTAGCACTGTGTAGGCCTACCTCACCACTCTTCCGCAGTATCGGTAATTTTAAAGTGAGGAAACTGTGTGTGTCAGGATAATGTGGCAACATCCTGCTTCCTGATAGTGGAAACAGAATTTTATTTTATTTTTTAAATGATGTGAATGATGTAATTTAAGACTTACCCTTTAAATAATTTAAAAGGGAACTGAACTACACACCGAATAAGCAAAAACTACTTTAGGTGGCCCTGGAGCTGTGTTAATGTTTGACTTTTCTAATACAATCTCAGTAACTATATGAGGTGTTAATACGAATGTCAATTTTTATAGCCTTTCCATTCAGAATATGAAATCAGACAGTGTAATAAAAACTGTGTTACATGGCGTTTGATCATGAAAGCCAATTTGAATTTAATCTTCCCCCCTTCAAGTCCTGTTTACGTGCACAATCCACACCTGGAGCAGATGAAGGATGACATACTCTACCACTTCAATCTAGGAACCGCAACCCACAACCTGCCTGCTATGTTTGGCAATGTCAAAGTAAGCCGGGTCATTTTTATAGTATTCTTTTATGGCAAAATGATACCTCTGTGTTTATCTTAAATCACCATCTCCCTGCTCTTTTCATATGTTTGTCTTAGTTTGTGTGTGTTGGAGGCAGTCCCTGGAGAATGAAAGCATTCATTGAGTATATTGCTGCTGAGCTGGGTTTGGAAGACCCCAAATCAGAGTACCCCAATATTTGTGCAGGAACGGACCGCTATGCCATGTACAAAGTTGGCCCCGTGCTCTCTGTCAGTGTACGTAAGAACTGAAGGCTCAGTTTAATTGTATGCCATCACAATTTTATTTCAGTTATAACAGAAACCTATGAAGGTAATTTCCAATGTGCTTCCTTTAAATGATAGCAAACATATTCACTGATACACATGAAGGATAAGTCACACTGTAAAATAAAGAAGGTCACTGCAGAGAGTGTAACAACAATGTCAGTCTCCGTCAAGTAGAGAAACTAGATGTGGAAAACTGTCTCTGACATACCTTTACTTGCCTTTCAGCATGGGATGGGCATCCCATCCATTTCCATAATGCTGCATGAGCTAATAAAGCTCCTTTATCATGCACATTGTACAGATGTTACAGTTATTCGCATTGGGACTTCAGGTGGAATAGGTAAGCAGAAGGATATTTGGATATTTGGATATTTTTTCAGCTACACCAGAGCCTGATGAAACTGAAACCATAATTGTCTGATCAAACCACAAATACTAGCCACAGCCTTTATAATACTACTATCCATATGATCCAGTAAATCATCATATTTGTAAGAATGTCCTCCACATAGCCTTATATGGCACAGTGTGGATGAGAGAGTCACATACTGTAGATGACACTAGTGACCATGGGGCTGACAGTAAGGCTCATGACAGGAGAGGAAGCTCAGCACATGTAGTCACTGATGGATGTGAGAGTTAACATCAGTAAAGATGCTTCTCTGTATTCTGTGGTCACTGGCAGGTGAGTCTTTGTCCTGTGGGCTTTCCTGATTAGGATCAGGCTGACAATGTTTTGTCCTCGAATTAGATTGTTAATTAATGATTAGCCTGACCTTGACATCAGTGCAAATATCCGATTGCACTTTTTATTGTTAATTCTGTTTGTGGCTTTAGACTCAACATTTACACAATATCTAGTAAAAAGGGGGGGAAAAGTAATTTGTTTATGCCTGAGCAGAAGACTGATAGTGTGAGCCTCCTGAGCCTTCTGATTTGCTGGTACTTGGCCAAGTGCATATTCTCTAACACAACAGAATACCTAAGAGTAGATTTTAGGGTGGAATTGTCATGCAGAGGACATTGATTACAAAGATATGAAATGTTATATGTCATATGTTGGACCTGAATCTCAGAGTATGATATCGATAATTTGATGTTTAATTTGCAAAATCTAAGTTGTACTTAAAAATGTTGTGTAATCTTTCAGTTTTGAGCTGGTTGTACCATCAGTCTACTAGAAGTAAATATTGTGAGACTATCTCTCTGTCTATCTATCAATTGATGAGTCTATCTGTCTATTGAGCAGAGTACTTAACTGTACAGCATCAAAGTGTGCTACTGTTGACTATGTCCACTCGTGGTTGCAGGGCTTGAGCCTGGCACTGTTGTTGTCACCAAGCAGTCTGTGGATGCCACCTTCCTGCCCAAACTTGAGCAGGTGATCTTGGGGAAGACAGTGGTGCGCAGCACCGATCTGGACCAAGGTCTGGCTGAAGAGCTGTTCCAGTCCAGCAAGGAACTGAGCCAGTTTGAGACAGTCATAGGAAACACCATGTGTACACTGGATTTCTATGAAGGTATGAGTTCCACTGCACTGATATTCTCCACTGACACTGTGACAGATGAAGCGATTTAGTGGTAATAAACTGTATGTTAAGCCTTTTCACTAACTGGTATTTCTGTCTTTCAACATTTGCCTAGGCCAAGCCCGTTTGGATGGAGCTTTCTGTTCCTACTCTGAGAAGGACAAACAGGACTACCTGGCTGAAGCCTATAAAGCAGGAGTCCGAAACATCGAAATGGAGTCCTCAGTGTTTGCTGCCATGTGCAAGCTGAGTGGTCTACGAGGTAACACAATACAGGAGATATGCTTTTGTAATGTTGCAAAGCCTCAAAACACTGAATTTCATTTTCCTGACATCTAAAAGTCTCTTACTTACTTTTGTCTTCTTACTTTTGTCTTTTGCGAAGCGGCTGTGGTGTGTGTGACGTTGCTGGATCGTCTTAAGGGAGATCAACTCAACAGCTCTCATGAGGTTCTTCGCAATTACCAACAGCGTCCTCAGATACTGGTTGGCCACTACATTAAAAAGCAGTTGAGTGCTTCAGGCAAGACCTAGGCTGAAACGAGCATGATTTGAATTTTGGGCATTTTCACTCAAAGATGATAAAACTGAAAACAATGTAGGAATTCAGATCACTGTAATTTTTTTGGATGAACTTCTGTTCTTTCCTGGGCATTACTTGATATGACCTGAATAATCACTGAATTTGAAGTCATGCACTTCATGCTGTCTGTCCTGTCATATTCTAATTTATATTTCACCTTTTTTTATACCGACATTCCTGACACTGCTCTTCCAATATTATTTCCTTCCTTAATTTTCCTATAAACACCGATTTTAATTCAATGCGCTGTATAATAATTCTTTCAGACGTCTATGGTAATTATAATGCTTCCTCTTTAATGCTACCTCTGTTTTTTATACATGTAAAGCTACTTTTCCTGACACTTGAAATGCTTCATATTGTTAAAGTATATTCTCACAAGAGTATTGTGACCAAACCAAAATGCACTCATTTTATCTGTACCTGTCATAACTGAAAATAAATACTGCCCAAGTTGTTTTATGAATGCTGATGGAATGACACCAATGCATGATGAGTTTTTATTCTTGTCATGGTGTATTGGCTGTGGAAAATCCCTTGAGCAAATTCAATAAATCTATATATTACATACAGTGTTTTTTTTCCCTTTGGATGCATACTACTCTGTCCTGAAGAGTCTATTTTTTCCTCTTCTAGATGATGAATTAATTCTGCAATGTGATGTTTGAGATAAAGTTTTCCAGTGGATGAAAGTCTGTCTATAGGCTTGTTTCACTGCCACAACATCATATAGTTTTTTCATCATGAGAAGTGTCCTGAAATATAATTGAAGCAAAATCTTATATGAAATATACCTTTGTGACATCAGGATATAGGTGTATATAAGAAATCAGATTGTTACCATTCTCACAGAATATGTTGGGAATGGTCCCACTTCTGTCTTTTTTTTTCTTTGACTTTTACATTATTAAAATCAAGTTAGTATTGAAACAGAACAAGCCGTCTTATACTCTGAAAGGACTAAGCAAAACTACATTACTAAAGCCTCAGCAGGCTCAGCCCAGATGAAGGTCCTCAAAATTTGAAGCTTGAAACATTCATTACATGAGTCAAACATTCAAATGATGTACAGGATCCTGGATTGGCATGTGGCAATCCTTAGGCACTAAAGATGATGTTTTAGTGTAAGTGTAATATGTCTGCATTTTATCAAAAATACCTAGGCACTGGTTATTTTCCAAAATGAACCACCCACCAGTGTCCATAATTCATGAAGACAAAATGACATTGTAATGTCTCCACAAGATAACTTTTGTTTATGTGCTACGAATTGAACCATTGAGCTAATTTATTTTATGTGGCATGGCTATATTTTTTCCATAAATGTATGTCTAATTTGCCATTTGGCTGAGTGGAGCTGGTACTGGCGAAAATGAATGACTCACTGTTCTTCCTCTAAACCTGGATGAGTCAAAAAATAGGTTGAGACTGTCAGCCATCATTACTGAGCTTATACAAATTTACCAGCATGAGGCACCTCTTCCATAAAGGTCCACATTAATCCAAATGTCATGAAGTATAAAGTGTGGCTGTCATAGACTACTCAATTATGAGCTTATATATACAGCAGATCTCATATTGTGTGACTACAGGGTTTTCAGAGCCGGATCTTTAGACCAACACAGCAGCTCGATATTTTGAAGTTGGGTTAACATATTTGTGTGCCATCTTAACAAAAAATAGTATCTAGAGTGCAGTCTGGCTGTGTGTTAGGGTGTGTAGCAGCCCAAATGCATGGTGGATGCTGACAATCGGTCTGCTGAAGGTGCGCGTCAAAGGAGAGAGGAGGGTCTGCTTGCGCGTTCCCGTGCCCATCTCCTGCCTGCCATCCGATCCTAACCCGGTCTTATTCGCTGACTCAGTGCCTTAAGAAGCATTACCGTCCACCTGACCTGAGCTGCAGCATCCTCCGCTGAGAAATACAACCATCATGGCTAAAACAGCAACCGGTAAGCATTTTGAGATTATTCGTGTTATATTGTCGGGGCTGGGTGCATGGATGGGCGAACAGATGAGCGGAGGGACTGCGTTTCTGCAAAGGAGCGTCTTCTCTGTGGAGCCAGTGTCGGCCCGGTGTAGCTCACCGGCCGGTGACGCGCTGCTATGAAGAATCCAGTGAGAAATGAATGAAAATCATTTCTAATAAAATATCTCAATATCCCTCTGATGTGTTTTTGGAGATCTATATCTGTGTCGGCATGACAGGATGATGAGTAGGAATTTTTTGCTTAATAGCCCATCCTTCCTCATTAGGCTCCCTAAACGTCTGCCTCATTATCCCGTCTTATGTTTTGTGTTATTTTAGCATTGATTTGACCCTACATTGTGTCACATTAGATAACTGTATGAATCGCTCCTGGGCTTGCTTATTTACAAGGCTGCACCTGCGGTTCATGATACGGCGGCGGCCCCAACATGCAGCATAATGCAGAAAGACCCCACCCAAGACGCTGGGCTGCCAAGCATTTAGCCTACAGCAGACCACAGGGGCTTGATCATTTTGACTTTTTATACCCTGTCTTATCACCATATATAAAATAGGCCAACAGGGGCGGACGGATCATTGCAAAACGTTGCCGGTGCAGGTCTCCTGGACGTGATTGAAAAGCCATTGTTTAATGCGTTCATTTGTTATGAGTTGGTCCTCTATCCATGTCTGCACAGCTTCCCAGTTTCTCCGTATTTATTATTCAGTAGAGCCAGGCTACATCATAGGCGCAGTCTGGAGATGTTGTGCCTTATCGGACAATTTGGCCAGACGATACAGCATTGGCATTTGGATGGGATAAGATCAGTGATTTCAATAAAATCCACAATTAGCAATTAGCTGACTGGATGATACACGGTGCGATAAGAACTAAATTAGGATCTTGCACACAAAACATAATCATACCTTGTGATGGACAGTTGTAGCGTATAGGCCAAAAAAAAGTCATTTGGCCTATTCTATTAGTTTCCCCCTCCCTCCCCACGAATTTGGGGTGGCGACGTCTAGCAATGATCCCTATGATCCCACAGTGGTTTTAGTCACTTTCTCTATGCACATCTAATACGTGAATGATGTCTTAAACACTGACTGCACAAGGTCTCTCTAAAATACAATATGGTGGATAAAGCGGGCTCCATTATGGCATGTGTGGGGGCAGAAATGTAACAGATAGGTAGGGCTATGGCAGTGTGGGAGACAGGCCAGCCCTGCAGCAAGGGGCCGCCTCACACACTGGCCTTTGCAGCACAAGGCTTAGCAGTAGCCCTCTCACAATCTGTAGTCATTTCCTCCAGGCAGGTGGGCAAATGGAAAGATGAGAGAAAATAATTTAAGACCTTGCAGGGGAGATTAAAAATAATAATAAAATATCTAAGGAGCTTGGGAAAACGTCTCACCTCACTGCTAATAAAAAAAAAATCAAGATCATCACAAAAAAAAAAAAAAAAAAAAAAAAAAAAATGCAGCTGGGCTTGACTCAATGACAGGCAAGACTCAGCAATGAGGGAGAGGTTATGACACATAAACAGGTGACCGTGTTTATAGAGATCATGACAGCAGTTGAATATTGATACTAAGAATTTAACAGGAAATGGAGTAACATCTCTGGAGTAACACATAGGCCCGTTTGCCCTTGTGATCTTTGATCTTATGTAGGCGTCAGGACAAGGCCCTCTGATTTCTTTTCAGAAATGAACCTCAACAAAGACATGTTTTTGTAAGAGCAATATCCTTTAAAATACCATTAAGGGGTGTTTCATCCCTCCCTTTAAAGAAAATTATGATTCCCTTTTCACAGTCACTCTTACCTAATAAATTATTAAGCTTTGCAGAACCTAAATTTCAAAGACTGTCAATAGATCATTAGCAAAATGCTCATCTAATGCTGGTTGGTTTATTGAGTGAATGTGGGTTTTTAACAGTTTATTGACTTTTGAATATTACTATGGTTTTTAATCATTTTGAGACATCTTTTGCAATGTTGTCTTTTGTGGTGAGTCTGCATCACCGGAGGAGTCATTGGGACTCATAAATGATGACATTTAATCAGTCATGTTGTTTTAATGGGCGGCTTTGAGAGGGACACAACATGATGCTAGCTACTGTGTGTTTGTATTCCCACAGCATACAAAGAGAAGATGAAGGAGCTGTCTGTCCTGTCCCTCATCTGTTCCTGCTTCTACCCAGAGACACGCAATAAGCTTGTCTGTGAGTTTGAAGGTATGGATTGGCTCTTATGTTGTTTTTCTTTTGGACTGAGTGAACACACTTCTCCCTGTGGATGCTTTATCTACTGTGCGAATACAGACCTTAGTAATATACTGATGCATTACCGAACTTTACCCCAATTGCCTGATTTTGTAGACATGGAGGTGAAATCCATAAACAAGCGGGCCTCAGGCCAGGCCTTTGAGGTGATCCTCAAGCCTCTGTCTCCAGTGTCAGATGCAGCCCACAGCCTCCCTTCACCCCCCAAGAGGGATATCTCTTTGGATGACATCCAGAAGAAACTGGAAGCTGCTGAGGAACGGAGGAGGGTATGTAGTTCACCTGTGTTTACAAAAGAGCCTAACCTGGTCTTGTAGATGCAAGGCATTATAAATAAATTGGTCTGTTATTCTTGTTGTGTGTGCTCAGTCCCAGGAAGCCCAGGTGCTGAGGGCTTTGGCAGAGAAGCGAGAGCACGAAAGGGACGTGTTGATGAAGGCCATGGAGGAGAACAGCAACTTCAGCAAGATGGCCGAGGAGAAGCTCCAGCTGAAGATGGACCAGATCAAGGAGAACCGCGACGCCCACCTGGCGGCCATGATAGAACGTCTGCATGAGAAGGTGAGGAGCACAGATTTCTGAAAACGTCCTCTCACTTTCGTTTTGCTTAAAGAAGGAACAGGGGGTGTGAAGAAGAAGTCTGATGTGTCTGTCAGAGATTAGGCAGTGTTCTGAATTCTGCTCATTGAAATGTTGTGCTGAATCGTGACTCTCCTCTTCCAGGAGAGACATGCAGCTGTGGTGCGCAGGAACAAAGAGATGCGGGAAGAGCTGACAGCATGAGCCATGCCGAGTCCCAACTTCCATGGTCCATCTACGTCCCTCCATCCAACCCCCTCCTTTAGCCCTGCCCTCACCCTCTCCAGAGCAGACACCCGACCCTGGAGGCCGAGAGGTGGAGGACCTCACCGTCACATTACACCACCCCACACCATTATGCTCACCACCGCCATCAGTATTATCAGTGGGTACAAACATGGATAACACTCCTGAGAATTGAATGGATTTCTTGATTTTAGAGAAAATGTGAGAGTATGATTATTATTTTGTAAATACTTTTTTTTTTAATTCTTTCTATCTGTCCATCTATCTGTCTATCTCTATCTGTCTATCTCTATCTATCTATCTATCTATCTATCTATCTATCTATCTATCTATCTACCTAAGTGATGGTTGAGAGGTGAAGTGCATACTGAGGAATCTCATGTACTGCACTGTACAATTTCAAACATTTGGTTTGTTATTGACTAATGTTTTGGTTCTTGAAATTTGAATCTACAACCATTTTCTTGTGAAAGCCTTCGGTGTTGTGAGTTGGTTGTAGACTGACGTTTGCAGTGTTTCCTGATGATGTCATGACGATGTTTCTGTGTCCTTGTGAAGAATGATGGTTGGTGTACCTAGACTACAGACTCCTCAAGATATCAGCGTATCCCGTCTTTATCTCCACACACAAACATGCTCACTGTCGACACGCACGCTTGGAACTCATGTTAACAATACGCCAAACCCACAGATTCAAAAGTGTCCACTTCTTCTGAAATGAGCTTGATAATGAACTTGATAGGTGCTTCATTGTTATTAAGAATGTCTTTGCCCAACTGGAGCAAACGTTTATACACTTGCATATTCCTACTTACCCTGACAACAGCATCTCCTAATGAATCCATCTTTAGCTGAATCAGTTACTCTGTTATGTACACACTATTTGGAGATTAATCTCTTGAATGTTATCACACCACACTGGTTCCATACATAGTCTTGGACAGTGGAATGTGCTGTTGCTCCCACCTTGATATTGATAGTATGTCTGTGTGGATGTGTGTGAATGCGTATTTAAAGTGAGGCATCATTAGCATCTTCTCTCTGTAGGGGGTTAGATAGAGAATGGATGCAGGATGCTTTACATTCAGCACACTGAACTAATCTCTTTTTAATATACAGTACCACAGATATCTGCCTGCATCCTCTGCTGCCTGTGTTTCTCCTCCATATTTCTCTGTGAAAGCTTTGCTGAATAAAGGTTTGGGGTTCTGTGAACATGGCATGCACCATCTAATACTTTCCTGTGCAAAAACGATAAGGAAAAATGTAAACTGCCAAATAAAAGAACCAATTACCTACACATTCTGAGAATTATGGTCTCCCCATAGATGATTTTTTTTTTTTTTTAAATCAGGCGTTTTCTAATGTACTGATGTAATGTTAACACTATGTTAACCTATTTTGAACATTTACCTTTTATGTTTGTGCATAATTCATAACACCCCCGGGGTTCCTCTGTGGCTCAGACCGCATATAATGAAAATGAGTCCAGGGTTAGTCATCAGGCACTGACAGGAAAATTTAAGAAAGTCTGATGTTTCACCAGTAGATGGCAGTAAGAGATTTATTTGGCCTTACAAGCCAAGCTGGAGCCTGAACCCTCAACGGGTGAGGCAAAAGTTCACAAAATGGCAAAGATAAAGATCACCGAAGAAACAAAATCCCACAAACTGGCAGAATGTTTAACAGTGCTAATGTTTCATCTGATAATTCATCATGAAGAAGGAGCCTTTATGGTCTGGCATTAAAATAACATTCATGAGACAAAGCAAAGGGTTCCGGTTACACACTGGCTCTTGAAGTGTGTCAGATATAGATGTATTTAACAATTATCAAGCTTCAAACTGATTGTTATTTTCAGTTTCTCAAAGGAGAACAAGACGATTAATTTGTTGTTGAGACCAGCTTGAGTAGTTCACACGATCAGCGACGGAGGCATCTTCTCATGGAAGCCTGATGGGCTGCAGGGGATTGAACAAAATTAAGTCACTCAGTGATTATATGAAAAATCTGTATCACAGAAAACTGGCCAAAAATGACATATTGGAGCTGAGCTGTGATTTATTGGTCCAGCTGTCTGCAGTATGTACTGGCCACTTCTTACCATTTCCCTCCATCTCCCCATCCTGTTCACACTATTGTCCTCATTTCAGACCGATCCATGCGAGTGAGGTCAGGGGAACATTGTAAAGGATTTCCTCTGGCTCTTAATGATTTCCTGGGTATTCATGAGGGCAACAATGCCCTGGGATTTGGTTACTTACCTGGCACACAGTGAAGGGATTGCTTTTCAGTCAATAACTGAGTCATTAACTTAGCTCATTATTAGCTGCTGAAGGATTTCTACAATATTGCAGCTGCAGATAGCTCCCACCTTTAGGAAGACATAGTTGTGTAATGATTTATACTGGGGGAGAAGCTGGCCCTCTTGTGTACAGGAATGTGTAATGCCAATATAGAATGGATTACAGTCGGAAAATAATGCTGTCAAGCACTGAGCTTCTAAAGTTTGTGAGAGGTTATGAACAATAAAAAATCCCAAATAGAATGACCTGGTATGTAAGAAGATATTACAAACTAAAGCAGAAACAAACTCACTGGCGTAACCCATATTTCACATCTTTTAAACTGAATTTATTGGTACAAAAATATTACAAATAGATAAACAAATGCAGGTGTCCAACTGTCAAGTTAGTTTTTCCATTGTTGGCATATACAGTAAATGTAGCTCTGATACAGTAGATGTAGCTCTGATACCACTAAAGAAGTAGACTGAGTTAATGAGCAACTACATCATGTTAAAAGGTGTCAACTGTGACCTACAAATGTAGAAGTTCATTATCATAAACTGGTCTACAAAATACATGTATTACTTCTAACATGGCACATACAGTAAATCTACCGATAGCCCAAACATTGTGTCATTCCTCAACCCGGAGACAGTGCATGTTAGCTACATTTAAAAATTATAATTTTCATTGAATAACATAGAATGATGCGGTATTCCGTGCTTGAAATACTAAGAGACAATTCTCTCCTTCAGTGACCCCTCTCACTCAGTCTTTATCTTTAATAAAAATAAAATTGATTTGTTTTGTTCCCCTATTTTTATTGCTTTGAAAACAGATGAGCCAGGTAGTCCTGCCTTGTCTGTGGTGTAAGGCACAGCTCAGCTGTTGCCCTCAGTCCAGTTGTAAGCGTCAGAAGGCTCCTATCTCCGTGCCCCAAGGCCTATAAGGCTTTGACAGGGTGGAAGAGGGCCCCACTGGGCTGAGGGCCGTTGGGGAAACCAGAGGAAAAGCACCAAAGGAGAGGGGGAAGGCAGAAAGTGAGGAGAGGGATGAAAGGAGTGGTGGCGAGAGCTTAGAGGTTGGCACAGGCAGACTGAGGGGCAGGGTGCCGTTGGGAGGCACCCTAAGGGACTCCGTGGGGGGCATCACACTGAGTCTGGATGTCACAGATGCCTCAGCTGAGGAGGAGGAGGATGTGGAAGATGAAGAGGAGCAGGGTGGGCTACTGCTACTTCTGGATGCAGGTGTCCTGCCTTGAGGGTGTTGTAGGAGGAGTGGGTGGGTAAGATGGGAGGGGGCAGTCCCATAGGCAGAGCCCCAGGCTAAATGTCCGAGTCCAGTGTGCACTTCCCTTTGAGAGGCGTAGTTGCTGAGGTGGGAGACCAAGCGCACTCGGAGGGGGTCTGCACTGTCCCGACCTTCTATGATACTCAGGTAGCGAGCCGTCTCTGCCAGGCACTCCCTAAAGCCCAGACTGCGGTAATCCTTGGCCAGAGCGTGAGCCTCAAAGTAACCTATCAGGGGAGGAAGAAGAGAGGGAGAGATTTAGTAAAAAAAAAAAAAAATGCTATGTGTAGTACATCATGTCATTTTGAGTTAGAACATGGATGTAACGTTGATAGTAGAAGAATTAGTAAGTCACCTTTGCCACCAGAAGCATGAAGCATCTTCAGATGGTCTACAGTCATCTGCAATATTTCTGCCTTTTCCAGTTTAGCTGATCCCTGAGGAATGAACAGAACAGCCACTTTTAATGATATTTGTATTTTTCACATCAGGCAACCATCTAACAAAAACATAGCATTTTGGTAATGCAAGCAAGCAACTCCAATTATTCAACGATTAGGCCTATTGGAAATATAATCAATATAGAGTACCTGTTTCTCAAAAGCACTTGGCACCAGTCTCCTAAGCTCTGACAGGCTGTTGTTGATGCGGTCACGTCGCCGTTTTTCAATAATCTAGAAACGGGAGAGAGAAGCATTATTACTCAGGTCACAGCGGCATGAGAACTGCAAAATTTATCAAACACCCGTGCGTAATTGCGCACCGGCGATAACAACCTTACTCACCCCCCTGCGTCTTTTTCTGGCTTGAACTTGAGTAGTTGTGGACGGTGACATCGAGTCGTGAGGAGAATCAATTTGCCTGAATGAAGGCAAAGAAATATTTAATTTTCATAAATGGTGAAAGAATTGTATAATTGATTCAAACTACACAGGTCTGCTTGGTAAATTAACGTCAAAGTTTCAAGGATGAAAAAGCAACAAGAAATATTAGGCTATTGCAAGTTAATTACAAACAGTAATTCTGCCTTGAAAACATACTATATTATATGATCTACATACCCATTTTCGTCTCCGCTGTCTTTCTCCACTTCAATATTGTCGTCCAGGTCGCTATCAGATGAACTGTAATTGTGGCTTCGTTTCATTTCGCTTCCCAGCACACAGCGATCCAAGCAGTCCTATCAGCCAAAGCTCCGGAGGCGCACTGACAGAGTCCGAGCAACAGTTTAAACGCCAGACCTGCCTCTGCTGTTATTATTTTCATGACATGTAGAGGATGGGCGGGGCCTTCTGAATGATGTGGGCGGTCCTTGAAAGGACTAAGCCTATTAAAATCAAGCTGGCGTTTGAGTGACATGCTTTTTGAATCAATGAACGTGCCTATATCTTAGACTAGCTCTAAAAAAAAACACATGCTTGAACTAGGTTATCAAGTGAATCAAAATATATAAGAATTTAGACCACTGCAGATTTTAAATAGTTATGTATTTAAAATATTTTATTCCATCACCGCAGATTGACACTGATTATGTGCTGCTGTGTGCTGAAGCTGCTCTCCTGTCCTGAGTCTGACATCGCAGACTGACCGGTGGACTCCTGGCCTCAGGTCTCCAGTTTGCCTGCTGGGTCCAAAGCCCATGAGGAGCAGGCACCATTAGAGCAGGAGCCCTCTTATTCACTGTTGGACACATGGCCTATTAGCAGAGTGTGTTGTTCATTGTCTGCTGTCAGCTGTGTGGCTCAACAACAGCATTGATCAGCCGGGAGGCCCAGCATTAGCCCGTCAGCGTTGCCAGGCTCTCCTAGGAAACCCCCACCACCGCCACCACCACCCTCACCCCCTCACCCCCCCACCACCCCCGTCTATAGTCACTGCAAACAGGTCAACTGACTGGCGCGGGGAGATCTTCCCAGGGAATCATTTATCCACTATGGGTAGCAGCAGCCAGCCACACTCTGCTGTGTAGTGGGAAAGGGAAAAAAAATGTTTTGAGAAGCTTCAGGTCTGTGTAACCGCAGATGAATGTTTCATTTATGGGCTGCATAAAAATCAACATACAAATCTAATGAGCCATAGGTTATTAAAAAAAAAAAGTTAAGCGTCTGTTGCTGGATGGTGAAGGGAGAAAGGGAGAGTAAGGGTGGTCTGTTGAAGGTGTGATCGTTTTGACCCCGCTAATACACCCGGGTCAGAGGGCAAACTATATAAAACACGGGAACTTTCAATGTTTGTGTTCTACTGTGTAACTAATCCCTCATGGGTGGTTTTTCTGGGGAATATTTGGGAGAAAGGGACTGAGAAAGAGAGAGGGAGAGATACACACACATGAGAGACAGATATTTTGCCTATATATTTATGCCAATGCAAAGCAAATATTTTTACAAAGTATGTGATCTCAAAAGCTGCAATCTGATTTTTTTTATTTTATTATGTCTCTAATGTCAGCCTTGTTGTATATGAGAGGTCTGGGAAAACGGATGGGACTCCAGACTGGGTTAACTCCTGCATTAACTCTGTGTATATGACACGTCTGGTAAGGCCATCAGCGGGACCACGACCCCCTGCTGTCTTCCATTCCAGTACCTTGTATAGGAGCAGCTGTTTCTCTGCTCTGTCCATCAGGTCAGTTGTTAACTTGGTGCACCGGGAGCAAGACAAGTGGGGAGGAGAGCTTGATTCCAGCGAGCAACTGCAGGCTGGCATGCTGTTCCCAGAATGTCAGAGGGCTTTCGGTGGTGACAGATACAATGTGCAAGCTTCAGTCATTCCCTTATTCTGTTGATGCAGCGTGGGTGAACCCTCACACCATCCCTGACACGCACCCGTACATATATCTGCACAAAATAGATCTCACCCTCGTCCTCCTCCTCCTCCTCCTCCTCAACACACACTTTCACTAAATCCTGCCCGCCTTCATGCTTATCCACACTCTGCTCCCATGTGGTCGATTTATAGACCTTAACGTGTGCATAATCTAGCGCTGAAAAACACCCAAAGCCTGCATGCTCCCTGCCTTGGACCGTATCCCTCTTAAAACAGGCATCTGTGCAGCTTCTCTCCAGAAACCCTGGCCCTGTGGGAGCCTGTGGCTGGACAGACCACAGAGTCAGACCCTCAGCCAGTTCAGTGAAAGCCCTCTCTCCTTGCCCTTTACCCCAGACTAAACCATACATGGCCTTTCCCTGACTCGCCGCTGACTGACAGCCTGAGTATATTTTGGATCACTTCAGTGTTGTTTGTGGTACTATTAAGATAATAGCGTTCTACTGTGCCACTGAGGACACATTCGGGTTCATGTGGTCCCCATTATGCAGACACAAACCACCCTCCTCACACCTAATCGTCAAGGTCCTTCGCATTAGCGTGGACATTCCTGTGGCTCATTAAACATAATTTGTGATTTTTCTCCCGGTGGCCACGAAACCCCACATATCGCATGTGGCATCACAAGCCTTTGTCTGCCTCTTTTCTGTGTACTCATGCAACATCAGTTAATTTTTGGAGGAGATAGAATAGAATAGAATAGAATAGAATAGAATAGAATAGAATAGAATAGAATAGAATAGAGAAGGAAAAACCTTAATGACTAGAAGTGGAAATTTTGTCTTTGCCCAATTCTTGGCACAAGTATATACACTATATTACCAAAAGTATTCGCTCACCCATTCAAATGATCAGAATCAGGTGTCCTAATCACTTGGCCTGGCCACAGGTGTATAAAATCAAGCACTCAGGCATGCAGACTGTGAAACAAGACATTTGTGAAAGAATGGGCCGCTCTCAGGAGCTCAGTGAATTCCAGCGTGGAACTGTCATAGGATGCCACCTGTGCAACAAATCCAGTCATGAAATTTCCTCGCTCCTAAATATTCCACAGTCAACTGTCAGCTCTATTATAACAAAATGGAAGCGTTTGGGAACAACAGCAACTCAGCCACGAAGTGGTAGGCCACGTAAAGTGACGGAGAGGGGTCAGCGGATGCTGAAGCGCATAGTGCAAAGAGGTCGCCGACTTTCTGCACAGTCAATTGCTACAGAGCTACAAACTTCATGTGACCTTCAGATTAGCCCAAGTACAGTACGCAGAGAGCTTCATGGAATGGGTTTCCATGGCCGAGCAGCTGCAGCCAAGCCACACATCACCAAGTGCAATGCAAAGCGTCGGATGCAATGGTGTAAAGCACGCCGCCACTGGCCTCTAGAGCAGTGGAGACGCGTTCTCTGGAGTGATGAATCACGCTTTTCCATCTGGCAATCTGATGGACGAGTCTGGGTTTGGAGGTTGCCAGGAGAACTGTACATTTCAGACTGCATTGTGCCGACTGTGAAATTTGGTGGAGGAGGAATTATGGTGTGGGGTTGTTTTTCAGGAGCTGGGCTTGGCCCCTTAGTTCCAGTGAAAGGAACTTTGAATGCTTCAGGATACCAAAACATTTTGGACAATTCCATGCTCCCAACCTTGTGGGAACAGTTTGGAGCGGGCCCCTTCCTCTTCCAACATGACTGTGCACCAGTGCACAAAGCAAGGTCCATAAAGACATGGATGACAGAGTCTGGTGTGGATGAACTTGACTGGCCTGCACAGAGTCCTGACCTGAACCCGATAGAACACCTTTGGGATGAATTAGAGCGGAGACTGAGAGCCAGGCCTTCTCGACCAACATCAGTGTGTGACCTCACCAATGCGCTTTTGGAAGAATGGTCAAAAATTCCTATAAACACTCTCCTCAACCTTGTGGACAGTCTTCCCAGAAGAGTTGAAGCTGTAATAGCTGCAAAAGGTGGACCAACATCATATTGAACTCTATGGGTTAGGAATGGGATGGCACTTCAGTTCATAGTATGAGTAAAGGCAGGTGAGCGAATACTTTTGGTAATATAGTGTACATATAATGGGCACACAAATCACACCGAAAACCAAACAAGAATTCAAAGTGCAAATAAATCGCTGGAAAATAGATAAGTGTTTTATTTCTTCTTCTTCTTCTTCTTCTTCTTCTTCTTCTACAATTTCTTGTGGTGTAGGACTTAACCTGACCTGTGAGGCCATTACACTTTATGTTATTAAACAAGGCATCATTGACACAATACTCTTTCAATGTGACAAATACATGAACTAAACGAATTAAATATTGACATGAACACGTAAGGTAGAGCAGAAATATGCTGTTTGGAGGTATTTTACTTGATCCATAAGGTTGTATTTCCTGTTCTGTTTCGGCTAGTCTGGTTTGAACTTTGTGATTGTTATGTGTCTCTTTGCATTTTGATGGTAAAGTATCTTTAAATTTAATGAACTAAAGGGCATGCCAAGCTGCCTGTTGACCACGGGCCCAACTCAGCACCAATTTGGAGAAACTGCTCTCAAACCAGTGCCAGGAAGCTAAGAGGTATAAGCAAGCATTTGTTTGAAACTGGCGTGTGCCCAGCTGCCTTCCTCAATCTTCCCTCAGGTTTCCCTTGGTGACTCTGTGTGTGCGAGAGTGCGCCTGAGTGTGCACTGGTGCGTCTGCATGTGTTTATGTGTGTGTGACTGAGAGTGTGTGTGTGTGTTTAGGAGGTGCCGTTTCCCACAGCCCTGATCTAATTCCGTGGTAACTCAATCTCCGTGTGAGCGCTTCCCGGCGAGTGTTCTCCCACCCGTCGACAGTCTCTCTCTGGCTGGCTGAGTGTGTCTGACAGAGGCCGGCTCAGTCTCACAGGACAGCCCCCCGCACACACACTCCCCTCCGCCCTTCAGCCACCCCCCCATCAGGATTGATTTACTATGTCAACCGTTGGGGCTGTCGGCAGCAGCGACGCTCGCAGCCGTGCCTGCATCCTGTGTGCACACCATCCTGACATCTTATACCTGTCATTCAACAACTGCTGGGGAGAAGTGTGTGTGTGTGTGTGTGTGTGTGTGTGTGTGTGTGTGTGTGTTTGGTGGGGCAAAACGGGAGGGGTCAGTTTGTATGTGTGCATTTCTGTGCAATTCACAGGACTAAATGTAAATGTGTGTTAAACATCCTGCAAGATTTCAGCTATGACCTGCAGTGTTAGGATAGAGAAACCGTCTTCAGTTTGTCTTCAGTGCCACCCACGCGGCTCTTTAGTAGCCTGTGTGACTGAGGGAAATGTCTCACAGACGGCTTCCACTCAACAATGTTATCCTATGGGCCAAGCTTCCTGCCTGTCCCCTCTGGTTCCAGTCAGCACCCAAGCGCTATATTGGGTAGGGACCTGACCAAGCCTGAGACCCATTCCCACTCCTTGGCCATAATGCCCCCTCCTTCTCATTCTTCACTTTCCTGCCTTTGTTGGCACCCATTCTTTTGGTGCTTTTTGGATAGGTAAAGCCAGGGAGGATGTGTTCACTTCCTTGTTTCTTTGTTTAGCAGTTGCTCTTTTTTTTTTTTGTATTCCAGGACAGCTCCTCAGGTCACAACACTGACACCAGGATCTGTGAGCCGTGTTTCCGTGCCTCTGGTCATGGTGGAATTACAAGGCTTAAGCGTCGCCGCACAATGCGAGGCAAAGAAAGGATTAAAGCAATACTTTTGAGAGCTGATATGGGTAATATGGTGCTCTCTTGATTGCTGAACCTCAAAGAAAATCTGGACGACCTGAGTCACTCCTTAAAAAAATAAAAAGAGGTTTCATCGGTTGCACACAATGGCACACACTCCTTAACAATAGCCCCTAACAACTGTATTGTTCGTAGCGTCTACCAGTAGGCTCCCCATCACCAGTCAACTTATGCAATAGCACAATAGGGGGAAGGCAGACCACAAGACTGGCTCCCAAATAAGCTCAACAGGACACAGCATGTGATGTCCGTACAGAGAAATGGGGAACACGGAGCAAGCGGCTTGTAAGGCCACACATTGTGTTGCCCCAGGAAAAACATTGTTTGCATATCAATGGGAGTGTGTGTGGGGGGGGACACGGCCTTAATTGAAATGTATCTCCTGGTGGTTAAAATCACGCAAGAGGTAGGAGCCTCACAGGCAATGGTTTTATGATTTATTAGCCTGTTGAGTCAGGACGTAGAAAATTGCAATGGCTTCTCTCTGCTGAGAAGCTGTCAGACAAGAGATGAGGGATCACGGCCAGAGGAACATATATGTTTCGGAACAGACAGCTCTCTCAAGGTTAGATATCACGATTACAAGTGTCTCCTTTATATTTCCTCGGACACCTACAAGTCAAGGTTTCTGGGGTTTTGTGGATAGTTTTTGTGTTTGCCAAATGACGCTTGGCATACAATCTTAGGCCAGCAGTGACCACAAACACTAATATTTTTAGACAGAATAGAGAAACAGAAAAGAGCCAATTTATGGTGTGTCACAAGTTTATCGCAAAAATGCTGTCTTCTTTGTGAGCCGGCTCCTTTCCCAGTGGATGCTCTGTGCCAGCTGTCTGTGCTGCAGTAAAGTCCTGCTTTCCCAAGCTCCGACCTGTGGGAAAATCTGTTGTGGCCAGTAATTGATTCCGCCCTGCCAGCCCCATTACTCTCCACTGCAGTCAAACTGCCAGTGATCTGCAGAAAGCCTGTTAGCACAGCCCCTTTACTCATTCTCTCTCTCTCTCTCTCTCTCTCTCTCTCTCTCTCTCTCTCTCTCTCTCTCTTTCTCCCTCTCTCTCTCTCTCTCTCTCACACACAAACATGCCATCAAATTCCCACCCACTCCCACTGTTAATTCTGTCGTTATTTCTGTCTCTCTCTGTCCATTATTTTGCACTCTCATTTTGTCACACACTTTCAGCTCATTTTTCTTGTTTATCCTTTTTAAAAGTTTTATTATTATTCCATAATAAAGCATATACATTGTACATTGTGTACATACCTGGACATCATCTGCTGAAGATGCTGATGCTTTTCATTGGTCACTGACATGCCAACGGCCCTACAATATAGTTCTTTGTGCGGTTTTGCTCCTGTACTTATTTTTCCTTATGTATGGATATTGCTGCAAAATGTTGATCTGAAATCGGTGTATGTCCATGAAAGCAGAAATGGTTCAAGTGGAAATGACACATTGCACTTGTTACATGCATCTTTTGTTACTTGGTCCACTCCACAGTCATGCTGACATGTGAGTTAAGGATGATTTGACCTGACAGGAGAGGTTAGGGTGCACTGGCCAGTTTGCCAGAGAGATGTCATGGATATTAACCTTCTCTGTCATAATCTTCAAAGGGAAGAAAAACGCACCGTGTTATCTGGACCACAGTTGCATGCTCCCCTCCTCACTCCTCCCATCCCACCCCGACAACCCCTCCCTTAAATTTGTTTGTCATGAAATATTAAGTGCAGTCATCTGCTGAGATGGTTGGGTTGCTTGTCACAGCCTAACACTTGCCACATGTCTAAATAAAGGTAAGTGCTGCCCTGTCCAATTAATCTTCAATTAGGGGCTCTGCTCTGTGCCTTCGCATCTGTGTTTCCCACTCCGTGCTCGGCAGGAGGGGTATGTAGTGTGTGTATGTGTGTGTATGTGTGTGGGGTGGGGGTGGGGGGGTTAACATAGGGATTAGCAGGCTGCCAGAGGGGGGGACTGCTCAGGGATAAAGGGATGCTTTCTGAATGCTTTCTGACATGCACATGATGACAACCATCATATTGTCCCGCAACTATCGCTCCAGTGACTTTGATTACATGTCAATGCTTTGAACACTGGCACAGTCGAAAAACAAAACTTGAACAGTGGGAGATATATGATATTGACCCAGTGAAACTAATCGTTCCTTGCGAGATGCAGAGCGACATGAGAGGCCTCAAGCAGAGTGATTTATCAGGGATTCTCATGACTCTGGCAGGCTTTATATAACTACCAGCTGAGGGGTGCACTTTCCCATGTTGTAAGGGGTCAGGAGGCCACTGTCTAAGCACTGTGGCAGTTGTTTTCCACACATGAATTCCAGCCCACTTTTGGGGATCTGAGAGAGCATAAAAGAGGAGCGGAGAACTGTACACTACATAGCGCTTCAGCTCCCGGTGAACCCCCCCGCCCACTGCGCTCTGCACCGGGTGCCTGTGCCCCGTGGGCAGCTCCGCCTGCACCTCTCCCAGTATTGACAGAACAAGCGGTGTCTCTGTGAGAGGCAGCAGACAACCCCTCCCCACCCCTCACCCATCACCACCGCCACCCCATCCCACCCTATCCCACCCCATCGGTGTGCTGCAAACCAGAAGCCTGAGGCACAGGGAGCGTGTGGGATGAAGGGATGAGAGGGGAGATCAAAGCAGGAAGCATGAAAAAGCTCCCAGCACACAAGCATGGGGCACCTCTCTGACCTCCCCACCCCACACATACACACACACACACACACACACACACATGCTGCCTTCATCCTGGCCACACATAGCAGGCAGCGCCCACCCTGGCCTCTCGATCCCCCTCATCCAGCAGCCATGTAAAAAGGCAAAGAGGAGAGGGCGAGCCTCACAGGTCGTGTGAGCCTCTCGGCAGATGGTTGTGAGCCAGACCTGAGGAGGTGCCCCCTGCTGGTGCCCCTTCTGGTGGCACACACACACAACTTGGGCTAGTCCCTCCAACTCACCAAGCTTTATCACACATAACAACGTTCACATCCCTTAAATCATGTTTAATTTTAAATTTTGGTTTTACTTTTATGACGTACAATGTGATGGGCACTTTTGCATTAACTGGCAGTTTGTTATGTTTTTATCATTTGTTGTTTAGTTTTTTTTGTATATATGGTGGTATGTGAATGGCCTGTCTTGTTTTATGTTTATTTTTTTACATTATGGTGTTATTTGGCCTATGGAAACAAATTTATACATGCCAGAAGACAATAAGGTATTGTCTCATCTCCTCTCAATTTCATTATTAT
Source organism: Myripristis murdjan (assembly GCF_902150065.1). Taxonomy (NCBI): domain Eukaryota; kingdom Metazoa; phylum Chordata; class Actinopteri; order Holocentriformes; family Holocentridae; genus Myripristis; species Myripristis murdjan. The sequence continues at coordinate 17,715,587 of NC_043995.1, forward strand.
AAACAAAAAGTTTATACTGTGACTTATTTTCATGCCAAAATTTGATGACTTGGGTGGTGAAAAAAAAAATTCAATAATAAAAGATGTTTCAGAGGTCAATCATGTTTCAGCTGCATTAGTTTATTGTCATTTTTCAGTTTCTTGACAAGCCAGCAGGAAGCTCTCTGAAGTATAAGTGAATCATCTTTGGGTTCAAAAGGTAAACAGTTCAACTGACACAGACATGCCCCGACTGCAGTATATAAAAGACATCGCTGAAAGGCATTCAGGGATCTCAAAGTACTATGTGGTGGAGGCTTATCCTGTACCTCAGGCAAAGGCTTACCCAGTATAGAAGAGGCAGGTAAAGGTTAGAAAGGGAGAGCACAATAACTTTCACAAAAAGAAGATGGGGAATGGAACAAAGACTCCATTGATTACGAAGTAGATGCATTTAAAATGTTTCATTCTCTTTTATACTTTTTTATTTATTTTTTTTAAATGGCCACACACACTCATTCTCATCACCCATTCATCCTGTGAGTGTCAGGTCACTTGCCAGGCTGTGTGGTAGCAGAGGGTTGCAGCAAAGTTCACTGTCAGCTTGATCAGCTGTGTGACCGCAACTTTACCTGCTTACATATAAAGCTGCAGTTTAGCTTCATAACGAGCCCGGTCCGACTTGCAAACTCCCCCCTGGCCCTGAGGATCCTCTCTCAATTATTCATGAGTCCTCAGGTTGGACCCTGGGAACAAGCTGAGCGAGGCCCTGTGTAAATAAGAAACACTGGCCGCCACAATGGGCTCTGCCTCCAACTACACTGTTGACAGACACCAACACAAAGGAGCTGAAAGGGGTCCCCCTCCGTTCTCACACACACCGAAGAATGAGTCAGTGTGCTACCGCTCGGAGCCGTGTTTGTACAGTATATACAGCTTTTGTGCCTGGCCACTGTTCCCCCATCAATGGAGACTGAAGTGTTGATGAAAACCATGAAGAAAGGAGTTCTCTGTGGCTGCCAGTGAGAGTTCATGTTCATTAGACCGGCTCTGCACTTGCTGGATGGCACCTGTATGTGCCCGGGAAAACCCCGGGTGAGAGAACAACAACTAATCAGCTTATTAGATTGGTAAATAACATGCCATGATATACTGCAGCCCAGCCCCCTGCAGCATAACATACCTACTGGCTGTAACTCACATGAATGAAAGTTTAATGCATTTTAACTATGGAATCAAATTCTGCAGCAATTTGAGCTGACAAACAGACTTATAAAGGTCTGGGTATACAGCATACATTCATTAGGGGTTTTAAATTGATAGCTGTTAATGCATAATACATCAAACACAGATCTCTGAGTACGTCACATAATGTATGTTATACCTACATGTTAAGAGTAGGACTATCATACCAAACTGCCTAAATTACATGGAATTAAATTAATGTTTGTGAATGTGGACATCCCACCCAAAATGCTAGAAACTCTGGCAACATGCCTCTAAATTTGGATGGCATGCAGAACCTGGAGCTGCAGTGACAACGAACTTAAGACTTGATAAACTGTTTGCTTTGAACTGTGAAGAGGATAGCTACAAAATCTGTGAAACCACACTGGCTCATAATCACAGACTGATTCTAACATGGTGCTATCTGGCGTCCTCTCAAAACTAAATGATCCTTTTTTTCCTTTCTTATGTAATTTGCATGCTCTCATACCTTTTGTTCTGGTCACTGAAATGATTTCTCTACTTAAAAAAAGAACCAAAGTTATATCAGATGCATGTTAGTTCTATAAGTAACAACTTCATAACAGATAAGAACTATTTAGCTGCGAAGAGACCTTTGCATCTTCAAGCAGCTCTTGTAATGACACTATAAAGTGCCATTTTGCTCAGAAATAACTTCTGAAGGACTCTCTCAGCACATTAAATATGACAGTAAGTAGCAGTTGGAGGAAGATGTATCCACTTGTCAGTAATAATAACAATCAGATACCAATAATAGGTGCCCCTTTTCATTCCACTGGGAAAAATATGTCACAGGGTATTCATCTGATCTAAATCTGACTTGTTCTGTACGTCTCCTTTCACTTCTGTCTGGAGTCTCACTAGACTGTCTTCTCCATTTTGATCCCCTTGAAATATTTATCAGCAACCCTCATGAGCTGTCATATCTGGTTGCACAGCCAACTTAAATCAGCCTAAGGCCTAGATTTGTCTACATTTTGTTGTTTCATGAATAAGAGAATATCATTACTGTCCACACTTTGCAATGTAACAATTTCCACATATGGACTGGGCTGTGGAAGTGGCGGAGAAACTGCAGGAACAAAAGGAAAAACATCCAGTCTATTACAGCAGATTGGAGTGTTTAATCTGTGACCCCATGTACAGTGTCCAGTCTTGAGATATGAACGCTTGGAATCAGGGAGGATGTCTGACTTTATCCTCTAAACAACAGAGAGAGAGAGTATCAGAAACAGAACAATTTCTTTCACTATGCCTATCCATTATGTATCTCTCTGAAATGCAAATGTAAAACACCTGCATTTATACATGGGTCGTTTTCCTTTAAAAAGGACAATTACAAGGCCCGGTGTAGTGTACTCCTGAATCCACTAGATGGCAGTACACGATAGCCAACCTTTACAGACCAATCCACTGATACGTTTGATTGCATTCTCCCATTGGACAGCCAAATAATTATTGTAACTGCATACAAATTAATAGCATCCAAATTGATTCATTTTCAAATCTAAAAAAAATGCATTTATTGTGCAATATTTTCAGAAAGTCTTTGAACAGTAGCGAATAAGAGCTGAACATGACTAGTTGTTCATTTGTTGTTCACAGACGCCATCTCTTGGTTAAAGCCATCATCTCCTTTCACCCAAACCAGAGTGAATTTGCTTGGCCTTCATATGCAGGATGACAAAGACTACTGAAACAACCCTCTCAGGTAGAGGTGAACTACTGTTACCTTGCTTAAATTTTACTCAAGTAGAAGTAAAACTACCAGTGTGAACCTGTGCCTGTATAAGTAAAAGTGGCAGTAAATTTAAAATGTAGCTTATTAAATTTGCTGAGTTACTTTTTTTTTTTTTATATATATATAAATGATAAATGAGAGGACAGATCTCAGTGTTTTTAGTATAAAAATCAGAAATTACAAAATAAAGGGCTCAAACAAGGTAAAGGCAGATCACTATTCTGTTCTCTGCTGACTTTTCACTGTAAATGGCTGCACCACTTGTACTATCAGCTTACACTAGCCCAGCTTCTGTCACTTATAGAAATTTCTATACAATCTGGTGCATTTTGAAAAATGTTGCTGAGTACAATATTTCAGCAAAACCTGCTTGAATAAAAGTAATTTGAAGTATTATTCATTAAAAATAAAAAAATCTAAAAAAAACCCCTCCAAAGTAGCCTATACACACAAAAAAGCCATCCATCATCGAGTAAATATATGTATTTTTTTTTTCATGGGGCCCAAAATTCCTGGCGGCGCCCCTGCCCATAGGCATAAGGTGTGAACATTACTGTAAAGCAAGTTTTGCAGGTTTGCTTTCTGCCTAATATTTTGCAGTCTGTTCCATACCTGAAGTAATTGTATGTGCCCCAAATACCTTTCCACTCACATCTCATGCAGAATACAACACCATAAAGCTCTGAGCAGGCCCAGGTTCACCTCAATCGCTGATCTGAAACCACGCCCCTGATCCCCGGTTTCCGTGGAAACATGAGCGACAGCCCTTGATTGGTAGTCATGAATAACGCACGTGCAAGGCTGTGCTTCAAATAAGAAACTTCCCAGTTGTTTCAGTCTTTCGCGCTTGAGCTCAGGGAAAGGTGAGCATCTGACACACCCAGCGGCTTGTGCAGCGACTTGAACTCCACCGTCACCATGGTCGATCAGTTTATTGGCACCTGGAAAATGACTTCCAGTGAGAATTTTGATGAATACATGAAGGCAATTGGTGAGTTCATTTTTTTTTTTGTTTTGTTTTTGTTTTTAAGTTGAACACTTGAATTAGTTTTGTTTTTTTGTCGCATAGCCCGAGGCACCTGGAGACAATGCTTTTGTTTCATTGTGTTGCAGGTGTGGGCTTCGCCACTCGGCAGATGGGAAACATGGCAAAGCCCAACCTGCTGTTCAGCGTGGATGATGGGGTGATCTCAATGAAGTCCCAGACTGCTTTCAAAACTGTGGAGATCAAGTTCAAACTGAACGAGCAATTCGACGAGACAACTGCAGACGACAGGAAGACTAAGGTGGGTTTTGGGGGTTTCGTGGTTTTAAAAAGTCAAGTATGTGACATGTATGTGATTCTGACGTACGGCTTAAATTTCAGACCCTCATTACTTTTGAGAACGGGAAACTTGTGCAGAAACAGATGTGGGATGGAAAAACCACAACACTGGAACGCGAGATTCAAGACGGCAAACTAATAGCGGTGAGTTTCTGCAAATTAAAAGCACCTGCTCCATCATTGGTGTGTGTTCAGGTAACTAAGTGTATAAAACTTAGGTGAAATGTACACTTATGCATTCTTGATTAACATAAACCTGCCCTTACTGAATCACCTTAGTATGAGATTAAATTGAAATTTACATGTTTGTTTTGCATTTCTCCACAGAAATGCATCATGGATGACGTTGTTGCAGTGAGAACCTATGAGAAGGAGGCATAGTTCACAATCAGCAAAAATGGATTTGTTGAGTACCACAAGACCATTGCACTGAGCTATGGCCAAACTTTGAATAAAATCAATTGCTCTGCCAAGCTTGTCTGTATTGTGTTGTGACTAGTTTGTGCGGTGACTCCTATACAAACAATATCCAAATAGCACAGATGACCATGTCTAGGCTGAAGAACTGGCTTTTTTTTTTTTTTAAAGTAATGATTGATTGCTATGCCTAAAATGTCAGTCACCCCCTTTTGTTCTAAACAGGTCAGTCAGCTTTTGCATTTCTGTGTCTAGGTATTGAGTTTTGAAATGGTTACTCAACTTCAGGTAACATGCAAATCATTAGTTTGCATACCTGTGTGGTGGTCTAGACTTACCCAGAGGCAGCTCACTTTATTGGGGAAATCGTCATATCTTTAAAATACACTAGCATTGAAAGTTCTTCTAAGGGTGAGGGGAGGGTGGCACTGAAGTGTATTATTGCTGTAAGTGTTTTGGATTTTCCACTTAAACTCTTAAGTCCACTGGGTCTCATTCTTGACAATGAGTGTCGCTACAAACAGCTTAGCGTGTGGTCTAATATTTGATAACATACTCAAGAACTTACTATTGACACAGCCTAGTGAAGGTTTGTTTATTGTAGGGACAAGAGCAACTAAAGCACTTTCTAAGACTGCACTTGTTGAACATGTTATGTAGATCTATGTTTGTCTTTAAGCTCTTGTCACAGCAAGACTGCTTCTTGATCTTTTCTTAATTTTGTAAATTGAATTGTGAGGACCCTGTACTTGTTATATAGCCTGGGTCAAATTTAGCTAAATTAATGTATTCTACTTTGAGAAATTTAAGCTTTCGTATTCTGTAGATCTTTGTGAAATATACTTTTTGAATATTAGAATTGCTGGTTATGTCAAGGGCCCCCCCACTGAATTGAAAATTTAATGTAATGTATCATTCAAAAGACCTCATGCTTTTCTATAGCACTCTAAAAACATGTAGCATTTATGGGTCAGAAACCATTTTTGGAAAAATATTTGACTATCTTTGCTCCATATTATATCACTGACCTAAAGAAAAATAGGAATAAGCTGTATTAATTGAAAAGTTTCAATTTTTCGAGCCGTGGTTGTGGGTGTGTGCTCTGGTGTCTGATAGTGATCTTGTCTTGCCAAAACAAATAAAAATCAGACTCATGGTTGACTCAGGTCATAGGTCATCAAAAGACAAGACCTTTTCAGCAAATAAGAGCGTTGAACTGAAAATCCCTCTGTCTCAGCACACCAGACATGTGATCATTAAATCCTGAGCAGACTACTTCTGAATGGAACCGAGTGAAAACCCTAATGCCTCCGGATTAGTATTTACTTTGTAGCCGTATTTGGGTAGGTGTGACATGATTTTCTATACCGTGGCTAGTTGCCAGCTGGTACAGTGTTTCCCCTATGACCAAACATCTTTACTCTATATTCTTATGGCAGGAAAATCTTGACCTCTGAGCAGTTCAAAGTCAGGCTTACAATCTTTACACTATTAGAGAAAGAAATTGGGTTTGCAAAGCCTTTTGTTCCATTTCAAGGAAAAGCAACATGTTCTAATGTGAGAGCAGCCTTTTATGACAAGGATGTGAATGAATGGGAGGTGGGAAGGCCAAATCCCTGCTTGGGGTCAGGGCTGTGACCCTCTCATTTGTGCCAGGCCTCTTGTCTTGGATGCACAGACTTGGGAGTTCAAGCAAGTGCACATAATTTGTTTTAATTAGGGTTCTTTGGGGCAGTAGGTTGAGGCCCAAATTCTCCAAAAGATTTCCAGGCCTTACGGAATGACTGTGACTCCGGGAGGTGCTCAGGCAACAATGAGCTCTGACTAATGAAAAGCTGATTCGCTTTCTCGAGTGCCATGTTATATAAGACCACAGCGCGTGCACACGCTGATTCACAAACCCCCAATGCCCGAATGCATTTGATAACCTGTGACTTTTTCCACAAAATCAGCTTTATTTATTGCATATACAATAAAGCAATGTCTTGTGAAAACAGCTCTATGCATTTTTCCTAATCTTCATCTGATACAAATGCACTGTTATGGGTTTTATACTTGGCAAAGAAATGTGAACTAATCTTAATAGGTTTTATGTACAAACAAACAGTAAGTGATATTAGAGTTTCATGCACAAGTTGCACTTCTGATCTTATGATTTCAGTGCCTGAATACCTCATTGTTTGGGATTAATCTGACTTGAGGTAGTTTATGGGGTGCAGGTCTTATGAAAAGCTCCCACCCCCGACTTCCCTTTCCCTGTGAGACACAATCACACTATGGGTTTGTAGGTTCGTAAACCAAATTCTAAGAAAAGACTGTCTAAGACATACTGTAAAGCTGAGTACAGTCCTGAACAGACAACACATGGAATATATTCAAGACCTCATGGGAAAATAGGGTGGATATAAGTGGTCTGGCCCTGCCCAAAAAAAAAAAAAAAAAAAAATCAAATGTAGCATTGCAAAACAAAATTTTCACAAAGGTTTATGAGTCTTTAGATGTACATTTGCATTCCAAGTATTGTAAATTCGGAACTCCAATTACTGTATTTGAATTATTGCAAGGGGAATGCTGCCTCCTTGTGGTTAACTGTGGAAACAGCTGAAAAAGTTTGGCGCATACCAAATGTGCCATGGAATAGGGTCAACTTTTGCCTCTAAATCGTTAAAAAAAAAAAAAAAAAAGTATTTTAGTAGGATTTTTACGACCAAAAAATAATAACTACACCTCTTAAGTGTTTCTGAAGCCCTTTTTATCTTTATTTTTTATACTTCTTTTCTTTTGTATTTCCTCTGCGCACCTATTAGAATTTCCGGGGTGACGTCATACGTGACTCGACGCCATCAACAAACATGGCGGACGATGAAAACACAAACATGGAAGTCGATAGGAAAAATACACCTTCAGGAAACGTAATGAAAGTCAAGTCACTCGCCGGCGAGGCTGTCCAGACGACGAGCAGACACAACACTTCAGCGGACGAGGGAGACGTCGGGCGGAACCGCGCCACCACGGAGTACTGCGAGAAGCTGCAGGCGTGGATGTGGCAGTACTACACGGGCTATGTCAACTGGCATAGCTGGCTTGCAGTTTCTGCTGTGTCGAGTCAGTATTATGTACCGCAGCCAACCAGCGGGACATCGACGACACCTCTTGATTTCGCCAGTTTTGATGCCCAGAACTGGTACAACAACCCGTTTGGTCTTCCGTTGTCGCCTTATCCGCCCGCCGTGCCCGCCCCGGGCAGCCCGGCGGGTGAAGCCCCCGGCGGCGGCTCCGTGCCCGCCGCGGCGCCCACACACACACCGCAGCAGCCCCAGGAAAATGGAAACGCACAGAGACCAGGTAAACGCCGTTTCTACTTTTACTTTATTATTATTTTTTAAATGTATACATGCTCTCGCAACTTAGTCTCAACCTTAACATGCAACAGTCACAAAGTACTAACATCCTGCCTCTGGTCTGGCCCTGTAGGACTAGGAATGTCCCAAGAAGCCATACCAGTATTTGTAGTAGTAGTAGTAGTAGTAGTAGTAGTCTAGTGGTAGTAGTCTATCTATGCCTATGTGTTTCAGACACTTAAAGTTGCAGTCATGTTTAAAGGTATGCAAATCAAAATGCACATAATCTCGTCACTGTATCTAATCGGTTTAAGCTGTTCATTATTATTTAAACTGTTTATTTAACGATTTAAATGGGGAATATTTTGTACTTGTAGTACCTGATAACAATTCATTTAAGTATGCTTAATTTCTTATTTCTTAATTTATTGTTGTGTTTTGTAGGAATAATGCACATATTTAGACATGATGCACATTTTGTACATATTTGTAAGGTGCCTATTTGTATATTTCTTATTTCCTTTTCTATTTCTTACAATTCTATTTCTTTCCCCTGGGATGAATACAGTATTTCTGATTGTGATTACTGTTAGAACAGGACATTTGATATGGTTCTTCTGATTTAAAAGTTGTATTTTCTTGGTTTGCTTTGTTTCCTTCCTGAAAGCTATAGGCCAGTGTTGCACTTGTAACTAAATGTTCTCATTCGAATGTAGCCTCTGAGTATAAATACTTGACACAGAGTTTCTGTACACTTGTTTATGTTTGAGATTTCACTGGTGTTGGACTCTCAACTACCAAAACTTTGGTATGTGCCCCGTCCCAGGTCGAGAGTACAGTATTCCTTCACCCCTCCAAAGACTCCTTGCAGAGATGGTGGATTTCTTCATATTGTTTTTCATCAAGGCAACCATTATCATCAGTATTATGCACCTGAGTGGAATGAAGTGAGTTAATTTGCTTTTTTTTTTTTTTTTTTTTTTTTTTTACCTTCGGTGGTCATGAAAGCATTTAAATGAACAAAACCTCCTCTACATCTGATGACCACATATGGCTGGCAGAGGCAGAATTTTATTCAGTTACTTTACCTTTACTTTTCAGAGACATTTCCAAGTTTGCCATGCATTTTATAGTGGAGGAAATAGATGAGGACACATCGATGGAGGAGCTCCAGAAAATGATGCTTGTTGCCCTCGTTTACCGGATATTAGTGTGTTTTTATGAGGTGAGGTTTCATGCGCAAGTTTGCAGTGAACGCTCTGAGAATCTAATAAGTAGTACTGTACAAGTAAAGTGAAAATAAATGGTGATCTGAATGTTAATTCTCAGTTACCGGAGATGTTCATGAATAAGTAACTGCTTACTCTTTGTTCTCCTTTCTGCACCTTCCTCCATGTAGATTGTTTGTATTTGGGGGGCAGGAGGAGCCACTCCAGGAAAGTTTCTCATCGGGCTCAGAGTTGTTACATGTGACTCGTCTGTCTTGGTTCAGCCTAACAGGGTACTTGTAGTGCCTGCAACTAATGTCTCTCTCTCTGCGTGAGTAGCTCATTTTGAATCTTTCCCCATTTTTAAATAAAATCAAACTGCAGCCCAGCCCAGCACAGCCTTGCCTTGTCCACTAGTCTTGCCTTTGCTCCTGTCTCCACAGATCAACTGTCCGAGCCTTGAACAAGAACTTCTCCATTGCCTTCTTCTTCCCGGCGTTCATCACACTGCTGTTTTTCCAGCACAACAGGACTGTGTATGATATGGTGGCTGGTACTATTGTTGTCAAGCGCACTGGAGCCAGATGACCATTCAGAGGGTCTTACACTAAGGCCACGTAGGCACTGCGTGCTGTTTTATTTAAATATGGACACGTTTCTCACAGTCCCACTGCGGGACCCAAGTACAGACCTTTCAGTGTATCGATGGAGCAAGAAATCACTCACAGCAGAAACATTAAGATGGTGACGGAGATTTTAACACATTGCTATACAGTTCTGTGCCCAAATGTTGGGATTTTTTTTTTATTCTGGAGAATAAATTTACCCATATGCTGCTTTCATAGTTTTTTCCTGTGCCAAATTATTCTCTCTCTTAGGAGAGGAAGAATGATGGCATGTGCTGGCTTTTGATTAGTCTGTTGTCTTTTATAAAATCATCACAAGATTTGCCTCGTCTGAAGTACGCTTCCAGATTAAGAATGAATGTCTAGTATCCCTCAGTATTTGAATTGCTAACCACACAGTTATTAGATATTATACATACTGTATGGCCTTATATTCAGTGGATGTTAGGGTCAGTCTTCTCGTTTTGAGTTATTTACCTCTGCTGCTGTAGAAGGAGTGACAAGTTGTGCTCAGTTGCATTCAGCTGCTGAAATGCTTTGGTTGAATGGCACACTCAAATGTATTTAATTTATTTTTACAGCTTCACGCAACTGTTCTTCCATTACTCTGACAGCACGTGTATGAATGGAGAGAAAATATAAAATTACAACATTTCCAATTTTCACTTTTAATACATTGAAATGAAACCACTGCTGATACCTTCAAGTTAGACATGTCTGTCTTTCAGCCGTTTGCCTGCTATTTAATACTTTTGCAGTAAGGCTTTTGCCACTGTCCTCACTTCTGATATAACATTTTGAAACATTTTGATACCAAGGAATGATGCACAGTATGTTGTCAACTCAAACAATACTAACTCCTTAATGTGCCATTATGTTTGCCTTACATTATTATGGCTGCATCTTTCACAAGTCACAGTTTATATCATAACTACAATGTTCCTATGAGACAATTTTTGATATTTAAAAAAAAAAATGTAAGGAAAAGGGAAAAAAGCCACATACTGTGAAAGAGCAAACCAGAAAGAGTTTTTACAATGTTACTCTCAGTGCACCCTATTATCCAACACTTTGTGGGATGTGATCACTGATTTTTAATGCAGAATAAAAAATGCCATTTATTGATAAGTTAGTGAGACTTTTATGCTGTTCAAGTTGCATGACTTACCTGTTTTACTTCATGAAAATGCTATGATCAAGTATTGGTAAAATTCAGTGAAGGGACGTCTGCATTACCAAACATTTCCCACTCCCAGATGGAGACGAAAGAAATAACTGCAACAGTTCATGGGATGATTTTCTGTATTAATCCCTTCTTGACAATAAAAAGCTGATTTGGATATAAATTGTAAACTTTGTCATTGTGCTGTTCATTGCTGGTGGAATTGCCAGAATGAATATATGAATGTTTATTCCACTTAACATTTCTTTAGGTAAAAATGGCCCAGTTCTTTCACTCACACACATAACATCAGAAATAAACACATTGCCCATGATCTGTCGCTGTGACTTGATTTATTTAGGTTTTGAAAGAGTTGTAGATGCAGATAAAACCACAGTGCAACATTATTCTTATTACATGAAGTTTGGCTCCACCTACTGCATATTCATCGCTCCTACAGCCAACACTAAAAGAAAATCAAGCTAAATTAGAGCCATTTCCACCAGGAACGAGGAGTCTTGGTGTCACTGCATCAATTCTGCTCACATCCCACCTCCACCAGACCACACTGCTCCTGAGGACACAGCTCTCGCTTTCCAGGTTCCTGTGACAGCTGTTCCCTGTCCTGAATCTGCCCTCCATTACCCTTCAAAAACATCAGATTTGACTCTCTTTTCAACCTGCCAGCTGGATTAGACATTTGCTGCATTTACATGCGGGGTGCAAACAACTGAGACTGAGATGACTACCTGAATCAAAAAAAAAAGAGAAGAAACACATTTGCATCAGATCAAATCAAAGATAGATATCTTTGTTAGGCTTCTCGACAGTCAGTTTTAAAACATAAAGCTACCACTTGGGCTGATTTTACCTCTCCTTTAACATCAGTGATAGTTCTAGATGCGGATCAGTACACAGGGTGACCTCAACTCATTCTGCATTGTAATTACGGGAGGTTTGGCTCCATCTAGTGTGTGCGTTTTGCTCTCATGACCAGTGTTTGCCTTGAGAAAATCAGCTCAAACAAGAGAATGACTACAAGTATACTGGGACAGTTTCCACAGAGAAGGGATTTTAACCAAATTAAAGCCAGGATTCTGCCTTTTGAAGGTTACAACAGTTCCCATAATGGACCACACACTCACTGCCTTTGCCGATTTTACCTCGATCTGTGAGTTACTACAAAAATATTCTCTTCACTTTTCATCCCCACCAGACTATATTTGTATTTCCACACCTCTTCTGTTACTGCAACCTTTGACGCCTCTCCCCCACCCCAAATCTGTCCTCTCTCATTACTCAAGAGCTATGTTTTAGCATCAGGAAAATGATTAATCTATGTAATATACGTATTAACATATGTATGGCATATTGGCAATGGCTTTCAGTTGTGATAAGCCTATGTACTATGTACTATCTTGTAGGATCTCTGAAATTTCTAGATGGAGGTTAGTGCGCAGGGATGACTACAACAAGTTTTACTCTACCTCCTGTAGTTTAAGCTCATGGCTCCCACAGTCAGTAGACGACTAAGAGAAATCAACCCAAAGCAAAAAATGACTTTGAGTGTATTAGAACGGCTTCCAATGTGATTTAAACTAATCAGATGCCACGAGTCTGGGAATCCCTGCAGTCACATTCAATTTTCAAATAATTTAAAGGGTATTTTTCCTCTGACAGCCAAATAACAACATCAAATATAATGGCATACTCTGAGATTAGATTATTTTTCATCTTTGGTGATGCTTAAGAGAATTAAGCCTGCAATGCCATTACACACAATACATAGGTCAATCTTTGTGTGATGCCCATTCAGAATCACATAATCGCTGCCATACTGTCCACCTACAAGGGGAGATGATCTCTGCTTAAATCGAGGACAGGTGGAATCAACTCTGTGGGACATTTTTGCCTGTTTTGTGAAGAGTTTTTTTTGGGGAGCCTGTCAGATCTCGTAGTTAGATGGGGTTGTCTGAGCTCCAATTGTTGGCAACTGTTAACGCGGTGATTGTGTTAGGTGCACTAAGTGGCACCTTCAGCTGACAGCCACAGATGGTAGAGCGACCCCTCACATGCTGCTGCCATGAGCCACGGCATTACTACGGGTGATGGGGTAGCATACATCACAGAGGGCTTTACTTGGGACCGGCAAGCTTGAGCAGAAACTCAGCTACCCACTGCCAGGGCATCAGTGCTCAGGACAGATGATTGTATCTCCACTGAGGCAGGTTGCTAACGTATATTTATATTGACAGGCTCTGGGACCTGTCCGATGGGAATGTGAAGGAGGGAGATTTTAGAAATGCACGGCACAAGTGAACATTCATTACTGTGGGTTATGACAGATTTTCATGTGACACAACCTCTTACTGCAATAAAGTGAAGAGTTCTTTTGCAAAATATACTCCAATTGCATGCGTTTTTTTTTTTTATTCCAAGGTAATATCAAACAATCAAAGTAGTATGGAAATGAGTTGGTGATACTGGCATTTATGACAACATTTTGGATTTTGGATTCAGGAAGTACATTGTGTGAAACATTACATACAACAGTGCTTTCATTTTGTCAGGATTTTTTTTTTTTTTTTAATAGACGCTTAAAGTATTCTCATGCTCACAGTATGTTTCTGTGAATAGCCCAGCTGGTGAATTAACCATTTGTAATTAGTTATAATTAAAGGAACCATTCATTAACATGAGTCATGCGGCGACAGTCTTCTCACTGTTACTCTGTTACTTTAAATGGTGCTAATACATTAAACTAGGAGTGTGAGTCTTTGGTTTATAACAGCAGTTTATTGAGTTTCTCGGGTCATTTGTTGGGAATTTGATTTTCAAATGTTTGGCTTTTTTTGCATTTCAGTTCTGTTTGAGTTTGTAAACCATGATTCGAGTCAAGAAAATTTGATTCAGTACGTTCAAGCAAATTTTATGTCTACTAATAAACAAGCAACAATGAAAGATGATCCTTTTTTTTCTGAAATGTGACAAAATCAAACAAAAGAAGTCCTTAAACATTATTTATTTGAAAAAAATTGTCGACAAAAAAGTTGTAATTTATAGTATTGTGATCAATTAACATGTTAGATGTTTTTTTTTTTTTAAAGAATCATGAATGAATTGATAAAGCATTTTATCGATTCACGCCAAAGTCAGCAAAATTGTACTTGTTTTAGCAGATTGATGCAAATGAATCAATGCAACAATGCTGTCAAAGTTGGGATGAAATAAATATGTCTTTTTACTCCTTTTACATCACATCGTTGGTCATAGGCTACTGTACTTCTATTTAACAGTATACTGTATGCCAAAAAATCAATTTCTTTGTATTGTCATATCAAAATACAATCAATTTTTCATCTTGTACAATCAACCAACCTTGTAATTTCAACCAATAATGTAATGATGTTAGATACTGAAATGCCGTTTCATCTGGACACTAAACCAAATATATCCCACTGGTTAGTCTACCATTGTTTCATTTTCTTCCTATGGAGGAAGCTTCCCCCTTTTTTTCTCACTGTGGTCTGATGCCATGTTTGAAAACTTGAATGCCTTGCCACCACATGGCATGCCATACTGTATCTAGCTGATGAAGAGTCCAGCCAGAGTTGCTACCACCCTGCTGGCTCTTTTAACTAGGGAGTCATCTGCAGGCACCGTGGAGGGCTCACAGCTTTCTCTGACAGCCATGTGTCTGTGTCTGAATCGAGCCACGGGGAGGTGGGACAGGGGACAAGGCAAACAGTATGGGACCAAAAAGAGAAAAAAAAACTTGAGCGGATGATAAAATTTATATCCCCGAGGTCATTATTCCTTCATTATGAGAGCTTTCAGAATGGCAGCTGGTGCTTGTCACAGACACAAGTGCGGGCTGCAGGTGTCACGATTTCCTGAAGGCGCTGTGACTGAGGCGCTGTGGAGTGTTGTTGTGGTTTCCAGTGTGTTCTGTCTGTGCCTGTTGGTATTCCTCTCAAGCCGAGTCAGTAATTACAGGCTGGCGGGTTCTTCCTGAGTGAAGAGGTCTGTTGATGAAGAGGAGACCTGTTGACCGAGAGAGAGAGAGAGAGATGCCATAGAGGATAAGTGCAGGACACACACACACACACACATACATACAAACACATGCACGAACACAAAGTCCCACACAACTATTCAAGTTTAAGTATACTTTTGAGGATTTTTGGGACTACCAATTAAAGCTGTCTCTAACCCTACACACACACACACACACACACACACGCACAGTGTTAACTTGTCTAAGTAGAGTGTTGAATACTGAATTGAACCATTGACGTGGCCGGCTGCAGCTCTAGATGCGGCCTTATTTTTATTTATTAGCCAGTTTAGCTCGATGTGGGCATCCTGTCAGCACCATACCGTTTGATTTAAAGTGGAAATAAACTGTGAATAATGTCATTATCCAGGATAGTATGTCGCCTGTGCTGAAAGTCTTATTCCTGTCATAAACTCATAAACTCGCACATTTGCAGATAGGCAATAAGAGGTGAATGTGAGCTCTGTGGAAGAAAAACAGGATGTATTGTGGTGGTACCAAGGTAGAGGGAGGGAGTCGGGGGTGCATGGGTGCTCTGCAGTAATATCGGAGCCATTTTCCATGACCTTAGATTGGGTTTATTTTGAATACTGTAAAATTCTTCTTGAGGTAGTGCAGTGCTTGTGTTGGCCAACTGCCATTGATGCTTTTTTATTCCACTGGTCAGTGCAAGGAAAATCTGCCTTTGCCGCCTTTCTTTAGTAATGTCCTTGGAGGGTAATAAAAGTCTGATGCGCTATTATTACTGTATGTAAGTGGGATGAGGAGTTGAGGCAGAGCGTGAGGAGGGCTAAAATTCATGTAGATAGATGTGTGCTCCCAGTGGCATCATCCGGAAAGCTGCTTGTCTCTAACTGACTTAGTCACAGTCTCCCTCATGCAAAGTCAGGTTGCACCGCAGTCCCAATTCACCGCTGACTGGAACTGAGGACCTGCTGAATAGGTCTGCCTGGCAACAGTTGCGTTATGAACCAAAAAATTACCATGACACATTCAAGGCCTCTTCTTACCCTGTCCTGGCAGCCTGCCCTCCTCTGCCATGGCATCTCTTACGAAATAGCAGGAAAATCAGAGAAATAACTCCCACCGCATGTTCCAAAGAAAGACATAGAAGGAGATAGGAGAGAGAGAGAAGAAGTGAGAAAAGGGTCTGGCACAAAAAGTTTGTCAGTTTGTACCTCTGGGTCTTGGGGTTGCAGAACCATAAAAATTCAAATAATCATAATGCCTCACTCTGCACGCCTCAGTAAGGCCAACTATCACCGCCATCTGCCCCGCTGAAGGCCGACCGGTGAATGGGGACGTGTTCTGCCAGAAAATACAAGTCGTCTGTTTGCCCAAAACACTTCCTGGAATTTACCACATCAAAGGACGCGGTGAATTTCCATAAATTCTGACTCCTTTGATGCTCCCATGCTTTTTACACAGATCTTGGTGGTTGAAAACTCTGTGACCTACAGTCTTAGGGTAAAGATGTTTTATGGGTCAAATGTTGTTTTAAGTTTAACTGGCACTTTAATGACAAAATGCACAAAACTAGTCACACAGGCCGTGGGTTACATCGTTTGTCTGTGTAGTTCCAGTTTCTAGAAAACTCTGGATTACTAGTGGCATCTCTGTTGGGACTCTCACTCAGCAGCTTGTGTAATGTAGAAGCATGAATAGAGTGCTGCCCTCTGTTGTGTGGATCTGGTACTGATGCTACAATACAATGGGTGGGAGGAGAGCGGAGCCTGGGGTCACTGAGGTCAGAGGACTTAAGTGTGATTGATGTGCTCCTTGTTTGGACACTCAAGTCAGGGACTGAAAATACACTGGGATGGTGTGACGGAGTAGCAGGTATTTGTGTTAACTTACATGATTAAATTGTGTACTTTAGAAAACAAATGATGTTATTTGGTAAGCTTTGTTGTCCTTCCTGTCTTGCCGGCCAAACCCACATGCTACACATTCTCTCCTCTGAATAGTTTTGGAAACAAATGAATAACAAATGACAATAACTTTGCCACCCGCCCTCACGGCAAACTCAACTTTTTTTTTTTTCAAACTATTCAGCCACATTCTGTTTCATTTAGTTCCTGTGTAGAGAACAAACTCTGCTGAGTTCCTTCAGCGGCTGTGTTCCTCCTCCTCCTCAAATCACTCCCACCCATTCTTTCAGTTGCCTAAACTATGTTCTGGAGATGATGTGCGTAAGCAGTGGCTTGCTATTTTCGGCTGAATGAAGAGAGTCTTGGCACTTGGACACAGGATGAAATCTGTTTATTCTGCTGAAGTTTGGGCTCTCAGCGTATACACAATACCAACATAAAATAGAGTTTAAGAGGCCAGTTTAACGGTCTTCCTGAGTAAAACCTGAATCTTTTGGCTAATTGAAGGTGTTTTTGAGTGATCAGTCTGTATACATGTCTGTCATGATGGCAGGCACGAGATCAGATTTAGGATAAAAACTCTCCAAGACGACCTTTTATCCCATCATAGTGGTGTAAAATATACCAGCTAGAAAACTGCCATACTATTATGTTTGTCATAGTAAATATATATGCCATACCATCTTGATCTATTACATCAGTTATTAAGTGGCTGTTGGTTCATGACTCCCCCACATTCACCAGCCACTGTTTCAACTACAGCATGAATCACATTGCTTTCTCAAGGCTTTTTTTTTTTTCAGAAAAACATTAAAAAGACCAAATCTCTAATTCTGTTATGTTGAACGTTTTGTGCACAACCATTATCTGAAATCTATGATTCAATGAACCTTGACCTTAGAATGACCCTAACATCAAAATGACATGCTGTTTTTCGTTTTTTTAATTGCTTCCTTTAAAACAAACCAGGTCAGCATCTGTTGATTCTCAGAGCCTCAACGTAGAGATTTCAGTTCATTCGTCTCATTTAATCCCAGATCTCTGTTCAAGGTCACTTTGAGCTCTCAGCAGCTGACAGTAAGCCCCTATTGTAATTAGGGCTACAATTTAATGACAATTACTGTTGGATGCTCACAGATTTTCCCCAAGTGTTCAATTCCTGCTGACCACATTAGAGAGAAAGACTGAATATAATATTTGCGATCTCTCAGTGGTGCATGCACCCAAACTGAGAGTTCAGGTCAGTGTCATCTGCCCGATGGATTTGTTGGCCCTTGCTCTTTTCATTAACTGCTGAATTCCCTGGCTCTCAATAGGCTCTTTCAGCGTGTCATGCTACACCACCATTGAGCCAGAGCCACGGAGCCACCCATCTTTCTTAATGGGGACTGGAGACTGTGGAGCAGCCTTGTTGCCATGGCAGCAAGCGCTTTCACATTCTCCCCACATAGTGTGGAGCGTGCACGTTGTTCCTTCCAAACTGGAGCGCGCCACAGCAGACTGGTTCTGCTCTCAGACAGGACCTAGGCAGGGTTATTTACCTCCCGCTCTGATACCAGATGCCCTCTTAATCCCACCACCCACACTCCACTTTCTATTCTCTTTATTACTAATGCATAGTATTTCCCATTGGCAGCTTTCCCATACTGAGCTTTGCTTTCACACTCACTCTTTATCTGTCTCAAATGTTTATCCAACCCTTCTGGTAATTCTTCCCAGGATTACCGTATGAAATTCTCACCAAGTAATTGCTAATGGCAATTAAAAGACCTAAACCATGTATTTGCTGAACTTATTAACGGGAAGAAAACAATAATGACTTTGTTAAGTGTCATGATTAATGCAATTGGCACACCATTGGAAATAACTGGCATCCGAGTGTGAGTGTTTGCACCATCAGTACTGCCCTGCCTTGTGTGTATGTAGATTGTGTGATACATGTCTGGACAGGTCTGCTGCATTAGAGGAGACTCCCTTGGCCCCATTCAGAGTTTAGTGAGAATACAGAGCAGGAAGACAGGAAATGATGCTCGGGTAAGTTTGCGGGGATCTGGGCAGTTTCAAGGCACCATTATTCATCTGTTCATATTCACATTGTGTAAAAGGTTGTTGTTAAAAAAAAAAAAAAAAAATTCTTGTAGGGACTTGAATTGGAGCTTGCCGTTTTACAGTGCAGCAAAGGTCACATTATATAACCGGCAGCAACTGGAACCCTCTTGTGTTTTCATGATGTTTTATGCTGATGACTATATGAGCCTGTGATCGAGCACTGAGAGGGACTGTGCACAGACAACTGCATTTGTATGTTTGGAAATATGAGAGCATAACCTTAATGCAGTGTGTGGTTCAGTGGGTGAGATGGAGATATATGTAGAGTATGAGGCTATAGATAGATGGAGGAAAAAGGTGTGATAGTTGCAGCAAGACTCGTCCAGGTTATAAATATGGGTTATAAATATAGTAGTGTCAGCTTGCCTATGTAAGCAAAGGCACATGTACGCACACACTCACCCACACAAACACATCTGCAACCATTCTATTTTACTACTACTGCCGCAGCTACTATTACTAGCCTATGACTACTATGGCACCGCTACTACCATCACCATGACTTCACCTCTGCTACTCAGTAAATCATCAGCTTTATCCACAAAGAATGTCTAAATAGGAGTCGTGCAGTCCTATAAGATGACTTAAGATTTCTTGTTGTGGTCCAGAGCCTTCCCTCTCATTATGTGTGCACCACGCTGAGGAATGTAAGGCTTTTAGTACACAGTTGTGTGCATGCTCAGAATAAGGGAATTTATGCAGCGATGCCAGCAAAACCCACTTTTCCGTTTGTAACACAGTGGCCACTCGCCAACAGACCTATGCAGAATTCAAGTCAACAAAGATGAAATAATCTTGACCCTCCCTTTTGAAGAATATCATCCTCAGATTAAAATGCATGTCTCAGCTCTTTTTCCACACAATCTCTGTGTCTCTCTGGATGCTTGATCTAGATTCCAGAGAATGCATTTGCACCATGTACCTCTGGCTGGATTTGTAAATCCTCGCAGGAAAGCTCCAACATACTTTGCTGACACTAATTCTGACTTTCAATTTAAAGTGAGTAAATTCAAGGCAAGGGAGCTCTGATCTCGTGTAGCTGCCCTCGCGCTTTGGGACGGAGTTCTGTCATGTTCCCTCCGTTTACCTTGCTGTGGGGATTGTGTAGTTCCCGAGGTGTACATTTCCTTGGCAGCTCCTCACAAGAGATATGAGTCACAGTAGGAAGGTGAGGCTGTAGCCCTTGACAAGTAAGACACACAGCTAATGGTTTTCTCAGGTTCCACAGCAGGGAAAAAAAAATCTTTTCACTCTCTGTGTTTCACTCTGTGTGTGTGTGTGTGTGTGTGTGCCATGCAGGTCATATATGCTGTGTGCTACATTTGTGTGTCAGTATTCCAGCTCCACACGTTACAGCCACTGACTCTGCTGAAAGTCAGGAAGTATGTGCCTCAGTGTGTGCAGGTAAGTTATAAACGTGACCTGCCTTTGTGTTTGTACCAAACAAAACAAGTACACTGTGTACGGCAGTGGTTTTAAAACTCTAGCGTACTAGTGGGACCAAGGAGGTGCCACATAAGTTGTGGGATGCAGGAAAAAAAATCCCCCAAATTTCCTCATTCATTGATATTTTTGTTGTATATTCCAGTGCTCATTTCAAGAAAAAACAAATATTTTCTCATGTAAATTCTCAGGAATCAATCAATTAAACGTTCTTCTTTCTATTACCTGCCCCTCTCTTAAAAATAAATGTTTAACATAAGTTAAGGCAACGTGCTTAGTCAAACCATTCTTCGCAACATTATGCTTAAAATACCACACTTACCACACACATGAAAACTACAGTGAATATATATATTCAACCAATTCCTCAATCGATTAATATTTTTCAAACATGATCTTCTTGTATTGCTTCTTATGTATTATTTTTATACATTTTATTTTTCTGAAAGAATCATTTGTTTGCTGGTGATATAAGAAATAATTATGGCTTTTCCATGTGCATGACATTACTTATGCAACTGCTCGTTCTCTAGTAACATAAGGAGGAAAAACTACTATCCCAGAGCCTTTGTGGGTGTAATACTATTCACTGGGCTCGGTTGTAGTAGTAGCAGCGGCATTGCGTACATTGTTGTATTCTCTGGTTTTTCCCCAGTCTGGAGTTTGCAGTGGAGGGGAAGCCCTGCTTGTCCCACCTGGAGAGGAGCAGACTGCTGGCTGGCCTGGTAGTGAAGTGCCTTTCTGCAGCCTAGTTCTTTCTGCTGTGTGCTGCGCAGGATAAGGAGGAGGAGGAGGCCTAGGGTGAGCTGGGCCCCAGTGCCAAGCGGCTGGGCTGGGCGGGGGGTGTTTATCAGCTCTGCCTGCCTGTACATAGTAAAATATCCCAGGGGTAGAGATGGGGGAGGCCTGGGGAGCCCTTGGAGGGGGTTGCAGCAGCAGGGGCAGGTTACTGAGAGGCACTTTCCAGCTGAATAGAGGCTGAGACTCTGATTGTAGGTCAACTCATGGGGCAGATTAGAGAGAGATTTGTCTCTGCAGGGAAAATGCATATGAAAATGAACAAGAATGAAGCAGTGCATTAAAACAGCTTTGACGTGCTAACACGGCGAACAATTTAATCCTCCGCTGCGTTAGTGCGTGTGTGTATGCATGCTTTGTCTTTGCGTATAGGCAGCGTTAGTGTCTGTGCCTGTGCTATGTGTATCTGCCAATAAGAATGTGAATAACCCACAGTTATTCACATTCATATGTCTGTCTGTGCAAACCCTTTCTGAATCTCCAGCTCTCTCTCTCTCTCTCTCTCTCCCTCCCTCACCCTCCGTCTGTTACTCCCTCCCCCTCCTTCCCTCTCTGTGTGAGCGTAGTCTGGGCGCTGAGCCAAGTGGAGTGTGTTTTTTTGAATGAATACCTGATGCGGCTGATGAGGCTGGCTGGGGGAGGAGCCGTGTCAGTGGAGTACTGAGAGAGAAAGAAAGAGGAGGGAGGGAGAGAGAGAAAGAGAGAGAGAGAGAGGGTGAGGGAGAGAGAGAGAGAGGCAGCCAGGCAGAGAAGGAGCTGGCGGTCTGGTGGCCTTGCATAACACACGTTGGAGCAGCCTTGCACGCAGGACTTGATGCAAGCTTCACCAGAGGGGAACTTCCTTGAACGTCGGCCTGGCGCAGGGGCAGATTGTTGAGGCAGGGGCTGCGTAGCCTCCACCTCCACCTCCACCTCTAGCCGGAGTCAAGAGGAAGGCAAAGCAGGGCTGGATCAGAGCAGAGCAGAGGCTCCGAGAGAACAGCACGGCACAAAGGAGAGATTCAGGAAGAGGAGTCCTAGGAAACACGTCTCCAACATTCACTCACACACACACACACACACACACACACACACACAAACACACACTCACACAGACACTCACACACACACACATACACACACACATACAAACACAAACACGGGTAGGAAGAATCCCTGGACATGCTCTGCAAGCAGTGGCTGTGGAGATACTGGTGAGCTATTCTTAGCACTCTAACCAGGGAGGGGGGTGGGGTGGGGGGGGTGGGTGGGTGTCTCTTTTCTTCTTGATTTGTGGCATAGTAGTATTTTCTGCCCTGCTACTCCACTCATGCGCTCTCACTGTCATTCTAAAGCCCCTAGAGGCTACAGTCACTGCATCTGACCAGAGTCATACTACTGCAGCTAAGAGGCATTAATCCCGTTTCGCTGCAGCCGTGCTCACTCAAAGGGACGCCTGCGTATGTATCTCTGTGTGCATGTTGTGTGATCGGTGTATGTTGAGCCGTGATGCAGAACTCCAGAGTCATTGTGAAGACAAACAGCCTGATCCCACTGCCTGTTCTTACTGTCTGCTTTAGTCTGCCGCACGGTTGGTCCGCCTCTTAAAGGGACAGGCGCTGCTGTACAGATAGAGGGGGACAGGAAAATGGCTCTTTTGGGTTTTAGAGAAAGGCATGCACGGTATTGATCCACCTTGTGCCAGGGAAGTGGGTTTGATTGAGGTGCGATTCTGTTTATACTCAAGGATTCACAGTCATGTGTTCTCCACAATGCCTCCCCTTCTGTTTCATGCAGGAGCTCAGCTTGATAATGATGTTTTTGTTTTCTATATATAGCCGTTTGCTGGCCAGAGTATGCACTGTGTGTCTATGACCGGTCTAGTAAGTTAAATTTGAGGTAGAACAGTGCTTACAAGCTATGTGTCACGCTGTTGTCATTCATTGTGACAAAGCACGGGCTTTGTCCATTGCATTTGTGAGAACCATTTACATAAAAGCTCAGGAAACTATGGCTAGAGCTGCCACTGAATCATTTTCTTCCCCTGCTATCGTTTCCCATGCTGTAGAGAAATGTTATTGGTGTGGAATGGTGGATCAGTGTGAGGAGTAAGTGGTGGGTCTGGGAACATGACAGGAGACTTAGAGCTTAAGCTGGGGGACCGGAGCAGCTATATACCGACGGGTTAGAGAGGAGATGTCACTCCGCTGGGGGTTGGGGGGGCTTCTCACCTGGCGACAACAGAGTGGAGAGGCTGAATGAAAACATCGCATCAGAACTTCCGCGTGGACATGACACACACACGCATACGACTACACGCAACTATTTCTGTGGATTGTGCAGCTTTTGAGTGGGAGTATGAAAGAGGATCACATCATGCCGAGGTCGCTCTATCATTCCTGTCTGAGCTGAAAAGCAGCAGAACAGAGAGCTGCCTGTCTCCTCTCCTCTGTCATGCCTCCCCTACACGTTTAAGAGGTGACAGTCCCGGGCCAGGGGACTGACTAAGGGCCCTCCGTGCTGTGCGGCTCAGTGTGACAGCCACGTCTTGAAAGCTCTTCTTTGTTCTGGGTGGTATCACGTAGGCTGTATGTTTGTTGGTTTCAGCGTTCTAATAATAGGCTGACGGTGGAAAATCTAGAGAGGCTTTTGGCTAGTGAGCTCTGTGTTTGTGTGACTGGTGCTGTCTCTCCTCTTTACTCAGTGTGCCCATGTGTAGACAGCGTTGTCTCCGGGTCAAATGAGGAAAGAGACCTTCCTTGAGGACGTGCCGCTGTATCTGTAGTCTGGACAGTGAAGCAAGTGATGAGGCGTGATGTCAGATCTGTCATTTTGGTACGTGTGTTATTTATGCAGCCAGCGGTGATGGAAACTGTAGCACGCTTGGCTTTGTTTTACGACTCCTTCTCATAACTGTGCCTCATATGTTGCTGCCATGATGTCATTATAGTGTTGACATGGTGTTGCCGTGGCCGGGTTGCCATGGTGGCATGAGATTGTTGCCACAGAGCGTTGCCGTGGTGATGCTGCACGGTGTATCTCAGGCTGTAGCAGTGGCTGTGTTGCTGCTGATCGGGGATCTCTCAGTGCGGTGGGGGCTATGGCGCTCTGATGCTGCAGGCGCTGCTCAATGTGGGTCAGGAGAAGCGGCACTCGCTCCTCTCCTCGTTCTCCATTCTCTCTCCCTGTCTCCGTCTCCTCCTAATCTCCTTTCTTCTCTGCCTCTCTCCTGTCCCCCTCACCCCCTTTATATTCCTTCTTCTCCGTTCTGTCATCCTGCATCGCCTTTCTCCATCTTTTTCCCCATCACTCTCCCCTCTCTCTGCTCCTGTCTCTGTTTCTGTGTTTCCCTCCACCTCTGCTGCTCCTCTTCTTTGTTAGATCTGGTTGATCTGCCAGGCAGTGTGGCTAGATAAATTGCATGGATGCTTTGCTGCTTCTGCTCTGCTTTTGGATGGAGTGACCTTGTCAAAGTCAGTGTTGGAGGTAGATGGGTCTAAATAGAAACTGGCCAAGGTCGCGTTCCATGTTTTTCTCCTTGTCTTTATGTAACATGTCGGTGGCTGCCCACTGTGGTGAACCTCCTCTGTAGTACGAAAACACAGTTTTGTGCTGTCAATAGCTTGGCTCCTCTGCATGCAGTGTAGGGGGGGGGAGAAAAATGAATGGATAGACGCTTGTGCCTTATACACTCCATCTCTGTGGTGCCTCTGGCTAATGAACAACCCAGCGTCCTGTGTATTGAACCTCAGATAAGCCTGCAAGAGGGAACAGTCAAGCTGCAAAAGAAATATGAAAAAAAAGAGAGACAGAGATCTGAGGCGGTTAGAGGTTGCATCTCACCACTGCTGAACTTGTATGGATGCAAGTCAGCCATGTGTCTGTGTGTCTGTGTGTTGTTTTTGTGCACATGAGAATGTTTCAAGAACTGTGCAAGTGCTGGTCAGTGAGATACTGTATGTCTCTGCAGTCCAGTCAAACACTGATAGTGGCTATCTGCTGTCTGTCTCTTGTTGACACAGTTTGGTACCTCTCACTAACCCACTTTCTGTGCTGTCATTTCCATCAACAGTTCCTCTGACCTCCCCGTTGCTGGCTAGAAATAAAGAGCTTGTGTCAGTGCTCATTTAACCCACCCTCCAGGCCACCTCTCACTTACCCAAACTCTAAAAGGGCCTACTTATCTGCAGCCCTGTTTGTTGTCTGCTTTGTATTCCCTTGAACTTTGAAACACCACTCGAAACCTATTGTTAAAATATTTCAAAACACTGCAGTGACGATAACAGAGGCCCATTTACATTTGTTGCAGTTTGTTCCGGAACTGTCTGCCTAAATGTCATTTTCACTTCAATTTTCTGATGTGCCCATTGACCCAGAGTTCCTGTCTGGGGGTGGATGTTATATTTGCAGTTGCCCCACTGACACAACGCAAGGTCTGGGAGTGTTAGAGCAGAGACAAAAGCATGACCTCTTCAGTAGCTGTTACTTTATGCCATGAGCCCTTCGCTTTGCTCCGCTCTGTTTTCCACTGTAGAGCTTAGAGCGCTCTCTCTCTCTCTCTCTCTCTCTCTCTCTCTCTCTCTCTCTCTCTCTCTCTCTTATACACACACACACACACACACACACACTGGTGTAAAACATGAAAGACATTTTCCACATTATGTAATTGATGACATACACAGCCTTGTAGCGTATCTTCCTTTGTACATCATGTATCATTACTCATGGCGAGGCTTGTTGTGGTACGGCAGATCAGACAGTGTTGATCCTTGATAATCTCCAGCAGTTCTTGGAGAAACATTCCCACAGAATGGCCTTTGTGTTGTGCTGGGGAGCATTAGATGAACACACATTAGACAAGCGAGTTTTGCCACTAGGTATACCACCTAGTGGCTGAACAAAGAACAGCACGTTTACAAACAAAAACATTCATTTCACATTCATTTTAAAATGAAAGAGTTATTTTGCTTATGTTATGTTTCAGTTGGAAGTTTTTGTCAGTGGGATTTTTATAAAACAGATTACACAGTGACTGTGCTTACTGTCCCAGTGTTTATATGCAGTCAGCACAGTGAGTTTGATTTAAAGTTATGATTTCTAATTTTAATTTCCGCATAATCTGTGTATCTGATTTTGACCTTCTCTCTGCCATCAGATTTCTGCTGAAGCGGAAGAGGTAGGTCGGACAGAAATGATTCCTCATGAAGTCCATGGCGCTCATTCAGTGGGCCGACATGACTCCATCTTCTCTGGTCTGAGACCTGGAGCCGTCCACCAGTGAACTCAGAGGGAGCCCAAGCCACACGGTGCACAGGGAGGCTGGCCCCGTGACGCAATCACGGAGTGGAAGACAGAGAAAGACAGACTGAGAGGAATAAGAGACGCACTACTAAGGATTAGTAAACAACACTGATACTATGAAATCCAACCAGGAGCGGAGTAATGGATGCCTGCCTCCAAAGAAGCGTGAGATCCTGGCTCTGGAGCAGAGGCCAGTGGTAGTTGCCACCGCAGCAGCTCCGGCCGCATTGGCTACTGACAGTCCTCACACAGAGAACCTGGCCTGGCTGGCTAGTGTGGCCAGTGAGCGCTGCAAATCCAGGGATGCAGAGAGCCCCAGGTGTCCTGCATCCTCCTCTTCCTCCTCGTCTCCCTCCTCTTCTGTCCCATCCTCGGCCACTCCTCTGTCTGCTGTGCCCCTCGCCTCACTTCCCACAGTTTACCCCACAGCCCTTCCCCAGCAGGCAGCAGGGACAATCCAGTACACCCAGCTCGGACCTAACGTCCAGTTCATCAGCTCTGGGCCCTACGCCGGCTATATCTCCTCTCATATCATCTCCACCAATCCCACCTCCGCCCCCAACAGCTCCACTGCAGCAGGACAGCGCCCCCATGTAGATGGATACACCACGGCCCTTATCTCTCCCGGCACCAAAGGGGAGCAGCAGTTTCAGATAGGCCTCTCTTCCACAGACCTGGCTCCTGTGTCGCTGCCCAACTCCACCCAGGTCACCAGCCAGTACATCCATCTGGACAGCAGAACACCTTTGACTGTCACCTCACCGACTGCCCACCTCCCCCTCCAGCTCCATACTCATCCAGCTGTCCTACCCCACACACTCACCCTCGCTCCCTCCCAGCTGGTGGTTCAATATGCAGATGGTTCCGCTGTAAAGAAACCAGAGGCACAGGGGAAGGGTGTGCTGAACGGGGAAATCGAGGTGGTCAAACAGTCTAAAGCCTCCAGTCAGCCGGTGAACCATCAGCAGGTCCAGAGCTATGAGGCCAGACACATCCTCCTCCCTGCAGACTATGGCCAAAACCCCTCAGGACTCCAGACCTCGTTGGTCCTGGTGGCCCAGCCAAACAGCGGAGCGGAACACGAATCTGGCTCAAACAAGCTCTCCTTGGTCCAGACGGAGAAGGGGGGCATCTGCTTAGGGAAGCCTGTATCCAGAGCATCCTCCTTCACTTCCCTCTCCTCCTCTTCAGAGGTGCTGAAATCTGCTGCCCCTCATACAGTCATCCAGACCACTCTACCCCCCGAGGAGCTGCCCACCAGCTTTTATTCCTCCACACAGCCACCAATCATTGGCTACATTGCCAGTGCAGGGCATCAGCATACTGTCAGCTACCACGCTGCACTGCCTCAACATCTGGTCATCCCAAGTGGCCAGTCACTCATCATCCCAGTTAGCGGGTCTAATAACGCCGCAGACATGGAGGTTAGTCGTGCTGTCAGCTCCCTGACTGCCACCACCACCCCTCATATATCCACCGCTATGCCACATGCCTACCTGGCCACTGCCCTGTCCAAATGTGAGGTGTTGGGCTCAGATGGAAATCCACAGCCCCCTGCCATTGCCCAGGCTCCAGCGTTACCTGTCCTGCCTTCTAACCCGGCTCCCACCGTAATGGCACCTCCCTCCCCTGCACCTGCCCCTGCCCCTGCTCCTGCACCTGCCCCTGTCCCTGTCCCTGTCCCTGCCCCTGCCCCTGTCCCTGCCCCTGTCCCTGCCCCTGTCCCTGCCCCAGTCCCTGCCCCTGTTGCAGCTCCTGCCCCTGCCCCTGTCCCTGCCCCAGTCTCTATCCAAGCCTCTCCTTCAATCTCCTCTCCCTCCTCCCCTGTGGCGCTCCCTCCATTCTTTATGCGAGGATCAATCATCCAGTTGGCCGATGGGGAGCTGAAGCGTGTGGAGGACCTGAAGACAGAGGACTTCATCCAGAGTGCTGAGATAAGCAGCGAGCTGAAGATCGACTCCAGCACTGTAGAGCGGATTGATAGTGGAAAGACGCCGAATGCTGTGGTCATCCAGTTTGCTGTGGGAGAGCTGAAAGCCCAGGTGAGCTTTTCACTATGATGGTTAAAGGACCCTACAAGTCCTGTTTTGCCTTCTCATCAACAGGTGTGATCATATCTGTTTGTCTCAAATATCAGTGGCATAAGTGTGTACAGAATGTGCTTCGGTAGCTTGGAAGTCAAGGCCATCTCAAATCAGTTCACTCCCATTTGTGTTCAAAAATGTGAAAAACTACTCGTGAAAGTTGCTACACATAGATAATTCCATCTTGTGAATAAATGGCCAGCATGTACTTGCGCTAAAATGATCGTAAATCCATTAGTATTTGTGCACTTGAAAGGCAAATTTTAATCAGGTGCCTTCAAATTGTACTCAGTGACGCCCTTCAGCTTAATTGTGAGTGGTTGTTGTTGACAGCTTTGGGGACAGAACCCAAGTAAAGCAAAGGCCAATGCCTGGCTGAAAGTTGCATAGCGAAACAAGGAAACACGTTCCCTGTAGGTAAATTAGAAACAGAGGGCACGTTTGCTTCTGAGCCCGTAATACACCTAAACAAAGCAGCTAGCTTCAGCCATGACGCTCATTTCTCACCGGAGCACTCGGGAGGTAAAAGCATGTGGACCGAAAAACCTCACCAAGCTTTGAATGCACAACTCATTTGGTATTAATGTGCATTAGAGTTATGTTCCATGTATGTACTAGAGCCTTTCCAGTGAGCCAGGATGCACAATGCCCTGATCCTGTCAGACCTGAATGGAACAGAACATTAACATGAATTAATGTCAGTAGCAGCACCTTTGTCTACCTTGTTATGGGTAGATGCAGGTGTTGCTAATCAAAATAGCTGCTGTGAAGGAAAATCTATAGAGTAACTTTAGCTAACATACATGTTGCTTAGTTATTCAGGAGATGTGATTTCCTGTGTAGCAGTTTTCATTTTTCATGGGGCAGTTTTTTGTGATGTTGAATGCGCTCGGGAGTGAATGTGGGTGGGTTAGACTTGACTTCTAATCTACCAAAGCATATTCTGTGCACACTTATGCAACTGACATTTGTGACAGATAGATACGATCATGACAAGAAGTCAGAATAGCGCAGGAATGGTCCTTTACATAATGAATTATGAGTGTATATGCCAAACATGTTGACGTACGTGTTTACTTGTCATGTTAGCAGGTAGCTAATTGTTTGCTGTGCATGTGCTCTTACCCAGGTGTGTGTGGAAGTGCTGGTGGAGTATCCCTTCTTTGTATTTGGCCAGGGCTGGTCATCCTGCTGCCCAGACCGGACCACGCAGCTGTTTGAGCTGTCCTGCGCTAAGCTGTGTGTAGGTGATGTGTGTGTGTCGCTGACCCTGAGGGGGCTGAGGAATGGTTCAGTAACAAACAGCCAGGGCCTGGGGGGCAAGCTGAAGACCAGCCACAACTCTGACTCCTACCACAACATGGAGTCATCTCTAAGGAACAGTACAAGTCCAAGTCCAAATGCTGCGGGCAGCAACAGTGGCCTCCTGATGAAGGCCTCCAGTTCAGACAGGCTGGAAAGGGACCAGGTACCAGGACCAGGACCAGGACTAGAGTTACCTCCAGGATTAGGAGCTATCCCAGGACCAGGCGGGGCGGGCTATGGAGCAGGACAGGGGGCTGCCGCTGACATGCTAGCTGTCTCAGGGAGTAGAGACATGAGACAGGAACCAGTGAAAATGGACACAAAGCCTCCTTCCAAAATGCAGTCTGGTGACCCCGATAGACCCACCGGCCGGAAGAGACGCTGGTCAGCTCCAGAGAGAGACCAGACTGAGAGATTTGAGGAGGAGCCTCCTCTGACTCTGCCCAAACCCTCCTTCATCCCTCAGGAGGTTAAAATCAGCATTGAGGGCCACTCTAGTACTGGGAGTGAAAGGTGCTTGAACAAAAGATTAGACTGTTGAGAGGACTATAAGGAATTTGAATTACTTGTGGTTTGGTTTGTGTCATTGTTTATCCCCTCTATTTTCTCTCTATCCAGACTACTGTAATATAGGCTGAGTTTACACAGTATTTACATGTTTCTGTCCCATATAGGTCTGATATCTACAGTGCAGTACAGTAGAGCACCTTCATATGTGGTATCAGACCCAAAGTCAGTGCAATCAATGCTGAAAGCAAAACATGAATGCAGCGTGAATGTTGAGTATGAATGGCAATCAGATGTTTGAGAGACATTTGACTTGCATGACACCTATAATAAGCTGATTCTCTTTCGTCTTGTGGCTTAACCCTGTTGGATACAGACCAATCCACCATGCCGCTTTATCACACGAACAAGCACAGACCCCTCACGTCAGCACACAGAAACTGGGTAGCCAAATCTTGACTTGTATTTCTCATCCTGTTTGTCTCGCTGTTTTCTCGGTGGGTACTGACGTTGTGAGTGGTAGCACGAAGTTGGAGTGAAAGAAACACCACGATGATTATTTCCATGGCAACGCTCGCTTGCCACTGATCACCATGGCTATGCTCTCTGCTGCCTTGTGCATCTCATGCTATTTTGATGATTTTTTTTATTACTCTTTTCTCTTTTACATACCATTACACATTTTTAGATCATTGGATTACTTTGTGGTATAACAGGTGGCACTGTGCCACTTTTGTATGTTTATGTGTGTTTGCGTGTGTGTATGTGTGTGTCTGTGTGTGGTCTGTGGTGATACCGGGGCTGTCAGAAGGAGTCAGGTTTGTGGCTGGTAGCAGTGAGCTAAGTCTTTCCTACAGCCAGCAAATGTCAAGGCCAAAAAAAGGCCTGAATGTATCTAACAATGAAATTTGTTATCAATATTGACTCACAAAGTTATGCATGTGCTGTTTGTTACACCAATAAAGAATATATACTGAGAAATTGATACCAATGCTTTTGCAATATCTGGGTCACAGCAGCTGCACATTGGTGCATTGCTTTGATGAGGTTCCTGTGCTTTATCTCGAAAGTACGTTTGTATTTGAGTCTCATAATAATGGTGGAATGGAATTTCACCCAAGGACGGCGTGTGTGTCACCAGATTACACCTTTTGTTTGGCCCTCGTGGTTTTCTGCTGCATTTGAAATCTGAACTAGTAAGGAAGCCTCAAGGCATTGCAGTCCAGTACCTCTGAATAGTGAGTTTTACAGAGTTAAGTGTGTGCTCAAACCTCATCCTGCAACATTTTATCATCTAAATTCCATAAAGTCACAGCTGACGACCTGAAATCCAAGCACACTTTACGATTACTGTTAAAAAAAAAACAAAAAAAACATGGCTTAGTATTTACTCTGACATGATTCCTGCCCTGTTGACTGCTTTATCAGACAAACAATATGGCCTTAGATTGAACTACCATACAGCAGCACATGGTTTTTAGGGTTTTACCATTAAAACCCGATTTCCTCAATGATGGTATGCCTTGCTATTAAGTCCATACCTATCATATCAGAGTACTGCTATTTGATGAAAAACAGCCTTGTCTGTCTTTATGTAAGTGGATAATGTGTACATGTCATGTTTTTTCTTTTTCTTTTTCTCTTTTTTTTCTTTTTAGAGTAGAGCCAAAATAAATATATTACCGTTCATACTCAGGAACAGTGTGTATCAAAGTCTCTGTGTAGGAGGACTGTGGTGTATGTGTGTGTGTGTGTGTGTGTGTGTCTGGGCCTGCAGCGAGAGTGAATATGTGCGTATTTACAGTCACATGTGTATGTGTGTGTTCTGAGCAGCAGCACTTTGATGAACCATCCGGTGGGGGTGTGGGTGGTGTCGCTGTTTGTAGTAAGATAGTTTCCCTCCTTGGCTTTGTGAGACGTTACGAGATTAATCAACTGACTGTTTTTCATCATTTCATATCCCACAAAGTTTATGGTTGTGGGAAATAATTGTATACCGGGGCAGGGAATGTAAACACACATTGGGCGAGCTATCTCAACTTTATTTTTTGATTATAAATAGAGTCACTATTGAAAGAGAGAACAAGTGAGTGAGCGAGAAAGACAGACAGGGGAAAGAGAGAGGTGCAGAGTTAACTAGCTTGTTTGTGTTGTTCATGTATAATAAATTGTATCCTAGAAAGTGTACAGTGTGTGTATAGATTCAGTGTATAGGTACAGTTTTACCCATATGTAGCCTATGTATATGCCACAGCGCCACCTCTTCCAATCATTCCATTATCTCACCAGTTTCAAGTGATCCTGCTCTCATTTCTTTGTCAGTTCAGGTATTTATCTGATGTATATGAATGTGTTATATAAGTCTATATAACTAGTCCTGTTCATATTCATGTTGGACTTGCACCCTGTAAAATAGGTGTTAATAAGAAACTGCAGTTTATCACGATAGCCATTTATCTTTTCAAGTCATGAAAAGGCGTTTTTATCGTATACACAGACTGTTGTTTTCTGTTAGTGTTTGACTGCTCAGGCTAAACACTGCCCAGTGACTGTTCTCCTCCCCGAAAATGATGTGGTCCGATAATCTTTTCCTGTCAGAAATGAATCTTTCAGCTTGGCCTCTGTCGGTATTTCCCTTATCAAACTGGATTGCAGACTTTTCTTTTGAAAGGACACAATACCACAGGCAAAAATCCATGAAATATGAGACTGATGCTTATTTTACGGCCTTGTATCAGCTTGTCGGGAAATACAATAATGAAACACCCTCTTGCCTACAAAGCCGGGTTCCTGAACATGTGTTTTCAGAGTCCCTCGAAACAGTGTTGTTAAATAACCAGTGTTGTTTTACGGTGTGTGAGCTCTGCCTTGTGGTGATCTGATGGAATAGCACTTTGACCTGTGAGGGGTGTAAGATAGTGGATCATGTGCGGTGATGTACAGCACGGCTGAGTGAAATTGTTCTCAAAAAAAAAAAAAAAAAAAGACAGAAAAAAAGAGAGAATACAACAACTCAGCGTTTTGTAAATAGCCAAAGTCTTCCATTATAATTATAATGTTGGTATGACCTTTTTTGCCATTGGAGAGGATAAACACTGATCCCTATGTACAGACCTATTTAAAGTAAAGTTTTATTTCAAATGTACATTATCATTTATTTGATAGCTATACGGGATGTTGCTTACTCTTTCACCTAA
This sequence comes from Myripristis murdjan, assembly GCF_902150065.1. NCBI lineage: Eukaryota > Metazoa > Chordata > Actinopteri > Holocentriformes > Holocentridae > Myripristis > Myripristis murdjan. Next base: position 17,749,284 of record NC_043995.1, read on the forward strand.
GATACTTTCATTTGCACCAGCTCAAATAACCAGGAAATGATGGGAGTGAAAGGCTTGAAAATAATTTTGTAAATCGGCTCAGTTGGTTTGTTGGATAAATCTCAAATAAAATTATGTCTTGTATACAATATGTAAGTATCAATAATGTCCCCTTATTTTGATGGTGTTACGGTTTGCTAGTCAGAACTGTTAAATCCTTACTTCAAATGTTTGATTTTACATTTGATCAAATTTATTCAAAGAAATAAAGAGTATAAACAACTGATTGCCTCTCTGTTCTGTGTAACATAAACACTGTTTTTGACAAAATGATTGTGTCCAGCAGCTTCATTCATGTGTGTGTTTGTTTGTGTGTGTGTGAGAGAGACAGAGTGAGAGATGTACCAGTATTTTATGATTATTATTTTTTTTAATTTTGTTTTATGGTTTGCCTGCTGTGTGACTGACCTCCTTCAGTTCAGCAGCACCCACATCGGTGCAGGTGGAGCACGAGCACCCAGAAGATCCCAGCACCCTCCTGCCTCTGCTCCCTTCACATCCTGTGAAACACCATAGTTAAGATGTTGTTGTTGCTGTTGTTGTTATGTAATAGCCCACAGTGGATCAAAACTGTCACTTCAACTGGATGTTAAAGGTCATACAGCATTTTTAAAAAAATGACCAATGCACCTTTGGTATTGACACTTGTGTTATTTTTTCAGTGTGCTGGTTGCTGAAATATTTTTGAGCGAAGAAAATAATCTTTTCAAACAATGTCTAAAAATAGCCTTTTTATCTAAGTGAGAAAATTATTTTTCATGACTGTGTCAGAGCTCATCCCATACAAGAGCTTTGCCTTACTGCCCTTATTCCTCCTCTTCTTTTTCTTCTTTAGAAAGGAAGAGAGAGAGAGGGAGGGAGGGAAAGTTGTCAACAGTTTGCCCAGCTGACTGTTTGCACTTTCCTTTAATGCAACAGCCAAAAATCAAAACAAGAATAACACACACACACACACACACACACACACACACTATAACCAGTAGCCTTACAAAGCTTGGGGTTCTGGCTGATCAAAGGCCTCGTGCTCAGGAGTAATTAGGCAGGATAAAAGAATAAAAGAATACAGAATTAAAAAAAATAATTCTGGTGTTGAAAGGTGGGAAAGACAAAATGACAACAATCTATCCAGATCGTATTCATTACTGTCTTACCAAAAGCTTTAGAAGCACTGGACACAGCCCATAACTAAAGCCTTTTAGTTTCCAGATATTATCCTTTGTGGTCTTTAGGTGACACTCTTAACTCTTTCTTTTTTTTATATTTTATTATATTGCATTTTAAAAAGATACTTTGTCCCATTGCAGTAAAGGTTGTAAGTAAGTAAATAAGTAAGCAGTATACAGTAACTGCAGTAATACGAGAAAAGCTGATAGTTTGTGGTATCAGTGGAGTCTGTGGATAGCCCGTTAAAGCTTTAATGAGTGGTTCATCAAATATGCCAAGCAATGTTTTCCATGTGTGTCCAGAGGAGGATATTGTGTATGAAGTGCATGGTTTTCCTCCCAGCCAGACCTGTGTGGTGACCCAGGGCTACGGTTCAGATGTTAGTTACGTTGGACGGTGGGAATCGTGTTCTTATCAACATCAAAGGGAGCACAGTGAGAGCTGCCGCGACACTTTCCCTGCAATGACAACCTTGCGGGGAAATGGCAGCTTCAAATAAAGTGCTAACAGATTGGGAGACTTCTTATCAATGTCGGGTCAGTTTTCACTACATGTAATCCAAAGCTGGTGCTATAATTAGTTTTGTTTTTCAGAGCTCCACATGTATTTGAAAATAAATAAAAAAATGTGTCTGTGTGTTGAATAAAGATCAACTGCGCTACATAAAAAGAAACCCTGCATAATAAGTGGTATGTAGCTATAATACTTGGGTTGCAAAATGTTCCACCTGAAGTTCAATATTATAAAAAGGTCTTCACCTGAATATGTTCACTATGACTCATCAGTGCAGTGTGTTTTCCTCAGATCATGTTGAGATGATGCAAATCGGCTTTCAGATAAAGGGAAGAATAGATTAAAACTGCACAAAGGGCCAGTAAAACTGTAGTAGACTTTTGTTTTCTGATAATTATGGGACTTTAAATGTGAGTTTGCATTTCCTAGTACAGCAACGAAATTTTTAATTGACTTACATTCATTCTCTACAGTCTTTTCTTCATGTTCGCCATAACCAACTTATACCTAACCATAACCTTTAACCTACAAGCCTGACTTCTGCCTGTAGCCGCAGCTACACTGTGTTAGTGTGAATTCTGTTCATGAGGTGTGTGTGCAGCAAATGCACCTCACAAATACAGATCTGAATACTGGAACTACTGAGAACATATGAGTGGTGCATAAGAGTGACGTGAATTGATATTTTTCTTGGTACAGCTCAATAAATCAGTGCCTCTGGACGAAGATCGCCTCACTTGTTCTGACCAGACATTTTGTTGTGATTCTCATTGGACAGCGACCAGCAGCCTTCAAGTAAAATTCTCTCCAAAAAGCAATCGCCAGCTGTCAGTGAGGATGAATTCAAACTTGCTATTACATAACCCACAGATGATTAAGTTCAAATTCAGGTTTACTGAAAGCCCAATATCACTGTTCACACTCTTAAAGGACTTCACAGTTTCCAACAAACAAAACAGGATGACGCTTCTTGACTTAATCCTGATAGAAGGCAAGAAAAAACTCCACAAAAAAATTCCAGCTGCAACAGGGACAAAATGGAAATCTTGAGCAGGACCACAGACAAAAGAGACGACGTCCTGGCCAGACAGGTGGCGACCCAGTGAGCAAATTACAATCAATACAGTCTTAATGTAAAAGAAAACACACTAGCAGACAGTGAAGCTTTCATGTAATGATGGCAATATGAAAGAGTATGAAAGGTTCAATTTTCTGAAGAAGATCTGTTTTGCTAGTTGGAAGTAATAACAACATTAAAAGTAACTGCAATGGCTGTAAACTGTCAGTATTTTAGAGTGTTAGCTGATGTAGTTAGCAGTTGTGGTAGCAGTACATGAAGCAGGAGCTGAAGTAAAATTTAATGTAGTTGGAAGTCGTGACTCAGTGTTGCATTCACTCATCTGTGAAAACGTTTGGGCCGTGCCATCCTCAGGGGAGCTGTGACCCGAAGGTTTGCAAAACAGGCTTGTGACCGCCGGTTCAGTCCCTCTGTAAGGTTCAAGAAAAATACAGGAAAAATTCTGGATTGTGAAAAGTGAATGAATGGAGGTCGATACCCACAGCTGAAGTGCCCTTGAACAAGGCGCTGAACCTCCAGCTGCTGCAGCGGCCAGCAGTGTGTCAGACTGTGTGCTGCACTGTGTGGGACTGTGTTGGTGTGAAGCAGGGCTTTCTGAAAAACAGCATTCATCTTCAGGGAACTCTACTCTGCCCTGCATAAATAAAAGTAAAAAAAAAAAAAAAAAAAAAAAAAAAAAGATGAGATTGAATGACACTTTTTTAATCTAATTTTATTTTATTGTTGCATTTTTGGACTTTCTCCTACACCAGTGCTGTTTTTTCTTAGTTTTTTGAGTTCCTTTTGACAACCTGATTGCAATTTCATCTCTGTTTAGTTTATAGTTATTATTGTTATTGCTAAGAGCTTTAAAACAGTGCTGATGTGTTAGTACTGAGCACATTTATCAAAACCAGCTCTCTTAGCTATGACCTGCAGTTGATACTGATCCTTTTCGGTTTAAAATAAGTCAATATAACATAATGTGAGGTAACGTAAGGTAACATAACATAATATAATATAATATAATATGTACATTTTCCTGACAGGACTGACTGAATGAGTGATTGACTGACTCACCTGAGTTGAAACACAGACTGACAGACCAAACTTAAATCCTGAGATGCAAGTTGTATTTAGGCCTAGTGCACCACCCACATTTATTATATTACAATATTCTTTCAGTTCTGAGATTTCAGAGCTGATATGTTATATTGATATATGATAATATTAAATTACCAGTACATTACATTAAAAAAAAAAAAAAACAACTCCATTGCCTTGAAAGTGCAGTCAGTGGTCCAGCAGCCAAGAGTTACTCCATCCATTTGGTGCCAAAATGTCGACTGACACCACTGGCTCATTAAGTTTTCCCAGCAAAATTAAAAATTAAAGTCCACTTTGCAAAGCTTGTCCACAGAGTTTAGTTTCACGTCCTCGCCACAAGAGGTCTCTTTCTTGGCTCACAAGATCTGCTTCAAGTCTTTGTATTCTGCAAACACAACTCCAGCAGCCTCAGCGTTCAGATTCACTTCCACATTAAACCACCAGGGGGAGCAAAAGTGACTCTTCTGAACCAGAGCCAACAAGAAGAGTCTGCCGTTTCTGCTTTCAGAAATAACACTTAATAATTATCAATTATTGAATGCACCGTAAATGTTTGCTTTCAGCTATATTTTTCTTCTGAAATAGTTATAGAAGGCTAAATGGTGGTTAAATACACAAACTAAAGGTTAAATGGAGAGAAAAGGATTTAATCATCTTTCAAGGTGATTATTTTATATATGACTATGGAAGAGGCCAAAGTTCATGTTAAAATGCAATGAGGTTTGAATGCAATAGAATCTGTGCAGTGAAAAAGTGTAAATGCTATCATCATAATGTTGATTAGAAAATATTAAGTTTTCAACACACTGACACAAATATTTGGTGTCTGGGATTGAAAGCCAAGGAATGAACACCAGTAAAATGTTTGGACCAGACACAAAACTATGCATTTACAACATCAGTTAACTGAGAAAATATGTATGTAAGTTCTGAATGCCAGTCTCAAAGTTCAAATGAGATTTTTACTCTAATTTTGACGGTTCCTAAGTTGAGTGTTCAAGCTCTGCTCTCTAACTTTGGTCATGTTGGGCCAACCGCTCTGACAGAATGTTGTGTAACTTTTCAAAGTCTAACAGACATATAATTTCACACAGAATTCTCCCAGTAATTGAAAAAACATTTTATTTCAATAAAACTTCACAACTGATACAAAATCCAAACATGACTCCAATATGAGACACTTTGGTTGAAAGGAACATTGTGTGGGTGCCGCTAGAAAGCTACAACTGCTCTGTGTTTTAAGATCAGATCCATACAGGTATACATGCAGTTATGTAGACAGTATAGACCCATGTGTTGTCAACAGCATTTTGATATGGAGTATTTATGTGCAACTTGTTTCCTAAGACTTATTAAGTGACACATTTGAGGAAAAAAAGTGGAACAAGACCTTGAATTAGCAGGGAAAATGTTTTTTCTCTGTTCTATTCCTTCAAAATGCAATGCTCATTATATTAAGACACTAATAAATTCTTCATTTGTAGTCTCCTTACTTCCCTCCATAACCTTTTTCAGAGGTTTTGTGATTGGGTGTGACTCAATTTAAAGCATTCTTTATTGTTCAGTAATATCTAATATACTAATTAGTCACTTATATACATAAAGAATGGAAACATTAAGCTCTAATAAAATAATGCCAGTGTAAACAAGCTTCAGTATCACGCAACGTCCAAATATTGCACATACATTCATAAATATACAAATCATCTTTGTGCCTTTGTGTGTGTGTGTGTGTGCATGCATGTGTGTGTGATACATGTTTTTAAGAAAACAGAAGACTTAAATCAGGGTGACACTAGAGGACATTAGGCATATGCAGGGAAAGGTGCACATACACACATACATGCACACACACACATACACACACATGCACGCAGACACACACACACACACACACACACACACACACACACACACACACTCTTGCATAGATCTCAAGTCTCTCTGTGTCACTTACACAGACACACAGTGGGAAAGAATGTGGAGCTACAGAAACATTTAAAGCCATTGTCTTCACAACAAAGTCCAGTCTGTCTTCAATTCTGGTGCTTCATCAAAATCTCCCACCAAAGTCTGGATAAACAATGGACATGTGTGTATGATTCAGTCTGTTAAGTGTGTGTTTTGGTCCCAGTCTGGCTGCTCTGAGCCACGTTGTTTGGTCCCAGTCGTCTGTGTGCTGCTGCTGACTTCTGCCTGCCTCTCCATTCAGTTTCTTCAACCTCTGGCCAAAGAACACCAGGTCCACCTGCAGACCTCAGATCCGATTTAAGTTCCTCAGAAGGTGCTCGCTCGCCCCCTACCCATAAGACAGTCCTCCAATCAGGAGCTGTTGTGTATCGTCTTAGGCGTCCGCTGATTGGTCAGACGTCAGCTGCTCCCGGTCTGAGACGTCGTCGTCTGCGGGGGGCCGCGCCCGGTCGAAGAAACCACACTGTGGGAATCACGTTGGTACATTGTTGGTTACTTACACAACCACAAGGAAAGCTGAGGGTGGTGGATGATGTGTGTGTGTGTGTGTGTACCTTCCACATGGCCAGCGTTAGAATGGCCAAAACCAGCAGGCCCAGCAGTATGGCCAGGATGATGACCCACAGCGGGACAGCAAACGACACATCGGGGGTCCCCCATAACACCAGAGTCCCCATCTGCGGCACACACACACACAGACACAGAGTTAGAGGTCTGCAGGGCTGTTTCTCTCTCTTAGGTGGAAACACACAAAAATACATACAAACACACACATATCCACACACATAAGCACTCTGATCGTTCCCCCAGTCTTACCGAGGTGGTGTGGTGGGGCAGGGTGGGCGGTCGGATGCGGTAAGGCAGGGCTGTGACCGTGAACGACACGGTGGAGTTGAGAATGTAAGGATCGTTACGCCGCTACAAGAGACACAAGATTATCTATTAGAAGATTATTCATTAGAATCTACATTTTATACTTAATGTGATTTGCTATTGTTCGCTTATGCCATCCCACTTGTTTCCAGTGCAGTTTTAGGAATTGCATGTGTGTGGAAATGGGACGTATGAACATTTTTTGGTGTATTTGTATGTGCTTGATCTCCTTTGCCTGCTGTGGTGACTGTTGGTGATGAGCGTGGCTGATTGTGACTGTGTGTATGTATGTGTGTGTGTGTGTGTGTGTGTGTGTGTGTGTGTGTGTGTGTGTGTGTGTGTATGTAGGTTGTTCCAGGTAGCTGATTGGTTCCAGCATCCAAGGGTGCAGCCCCTCAGCTCCTGTAGGCTTTCCTCCTTCCACCTCAAGCTGCCAGTCCGTTTGTTTGTGAAATGCTGAAACTGTGTTTATTAATTAATATACCAGCCCAGGTTCAGCGGGGGTGATTGGCATCTTTGTTTAGTTCTTCTCTCCTGTTTATGTGGAGTTAGGAGTTAGTTTGGCCTTTAGCCTTTTTCGTTTCTTTTTTTGGTGAGGTAAGTTTAGGTTGTCAGCTCTCGTTCTTTTGTTTGCTGTTTTGCCCTTTGCTCACCCCGAAGCCAAAAAAGATAAATAAACCTTTAAAAAGCTGAAAATCTCTTGTTGCTGGTGATTCATGGGAGCTGGGAAGGAGGAAGTCTCTGTTGTTCATGTTGCGCCAGGGTTTCCCCTAGGCCGGGCTGTAACAGGAAGATCATCCCACCAGCAACAAGAAAATGACACTTGATTCAAGAAAATTCTGGAAACAAGTCGATTAGCGTTGGAAACAAGAAGGATTATCTCATCCCACTGGCAGATTTTTGTTCACTTGTTTTGAGAAAAACAAGATTTTAACAGACTAAATCACTTGTTAAGATGGAGATTTTTGTTGGCAGCGTTACGGGTGTGTATTAGTTCACCCTTTACTTTATATCAGTTTAATCTGATCACACCACAATAAAGCCAAGAACTGAAGTGATAAAAACACAGTGAGAAAATATAACCTCAGTCATAAAACAGTGCTAAACACAGAAATGGAAGAAACAAATAAGCAAGCAGTGAATACAAATACCAAGATGACAAGCAAAGACACTGACCTGTAGGAAAGTGTGGGCCCAGAGTCTGGAGCGGATCTTGACCACAGCGCTCTGACCTCGATCCAAGCGGCCAACCACACACATGATCCTCAGACAGCTGATATTAGTGCAGTTCTACAGAGAAATGCAGAGAGGGGAGAGAAGCATGACAGTGAAGCACAACTGAATATTTAGGAGATTGTTTTCATGAGAAAACGTACACTTACCAAGGTTTTACCGCTATAACTCTGAGTGGCGCTGACAGCTCGTTTGCGTCGGTGAGGAGGAGCACTGCTGTTTCTTAAAAATCCCAATAACTCTGGCGTGTCCTGGAGAGATGAGATCTAACAGAGAGAAAGACACAGACAGAGACAGTTTGTCTAACATCTATTAAAATATTAAAAACATGGTATAGACTTTTAATCACAACTGTCTTACGCTTTTGAGGCCATCACACTATTAAGATATATATGTCTGAGCTTTTGGCTGTCATTTTTACTACATTTACAATAAAACCAAGTTTTTGGGATTGGGCAAAGACGGGGCAGAACACAGAATCACCTGCTCCGTGAAGGTAAATACCAATTGGTGCCAATGTTCACAGTCCTTGGTGATATTTTTAAATCTTCTTTCCTATAAAGCATGTGTTGATTTCTCACGTATCCCTACATGTTGACTTGTCTGTGCGCAAAGAAAAGGGACGGCGTGCTTTGAGGACAGCTATTACTCAAGAGCCTACTGGGCAGGATGAGGGCTGCTGTGGCTCTGCTGTTCCTGTGCGGTGCATGGGCCCTGGAGGGGTCCCGGGATGCCACTGCATTCACAAATTCGGCTGACCAAGTATTGGCTCAGGTGGAGCAGCTCAAAGGCATATTGGAAAACACCATGAGGAGACTTGAGAGACTGGAGAGTGAGAACAAAGGTACTACAATGTGAGAAAAAGACAGAAACAGAAGATAGAAATTATAAAATGAGTTAATGGAAGATTAGATAAGGATTTAATGTAAGGATAAAACTTGCTAAGTTGATTGAGATGTTTCGAAGGGGGATTTTCAACCATGCATGAGACTATGATTCAGAAATAAGTCTTCACTGTTTCATCCAAAAGACAAAATCTACACCTCTCTGCCTGTCTCACAAACATACAGCCGATCTGACCGTCGCAGACAGCAGACTGACAGCCAGCGAGAAAGAGCTGGAGAAGCTGAGCACAGAGAGAAGTAATGTGTGGGGAAAATATGTCTTCCACAGAACACATACATTATCACCGTAATGCTATGAGTCCTTAATGTACTGATTTTTCCTCCTCAAATAGATTTATTCAAGCTTACCAAACGAGTACAAGCATGTGAAAAGAATATAAAGACTCTGCAAAATGACAACAAAGGTAAGAAAGAGTCCATGTGGAGAATCTAAAAAAATAACATATGTACACAGACAAAATGGTCTGATTTCTATGAATCTTTAGGTACTTAATGTCATAATAAAATGCCAACTTTTTTTCCTAATCTTGGTTTCAAGACTTGGCAACCAAGTTGGATCAGCTGACAGAAGAGAACGCTGGTGCAGTAGCGCTGCAAAAATTGTTCAGAGAAGGGAGAGCATAGCAGTGGCGGAAAAAAATCCTGTTGAAACACAGTAGTTGTGTAAAAGTGACACAGTTAACTGACTACATCCAACTCATGCAGCAAGACTGACAGTTTTGTGGGGGAGAGACTGACAGCAAAGGAGGAAATTATAGCAAGCCACCTGATGAAGACAAAAAAAAAATGCAAAGTTTAAGTCAACTGTTGAGTTACCCACAGTGAAACATACAGTCGTTTTCTGTTTCTGTAGACCTGAAGATGAGACTGACAGCCAGCGAGAGGAATGTGACGGATCTGAAGGCGAAGAATGAAGGTGGGAGAGAACTGTCTGCGTTTTTCAGGATGATTTTCAGCATGTGTAAAAGACGAGGTTATTCATAGCCTCATTTCATATAATTTTAAAAGGCCTGGTAGACAATGCATAGATGGAAAGAGACAGGGCATTTTCTTTTAAAGGAACAGTTCACCCAAAATACAAAAATGATACATTCCCATCTACCACTAGTGCAATCTATGAATCCATTCATCCATTAGTTTCTGTGTGATTGGGGGATCTTGCTTGTCTCCCTTCACCCCAATACAATGGGTCTGAATGGGTAATTGTGTTTAGCTCAAATTCATACTCACTGAGGGCATGAGGGTGAGGGTTTAATACAATTATGCGTCAAATGTGGCAATCTGATCCGAAGAGGTGGCTTTGAAAGAGAGATTTGAAGAAATGATTGAGCATTTCTGTGTTTGCAGCTCAAACAGCTCAGTTGACAGACATGGAGAACAGACTGGCAACGAGTGAGAACGCGGTGAAAACCCTCCAGTCACAGCACACAGGTAACAGGTGTTACCTGTGTACTACTCTGGAAGACTGACCGCCAGTGAGACCAAGATGATGTGACTTGCTGATTGCTGATTTGAGACGTATACTATATCAACCCTTGTTGTTTACTTGTCTACAGTTTACTTGTTTACTTGTCTACCTGCAGCTCAGGTGACAGAAATAACTAATCTGGAAAGCAGAATGAACACCGGTGAGACAGAAGTTGCTGAGCTGAGGGAACAGAGTACAGGTACAAAATATTTTTGAGATGAGTACGATAGATGTAACATTACTGTAAGTGTATTAAATGGTATGATGAAATAAAAAAGTGATGAAAATAAATACTGTATTTGTTTGACGACAGCTCACATGGGCCAGATGACAGACTTTGATACCAGACTAAATGCGAGTGTGAAAGATGTTGTGGACCTGAAGGCTGAGAGTAAATGTAATGTGTGGCAAGACTTTTAGTATTTATACTCAACATATTATCTGTCAGCTAATTATCACACCTGGATTAACTTCGCCCTTCCTACTGCAGCATTATTGGCCAAAGTGACGGCTTCTGAGAAGAATGTAGAGAAGCTGCAGACGGAGAATAAAGGTGAAAGAGAATAAAAGCATCTCATTTTAGCTCTATTATATGGAAAGTGGATCGCACTGTACACAGATGAAAAGAGTGATGCATTTTTCCCATTTCTATAAATTCTTTGATACTGAATAAGCAAAATGAAAATGTGAAAGGTAAAAGACAGAGTAAAGAAGAAAGGCTACACAAAATTGGTATTATAAAAGAGACTATAAAGTGATTCATCACCTTATGACATTTTAAGTGTGTTGTCAATAAAAGAACGGGTGAAATGCAGAATCAAGATTAAATAAAGATGTCAGTGAATATTTATGTTTCTGCAGGTCAAGCAACCCAGCTGACAGCTTTGGATGGCAGACTGAACATCACTGACACAGACATGGACGCTCTTCAGACACAAAACACGGGTGAGAGAGAGAGAGTGAGAGAGAGAGAGAGAGAGAGAGAGAGAGAGAATAGTTTGCCTGGTTAACCTTTTGCACTTTTCACAATTTAACACAGCCACGAAAGAAGAACAATAAATATGAATTAGATTGTTCTACTTATGTGTTCAGGTCTGAACTTTTGTGACTGGCTGATAATGAATCACCTAAATGATTACAGCTCAAAATACAAATTTGTCAACCCTGGAGTCCAAGCTGACAGCCAATGAGAAGCTGGTGGAAGATCTACAGGCAAACAGCACAGGTAAGCGCCATAGCGTTGACTTTTGATTATTCGAGAGTAAGATCAGTGGTAACACTTTACAATAACAGTACAACAATTAACGTTATATGTTAGTTAATGCCGTAATGGTTAATTAACTGTTAGTTAATGATTAGTATGGCATTTACTAATGTTAATAATATCTACAATAACCTTTGAATAACTTGTAAATTAATACTTTAGCATGAACAGCATTAGTAAATGATTCTTAGACACATTAGTTAACGGTTAGTTAACTGTTACTTAATGTTCATTACCTGTTACTTAATGTTTATTACGGCATTAACTAACGTTAATTGTTGTACTCCTATTGTAAAGTGTTACCAGATCAGTTAAAATCAATCAATCAATTCATCAGCCTATGACACTGTATGTAAACAGAGATGGTAATGTATCAATGACCCTGGATATTCAAAGCTCAGGACTCAAAGTTGACAATCTTGGACATCAGACTGACGGCCAGTGAGAAGCTGGTGAACAATCTACAGGTGAACAGCACAGGTAATTACAAGTGTTTAATGTGATATCATTCATTGTACTTTCACATAGCAGGAACTAACCTGGTTCAATAAAGGTTAACAACAAATTGCTATTTTTTGCAGTTTTGATTATTCAAGACAAGGATCAGCTGAAATCAATCAAATCATCATGGTACATCTCCACAGGGGTGTGTCTTTGATGCGTGCCACTCGGCAGTGTCCTCCATGCAGACACTTCCAAGCTGCACCGATTGGACGAATTTAACACTCAAACAAACCGGATCAACATGGCAGGCTTTTGGAAACTTTCTTTTATATTACAAAAAAAATGTAACTTAAGTGTGTTTCTAAAAATATTTGAGGTGACAAATAAACCATGCAGCTGCTGAATTCATCTTCATTTTAGCTTGACAAGGATTAGTTTAAAAGTTGCTCGGCTTTCTATACAGCTTCTAATTTGCATAAAGTTGCCTGGACTTCAAGTTTATGCAAATGAGGAGATGCCGACATGATGCCCTATCTCTCAAAAGGCAACATGATGCTACCAGAATGCTTTGCAAGGCTGCTTACATTGACAATGAATATGAAGCATCAAACGACTGATCCTGTGGACATGTACCATAAGACAGAGTGTCATCGATATAGAGGGAGATAAGAGGTGGATGAAAATGTACTGAAGACCGTGAATAATTACAGCTCAGGAGTCAAAGTTGACAAACTTGGGCTCAAGACTGACAGACGGTGAGAAGCTGGTGAACAACCTATGGGCAAACAGCACAGGTAATTACAAATGTTTTATGTGATATCATACTTTTCCTCAGGATATTATTTGTGTTACATTTTGGTTTGCTTGTCTTGTTGTGTGCTTTAGCTTTTGTCTGAGGCTACTTTATGTACTGCTGGTATTGATGACCCTGAATAATTACAGCTCAGGATGCAAAGATGAAAACCCTGGACTCCAGACTGACAGACAGTGAGAATCTGGTGAATGATCTACAGGCAGACAGCACAGGTAACTACCATATTACTGTGCTTTTTGAATACCTGAAATAAATCACGTCTTCATTAATCATGTTGTGTCTCGCTCTAAAGACCAAACAGCTGCGATATCAAGTATGGATGGCAGACTAGCTGAGAGTGAGATTCAGCTGGAGGAGATGAAGAACAAGATCACAGGTACAGAAGAAACAGTTAATATTCTGGTCAAATTGTGTTTTTGCCATTACTGCATTTTTCCTTAACATATTTAAAGAGCTTATCAGTGTTTTGCATGTTTGAACCCATTCAGTACACTGCAAATATAAACTTACATACTTACATACTTAAACTGCCAAGCTTTTTACAATGAAATTAAAATGTTCATTTGATAGAAGTGCCTCGAAATTTGCTGTCGCTCCAACTAACATTCATGCCTTTGTTTACAAGTCACAGACGTTTGCATTTCATTGTAAGTTTCTCTTCAGGGATACAATTTGTTGTGTGATGGGAATCATAGGTTAGACAGAGAAGAAAAGAAAGAAAGAAAGAAAGAAAGAAAAATCAGGAAAACAAATTTCCTGCATGGTAGTTAGCTGGACTGTCACAACTTTTCCAAAGCAAGAAGAAGACTAATCTACATCTTCCTTTTTTTTGTTTGCTTATCATGATAGGTTTCATTTTTGGGTTTAATATAACACATAAATGCAATGGTGTTTGGCAGCTGACTTTAAAATGCTGCATGTCACAGCTTCCTTACAGAATGTGGATTCACCAGAAGATGTGTAGACTTAATAACCTGAATTAGGAAGCAATTTTGGAGAGCAGACTGAAAAACTCTGACACTAACTCAGAGAAAGAGAGCAAGAGAAGAACAAAGAGAGAGAGGGTGCATGATGATATATTAATGAACTCAAATGAACACAGCTCAGGACTCACAGTTGAACACCGTGGACTCCAGACTGACAGTCACTGAGAAACTAGTGAATGATCTACAGGCAGACAACACAGGTAATTGCCATGTAACTTTGATTTTTGATTATACAGGCACAATCAAGCATTTGATAATCACTATACGTTTGACTGTGATTCTACAGCCCAAGCAGCTGCGATAACAAGTATGGATGGCAGACTTGCTGAGAGCGACGTTCAGATGGAGATGCTGAAGGATAAAACCACAGGTACACACAAAACAGTCAATATTTTTTGTATTTCTGGTGGCTTACTACCTTATTGCACATAGGCCATACTGTACTGTATGTTTTCAGATGAATCTGTTTTGTGCTTGATTCGCCTGTTTCCTTCGCGTTCAAATGTTGGCTTGATAGATCTACCTCAAAATTTCCCACTCCAGCTAATATTCATGCCTAGGTTTACATTTGTATCTTGTTTATAAAAAAGATGTTTTTTTTCAGGAGCTACTTTCTGGTGGAGATGTTCACTTTGTTGTGTGGGTGTGTGGGTGCCATAGAAAGCATTTCCAAGACAAGAGACAGAGAGGAATGGCACATTCATGTGCTATTGGCTAAAATGCAAAACCTCATCGTTCCTACTTAGCAGTTAGCTAGACTATCTATCTTAATTTTTTTTAAAGAAAGCAGACAACCATATGATCCTTGTCAATGCAGTTATGTTTGCTTATCAGAGCCACTGTCCTCTGAATTAGTGAGCAATGAGCAGATTGAAAACAGCTGAGGCAGTGACACACAGAGAGAAAGACACAGAGAGAGGGTGGATGATAATGTGTTAATTACCTCAAATGAACACAGTTCAGGACTCAGAGCTGACGAACATGAGCTCCAGACTGACAGCCAGTGAGAAGCTGCTGAATGATGTACAGGCAGACAACACAGGTAACTGCCATTTAACTTTGATTTTTTTTCATTGAATTCTGAAATAAAGGCAAAGTCAGGCATTCACTAATCATGTTTTGTCTCATTATGACTCTCAAACAGCCCAAACAGCTGAAATAGCAAATATGGACAGAAGACTAGCCCAGAGTGAGCTGCAGGTGGAAGAGCTGGAGAACAAGAACACAGGTTAAGAATGGTGTTTCTGTGGATGACTATATTAAAGGACCATGCAGGTGTTTTTTTCACCGCGACATTACACACATTGCTTACTAATATAAATATACTACAAATCATTTTCCTGAACTACAGAAAGGCTGTTTAGTGATCAGACTGACTGATAGAACACAATGTGAACTCTGCCCCATATTTGATCTCATGGGTGACAAATTGCCTATCTTCAAACAAAAAAAAAAAAAAAAAAGACAAATAACAAAAACAAATGGCAAATGGAAGGTCTGAGGAATGCTCTGAAATAGTGAATGATCTACAGGCAGACAACACAGGTAACTGCCATGTAGCTTTGATTTTTGATTAATCAGGCAAAATCAAGCATTTAATAATCACTATATGTTTGACTGTGATTCTACAGCCCAAGCAGCTGCGATAACAAGTATGGATGGCAGACTCGCTGAGAGTGATGTTCAGATGGAGATGCTGAAGGATAAAACCACAGGTACACACAAAACAGTCAATATATATATATATATATATATATATTTTTTTTTTTGTATTTCTGGTGGCTTACTACCTTATTGCGCATAGACTATAATGTACTGTGTGTTTTCAGATGAATCTGTTTCTGTTTGGTTCGCCTGTTTCCTTCAAGTTCAAATGTTCACTTGATAGAGAGAGAGAGAGAGACAGGGTGGATGATAATGTGTTAATGACCTCAAATGAACACAGTTCAGGACTCAGAGCTGACAACCATGAGCTCCAGACTGACAGCCAGTGAGAAGCTGCTGAATGATGTACAGGCAGACAACACAGGTAACTGCCATTTAACTTCGATTTTTTTAAATTGAATTCTGAAATAAAGGCAAAGTCAGGCATTCACTAATCATGTTTTGTCTCATTGTGACTCCCAAACAGCCCAAACAGCTGAAATAGCAAATATGGACAGAAGACTAGCCCAGAGTGAGCTGCAGGTGGAAGAGCTGGAGAACAAGAACACAGGTTAAGAATGGTGTTTCTGTGGATGACTATATTAAAGGACCATGCAGGTGTTTTTTTCACCGCGACATTACACACATTGCTTACTAACATAAATATACTACAAATCATTTTCCTGAACTACAGAAAGGCTGTTTCGTGATCAGACCGACTGATAGAACGCAATGTGACCTCTGCCCCATATTTGATCTCATGGGTGACAAATTGCCTATCTTCAAAAAAAAAACAAACAAACAAAAAAAGACAAATAACAAAAACAAATGACAAATGGAAGGTCTGAAGAATATATATATATATATATATATATATATATATATATATATTTGTATTTCTGGTGGCTTACTACCTTATTGCGCATAGACTATAATGTACTGTGTGTTTTCAGATGAATCTGTTTCTGTTTGGTTCACCTGTTTCCTTCAAGTTCAAATGTTCACTTGATAGAGAGAGAGAGAAAGGGTGGATGATAATGTGTTAATGACCTCAAATGAACACAGTTCAGGACTCAGAGCTGACAACCATGAGCTCCAGACTGACAGCCAGTGAGAAGGTGCTGAATGATGTACAGGCAGACAACACAGGTAACTGCCATTTAACTTTGATTTTTTTTTTATTGAATACTGAAATAAAGGCAAAGTCAGGCATTCACTAATCATGTTTTGTCTCACTGTGACTCCTAAACAGCCCAAACAGCTGAAATAGCAAATATGGACAGAAGACTAGCTCAGAGTGAGCTGCAGGTGGAAGAGCTGGACAACAAGAACACAGGTTAAGAATGGTGTTTCTGTGGATGACTATATTAAAGGACCATGCAGGTGTTTTTTTTCACCACAACATTACACACATTGCTTACTAACATAAATATACTGCAAATCATTTTCCTGAACTACAGAAAGGCTGTTTAGTGATCAGACTGACTGATAGAACGCAATGTGAACTCTGCCCCATATTTGATCTCATGGGTGACAAATTGCCTATCTTCAAAAAAAAAAAAAAAAAAAAAGACAAATAACAAAAACAAATGGCAAATGGAAGGTCTGAAGAATGCTCTGAAATAGTGAATGATCTACAGGCAGACAACACAGGTAACTGCCATGTAGCTTTGATTTTTGATTAATCAGGCAAAATCAAGCATTTGATAATCACTATATGTTTGACTGTGATTCTACAGCCCAAGCAGCTGCGATAACAAGTATGGATGGCAGACTCGCTGAGAGTGACGTTCAGATGGAGATGCTGAAGAATAAAACCACAGGTACACACAAAACTGTCAATTTATTTTTTTTTTGTATTTCTGGTGGCTTACTACCTTATTACACATAGACTATAATGTACTATGTGTTTTCAGATGAATCTGTTTCTGCTTTGTTCGCCTGTTTCCTTCAAGTTCAAATATTCACTTGACAGATCTACCTCAAAATTTCCCACTCCAGCTAATATTCATGCCTAGGTTTACATTTGTATCCTGTTTATAAAAAAGATGTTTTTTTCAGGAGGTACCTTCTGGTAGAGATGTTCACTTTGTTGTGTGGGTGTGTGGGTGCCATGGAAAGCATTTCAAAGTTAGACAGAGAGGAATGACACATTCATGTGCTATTGGCTAAACTGCAAAACCTCGTCGTTCCTACTTAGCAGTTAGCTAGACTATCTATCTTAATTTTTTTTTAAAGCAAGCAGACAACCATATGATCCTTGTCAATGCGGTTATGTTTGCTTATCAGAGCCACTGTCCTCTGAATTAGTGAGCAAAGAGCAGATTGAAAACAGCTGAGGCAGTGACACACAGAGAGAAAGACACACAGAGAGAGGGTGGATGATAATGTGTTAATGACCTCAAATGAACACAGCTCAGGACTTAGAGCTGACGAACATGAGCTCCAGACTGACAGCCAGTGAGAAGCTGCTGAATGATGTACAGGCAGACATCACAGGTAACTGCCATTTAACTTTGTTTTTTTTTAATTGAATTCTGGTATAAAGGCAAAGTCAGGCTTTCACTAATCATGTTTTGTCTCATTATGACTCCCAAACAGCCCAAACAGCTGAAATAGCAAATATGGACAGAAGACTAGCCCAGAGTGAGCTGCAGGTGGAAGAGCTGGAGAACAAGAACACAGGTTAAGAATGGTGTTTCTGTGGATGACTATATTAAAGGACCATGCAGGTGTTTTTTTCACCACAACATTACACACATTGCTTACTAACATAAATATACTGCAAATCATTTTCCTGAACTACAGAAAGGCTGTTAAGTGATCAGACTGACTGATAGAACGCAATGTGAACTCTGCCCCATATTTGATCTCATGGGTGACAAATTGCCTATCTTCAAAAAAAAAAAAAAAAAAAAAAGAGACAAATAACAAAAACAAATGACAAATGGAAGGTCTGAAGAATGCTCTGAAATAGTGAATGATCTACAGGCAGACAACACAGGTAACTGCCATGTAGCTTTGATTTTTGATTAATCAGGCAAAATCAAGCATTTGATAATCACTATATGTTTGACTGTGATTCTACAGCCCAAGCAGCTGCGATAACAAGTATGGATGGCAGACTCGCTGAGAGCGACGTTCAGATGGAGATGCTGAAGAATAAAACCACAGGTACACACAAAACAGTCAATATATATATATATATATATATATATATATATATATATATATATATATATTTGTATTTCTGGTGGCTTACTACCTTATTGCGCATAGACTATAATGTACTGTGTGTTTTTAGATGAATCTGTTTCTGTTTGGTTCGCCTGTTTCCTTCAAGTTCAAATGTTCACTTGATAGAGAGAGAGAGAAAGGGTGGATGATAATGTGTTAATGACTTCAAATGAACACAGTTCAGGACTCAGAGCTGACGAACATGAGCTCCAGACTGACAGCCAGTGAGAAGCTGCTGAATGATGTACAGGCAGACAACACAGGTAACTGCCATTTAACTTTGATTTTTTTTCATTGAATTCTGAAATAAAGGCAAAGTCAGGCATTCACTAATCATGTTTTGTCTCACTGTGACTCCCAAACAGCCCAAACAGCTGAAATAGCAAACATGGACAGAAGACTAGCCCAGAGTGAGCTGCAGGTGGAAGAGCTGGACAACAAGAACACAGGTTAAGAATGGTGTTTCTGTGGATGACTATATTAAAGGACCATGCAGGTGTTTTTTTCACCACAACATTACACACATTGCTTACTAACATAAATATACTACAAATAATTTTCCTGAACTACAGAAAGGCTGTTTCGTGATCAGACCGACTGATAGAACGCAATGTGACCTCTGCCCCATATTTGATCTCATGGGTGACAAATTGCCTATCTTCAAAACAAAACAAAACAAAAAAAAAAAAAAAAAAAAAAAAAAGACAAATAACAAAAACAAATGACAAATGGAAGGTCTGAAGAATGCTCTGAAATAGTGAATGATCTACAGGCAGACAACACAGGTAACTGCCATGTAGCTTTGATTTTTGATTAATCAGGCAAAATCAAGCATTTGATAATCACTATATGTTTGACTGTGATTCTACAGCCCAAGCAGCTGCGATAACAAGTATGGATGGCAGACTCGCTGAGAGTGATGTTCAGATGGAGATGCTGAAGGATAAAACCACAGGTACACACAAAACAGTCAATATATATATATATATATATATATATATATATATATATATATATATATATATATATATATTTTTTTTTTTTTTTTGTATTTCTGGTGGCTTACTACCTTATTGCGCATAGCCTATAATGTACTGTGTGTTTTCAGATGAATCTGTTTCTGTTTGGTTCGCCTGTTTCCTTCAAGTTCAAATGTTCACTTGATAGAGAGAGAGAGAGAGACAGGGTGGATGATAATGTATTAATTACCTCAAATGAACACAGTTCAGGACTCAGAGCTGACGAACATGAGCTCCAGACTGACAGCCAGTGAGAAGCTGCTGAATGATGTACAGGCAGACAACACAGGTAACTGCCATTTAACTTTGATTTTTTTTAATTGAATTCTGAAATAAAGGCAAAGTCAGGCATTCACTAATCATGTTTTGTCTCACTGTGACTCCCAAACAGCCCAAACAGCTGAAATAGCAAATATGGACAGAAGACTAGCCCAGAGTGAGCTGCAGGTGGAAGAGCTGGAGAACAAGAACACAGGTTAAGAATGGTGTTTCTGTGGATGACTATATTAAAGGACCATGCAGGTGTTTTTTTCACCACGACATTACACACATTGCTTACTAACATAAATATACTGCAAATCATTTTCCTGAACTACAGAAAGGCTGTTAAGTGATCAGACTGACTGATAGAACGCAATGTGACCTCTGCCCCATATTTGATCTCATGGGTGACAAATTGCCTATCTTCAAAAAAAAAAAAAAAAAAAGAGACAAATAACAAAAACAAATGACAAATGGAAGGTCTGAAGAATGCTCTGAAATAGTGAATGATCTACAGGCAGACAACACAGGTAACTGCCATGTAGCTTTAATTTTTGATTAATCAGGCAAAATCAAGCATTTGATAATCACTATATGTTTGACTGTGATTCTACAGCCCAAGCAGCTGCGATAACAAGTATGGATGGCAGACTCGCTGAGAGCGACGTTCAGATGGAGATGCTGAAGAATAAAACCACAGGTACACACAAAACAGTCAATTTTTTTTTTTTTTTGTATTTCTGGTGGCTTACTACCTTATTACACATAGACTATAATGTACTGTGTGTTTTCACATGAATCTGTTTCTGTTTGGTTCGCCTGTTTCCTTCAAGTTCAAATGTTCACTTGATAGATCTACCTCAAAATTTCCCACTCCAGCTAATATTCATGCCTGGGTTTACATTTGTATCCTGTTTATAAAAAAGATGTTTTTTTCAGGAGGTACCTTCTGGTAGAGATGTTCACTTTGTTGTGTGGGTGTGTGGGTGCCATGGAAAGCATTTCAAAGTTAGACAGAGAGGAATGGCACATTCATGTGCTATTGGCTAAACTGCAAAACCTGGTCGTTCCTACTTAGCAGTTAGCTAGACTATCTATCTTATTTTTTTTTTAAAGCAAGCAGACAACCATATGATCCTTGTCAATGCGGTTATGTTTGCTTATCAGAGCCACTGTCCTCTGAATTAGTGAGCAAATATTGAAAACAGCTGAGGCAGTGACACACAGAGAGAAAGACACAGAGAGAGGGTGGATGATAATGTGTTAATGACTTCAAATGAACACAGTTCAAGACTTAGAGCTGACGAACATGAGCTCCAGACTGACAGCCAGTGAGAAGCTGCTGAATGATGTACAGGCAGACAACACAGGTAACTGCCATTTAAGTTTGTTTTTTTTTTTTAATTGAATTCTGGTATAAAGGCAAAGTCAGGCTTTCACTAATCATGTTTTGTCTCATTATGACTCCCAAACAGCCCAAACAGCTGAAATAGCAAATATGGACAGAAGACTAGCCCAGAGTGAGCTGCAGGTGGAAGAGCTGGAGAACAAGAACACAGGTTAAGAATGGTGTTTCTGTGGATGACTATATTAAAGGACCATGCAGGTGTTTTTTTCACCACGACATTACACACATTGCTTACTAACATAAATATACTGCAAATCATTTTCCTGAACTACAGAAAGGCTGTTTAGTGATCAGACTGACTGATAGAACGCAATGTGAACTCTGCCCCATATTTGATCTCATGGGTGACAAATTGACTATCTTCAAAAAAAAAAAAAGACAAATAACAAAAACAAATGACTGCTCTGAAATAGTGAATGATCTACATGCAGACAACACAGGTAACTGCCATGTAGCTTTGATTTTTGATTAATCAGGCAAAATCAAGCATTTGATAATCACTATATGTTTGACTGTGATTCTACAGCCCAAGCAGCTGCAATAACAAGTATGGATGGCAGACTCGCTGAGAGTGACGTTCAGATGGAGATGCTGAAGAATAAAACCACAGGTACACACAAAACTGTCAATTTTTTTTTTTTTTTGTATTTCTGGTGGCTTACTACCTTATTACACATAGACTATAATGTACTGTGTTTTCAGATGAATCTGTTTCTGCTTTGTTCACCTGTTTCCTTCAAGTTCAGGAGCTACCTTCTGGTGGAGATGTTCACTTTGTTGTGTGGGTGTGTGGGTGCCATGGAAAGCATTTCAAAGTTAGACAGAGAGGAATGGCACATTCATGTGCTATTGGCTAAAATGCAAAACCTGGTCGTTCCTGCTTAGCAGTTAGCTAGACTATCTATCTTATTTTTTTTTTAAAGCAAGCAGACAACCATATGATCCTTGTCAATGTGGTTATGTTTGCTTATCAGAGCCACTGTCCTCTGAATTAGCGAGCAAATATTGAAAATCTATCTGTGTTTACAACATCTATTGCACGTCTGTCCGTCCTGGGGAGGGATCCCTCCTCTGTTGCTCCCCTGAGGTTTCTTCCTATTTTTCTCCCTGTTAAAGGGGTTTTTTAGGGAGTTGTTCCTCATCCGATGTGAGGGTCTAAGGACAGAGGATGTTGTATTTTTCTGTAAAGCCCTTTGAGACAAATTTGTATTTGTGACTCTGGGCTATACAAATAAATAAAATTGAATTGAATTGAATTGAATTGAAAACAGCTGAGGCAGTGACACACACAGAGAAAGACACAGAGAGAGAGGGTGGATGATAATATGTTAATGACTTCAAATGAACACAGCTCAGGACTTAGAGCTGACGAACATGAGCTCCAGACTGACAGCCGGTGAGAAGCTGCTGAATGATGTACAGGCAGACAACACAGGTAACTGCCATTTAACTTTGATTTTTTTTTAATTGAATACTGAAATAAAGGCAAAGTCAGGCATTCACTAATCATGTTTTGTCTCACTGTGACTCCCAAACAGCCCAAACAGCTGAAATAGCAAATATGGACAGAAGACTAGGCCAGAGTGAGCTGCAGGTGGAAGAGCTGGAGAGCAAGAACACAGGTTAAGCATGGTGTTTACCATGCAGGTGTTTTTTTTTTCAGCGCTACATTACACGCATTGCTTACTAATCTCAAGCAGTTTATCCAAATAAATAAATTTCAAAATAAAATTTCAAACTAACTTACTCAAACACTAAAAATCATTTTCCTCAACTACAGAAAGGCTGTTTAGTGATCAGACTGACTGATAGAACGCAATGTGAACTCTGCCCCATATTTGATCTCATGGGTGACAAACTGCCTATCTTCAAAACAAACAAACAAACAAACAAACAAACAAACAAACAAACAAAAAAAAAAACAAATAACAAAAACAAATGACAAATGGAAGGTCTGAAGAATGCTCTGAAATATCAAAAAAAAAAAAAAAAAAGTATGGTATGCTTTCTTTAAAAATGGTAGTAAACAAAGGCTAAAACGTGTTTATGTATTGTCCTTTAACTTACTGCACTACTCAACTCTATCTCCGGCTCTGTCGGTAAAATGTAATTAATAAACAAATATGCTTCTGCGAAAACATATACCAGCAGTGTTTTGTTATTTCAGCCCTGGACACTAGAGTGACAGCCAGTGAGGGCAAGATGGAGGAACTGGAGACCACAGATGCTGGTAAGGGAAACAACAGACAGAAACAAGCTTTTACTATTTTTGAACTCTTGCGGTTCATGGTATTGATAATATTCATAATATTCTCCTTTGGTGCAACACACATATCAAAAACTTCATGCCATTTCAGCTCTAGAGGTCAGACTCGGCACCAGTGAGAGCCACATTGAAGCACTGAGGAGTGACAATAACGGTAAGAGTCAGTTATCAGGTTTAGGGATAATGGCAAGATTGCTTTGTTTGCTTTAATTGCTCATCCATCTCTGGTCCCTGCTGTAGTCATCTTCACAAGACTTGGTGACATTGCAAGACAAGTGGATAAAATCCAGCAAGACATCACAAGTAAGATATATCTTATTGTTTAAAGGGCCCATACAATGACGGGGTATGGGACTCCTTGTTGGATTAATAAATCAGAGGATAAGTGAATAAAAAAAAATGTCATATAAACTAACCTAAAACATTCCTCCAGTGACACAAAATGTATTATGCTTATTCACAGACAGTCCCAAAGTGGCCTTTTCAGCTGGTTTGACCAACTCAGGATATATTGGGCCCTTCAATTATGAAAACACTCTGCTTTATTCCAAAGTCTTCACCAACTATGGCAACGGCTATGACATCACCACAGGTACAGCGCATATGGCACACGTTACAGCTATAATAATCCACACAAAGAAGCTAATATTCATAATATTATTCGAAAGGCCTGTTCACATTAGAGCTAAACGGTTGTCACTCCTCATGAAAAGGTACAGTATGTAGTATTTAAATTGAGTCGAAGAAAGAAATGGGATATCATATTCATAAACATGCTTTTCATCCGTGTATGTAAATCATGTAAATCATGTTTTCGTAAAGTTAGAATAAGTCTACAAACTCATGGGCCCTGGTTTTACACGGGCTGCATTGTTGCGTCGCCGTTTTTCTACAGCGGCTCAGACAGGACAAGCCAACCCAAGGTAGCTTCCATCGAGTTTCGCAAAAGCACTGCCATCTTAATTTTTCAAATCCATTTACGATTGACCCATCGACAGCAGCACATCCATATCAGCTCAGTACAGAAGCGACCGGTGAAATGATGGCCTCTATGTCTGACGGTGCTGCCAGCTAATCTGTAAATGGGGTCCTTTAACTCTAGTTAATATGCAAATTCACCAGGTTGTGGATGTATTGAGTAAGTGCTTTTTACTTGTTCATGCATGCAAACATTCTTCTAAATAAGCAAATGTGAGCGACTCCAGTTTATTTTGATGTCAAGCCCCCAAAATGCTAATGTGACAGGAGCCTAATAAACAAACAGTAACACCAATATAGCAGAGTACAGACCTTCCACACAGAAAACACCACACGTCTGGTTTCTAAGGTACACTACTGACACCTGCCTCACTCCTCCCTCCAAGGTACCTTCACAGCGCCAGTCAAGGGAATCTACTTCTTCCGATACACTGCCATGGGCATGAGCACATCCAACAAGATGGGTGTGTATTTAGTCAAGAACGGCCAGCGTGTCTTTACGAACGTGCAGGACAACTACTTCGGCAGCCACGAGTACATCTCTGGGGGAGTGGTGCTGCAGCTAGAGAGAGGAGACTGGGTGGAGATGCGTCTGCCTCAGAACATGGGTCTCTATGACGACGAGCACAACCACAACATCTTCTCCGGCTTCCTGCTTTTCTCTTTTGCCTGATGGAATGCAACTTCCTCTTCTAGAGTACGTTACAGTAGAGCAACTC
The DNA here is from genome assembly GCF_902150065.1 of Myripristis murdjan. Taxonomy (NCBI): domain Eukaryota; kingdom Metazoa; phylum Chordata; class Actinopteri; order Holocentriformes; family Holocentridae; genus Myripristis; species Myripristis murdjan. The sequence continues at coordinate 17,774,654 of NC_043995.1, forward strand.
CACACTCAACGCAGGAGACCAACACGCTTGCCGTGCTATTGTGAAAAACATCAATCCTGTTCAAATTACTGTTCAAATTACATTTTACAGCTTGTAGCATTTCCAGTTCTTGAGTAATACTGCACTTTTTAAAATGCCTGTTTTCTTTTGGAAATCACTAAATAGATTCTCCACAGATGATATCATACATGTTTGCAACTATATCTGCTCTAATCCACGCTAACAAGCTCAATGCTCCATGCTCCATGCTGCCTTTGAGCCAACTGAAACATGGAGCCAGAGCCAAAGGTGGAACTGTGATTTCAACAAGCTACTATCAACATAATAAATATGCTTTGAATTGCTGTTTCAGTGGCTGTTTTTTGTGCTTCATCTTCTGGTTTGCGGTACGTTTTGCAGTTTGTTATTTTGTGAATTTTGTCAGCAAAAATTCCTGGACCAGCAAGGTTGTTTACTGGTGGTCTTGATAAGAGAGCATATTCAGCCACAAAGAATCTATGAGTGTGTATCTGTATGTATATGCTTCAATATGTGAATGTGTGTGTGTTTGTGTGTGTGTTACCTGCAGGCCAAGTGGGTTGAGGCTGGTGTTAGTCCGGCAGCTAATTGGTCCATCAGTTTGAATCTCCATGGCGTAGAGCAGGTTTTCATCACGGAAACGAGAAGGCCAGCCAACCTGGAGCTCAGCTTCCCGAATACTGCTGGGACCAGAGTTATGGAGCTGGAGAGAGAGAGAGAGAGGGGAGAGAGAGAGAGAGAGAGAGAGAGAGAGAGAGAGAGAGAGAGAGGAAACAAAGTTATCAGGATACTGTGCTCCTTTCCTTCTTATTAGTAAGTCTCTAGTGACTGAGGCTATGATTAGGTTATCATAATTGTGCGATGATGACACTGGCCACCTGTGCTTTGGGCTAGACAATACTACAGTGCAGCCGTCAGCCTCTGGGGGGCGAAACAAGAGTTGAGCTAAACCTACAGCATCACCTGGCTCATCGTCCCGCAGCAAAAATAGGATAAATGAATTATGAGATTAAATGAACCATCAATTCAATAATTCCTCATCTGCCCCTTATCCCCCATCTCTCCGGCTCTCTTTTTCCCCTCTCTCCCTCTTTCTTTCTGTCTTTCTCTCACACATAATCACGCACACACACACACACACACACACACACACACATATGCACACCCTCACATGCATGCATGCTCATTAACACTGAAGCGAGTCATCCAAACAGGGCAAGATCCTAGCGCTGCGGGGCAGGAATTCTGCAAGCGCAAAACCCCGTCCCTCCTCTAACTAGAAGCAGCTGCCAACTGGGAAAAGTACAGCAAATGAAAATCATTATCAGCTGCAGGACAGGCCAGACACCGCTGCACTCTGGTTCAGCGGCGCAGACGTCTCGCTCAAACAAAGGGAACTCGTATATACAGCACACGCATTGACACGCGCACACAAACACAGGCATGCACTTTGTGACTTGTCGCCAGTCTGTCTACCCTTCCCTCCTTGTATGTATTTGTCTGACTCATTCTCATGTACCTCGATTTGACCTCATACTTCCCCTCAGCCATTAATATCCATAATTTTGTGCTCAGTCTTAAGAACATCCCTCCATTCCTCCCTCTTTCCCTGCCTCTGTTTTCCCTCCTTCTCTTTCTTTCCTGCTTAATTACTCCTGAGCAGGAGGCCTTTGATCAGCCAGAACCCCAAGCTTTATAGGGCTACTGGTTTTTGTGTGTGTGTGTGTGTGTGTGTGTGTGTGTGTGTGTGTGTGTGTGTGTGTGTGTCTGCATGTGCACTAATGTTTCCTTCACCTTACAGAGGCCCCCCTTCGTTGTAGACTAATTTACAGCTTCCTACACCTATTTCTTTGCTCTTTTCATCTTCATCCTCCTCTCATACAGCCATCTGTTCTGACCAACAACGACAACAAAAACAAAATCAGGCAGCTCTCCATTTTCTCTCTACTTGTCATCCCCTCTCTGACCACACCTTGTCCCTCCCATTTACTACAGTTTCAGCACATGTCCAGCATGTGTTTCGGTGTCTACCTCATAGATGTGTGTTACTTGCGGTCCCACGTCATCCTCTTTGACCGGCTTCTCTTTGGGCTCCCACCGAGGGAATGGCAGCACCACCTGAGAGGGATGAGACACCCTGTGGAGAGGAAAAATAACTCAGTGGCACTGATGCGTACTGACATGTGAAAAATTGCCATACAGCTATACTGTCGCCTGAGTAATTCTGTAATTGTGGGATATTTCATGTCTGAGAGATGAACCTTTTTCATGCATGATCATAGGAAATAACATTATTAGGAATTACAGAATTAATAACATTTAAAATAAGCAGCTGGACTTGAAACACCTGACAGATTTGAATCAAAATTTTTAAATGGCTGAAAAAACAATAAAAAAGAGCTCTCTATCAGCTCTTTCCGCCATTTTGCTTTTTATAAGTGATCATGGCATTAATTGCCAATACACCAAACATAACACGTCCATGTTTGTAGCCATGTCCAAGAAATCACACACATTGTTCATCTGAAAAGCATATGATCTGCATCACATGCGATCATTTCCTCTGAAGGAATTGATTCAGCTGATCATTTATTTATGCACCACTGCTGAAATTTCTTTTTGAGAAGTGCAGTGTGGGATTTGGTTCCAGACCTCCATATGGACTGTAGTTGATAATTTTAGGCCAAAAAGCAAAAATATCAATGATAATATGCATGGTATAGTTGACAAATTATTTCTTTGACATTTCTCTTTTGAAATTAATATCAAACATCAACATCAGCTAGTTGGCCTGTAGTAGATATAGAGTATTCAATTTCAGGGATGCTTTGGAAGAAAGCAAACAAGTTTTACATTACAAATGCACAATGTCTCTGACAGTTTCACGGTACACTCACAGGAAGAGAGAGAGGACAGAGAGAAAACAAGTTACTTCAAAAAGTGCTTCACAATTTGTTCCCCCCTGTGCTCCACTCTGTCCTGCTCAAATCCTTCATCCCACATCTTTCTTTGTTTGTGTGTGAAACTGCCTGGACCCAAACCACACCACGCTGGGCTTCAGGCTTTGAAGTGTGTGTGTATGTGTTTGTGTGTGAGCGTGCGTGTGTGTGTGTGTATGTGTGTGTGTATTAGAGGACATGTACGGACCCATGTGTGTGTCAGAGGGGCAGAACTATCCCATGTGCACATGATTAGTCCAAATCTATTTGTAGGAACGTGTTTTCGTGCTGCCCTCCATCTGCGCATGTAAACAGACCCACAAATTTAAACATTACAACTGGACCAATAATACACTACATAGACCGCAAAGTTAAGACTGCAGAAACCTGATCAATTGTATCTTTGTTAAACAGACTCAGCAACAGGGAAACAATGTCGCTGCTTTTCTGAGGCTGAGACACACTTTCAAACGCAAGGATCCTCGACTCACCCACGTAGGTCGAGCTGAGCTCTGGCAGCGATGGACAGATTCAGACTGACCAGGTTGCTGTCGGAGTTATCTTTGTTTGAGCTGAGGAGAGACACAAACAGGGTTTCTATCAAATCCAACACATTTAAACTGCCTTTCAGATTTGGTACCAGGTGAATTAGTTGAAAGGGACGCACAGAGATGTAACTAAACAGGTCACTTTCATCCCCTGTCCCTGGGCCGGTCAGCAAAGGTACAGCATGCATATAAAATGGCATTCATGTAATATTACATGTTGTGATCACTACAACTCAATTTTAAACAATACAGATTATGAAATGATAGTCCATTGGCCCATGAAATATTAATGGTAACATGTTATGAGTGTAGGTTTGATTTACTTTTTGCAGCTTTTCGGCATCACTAAAAATAAGTGGGAAAAAAAAATCTGCTGGTGTGACGAGATAATCCCACTTGTTTCCAATGAATTTTTATTTGTTTGGATTTTTCTGGGAAAGTGTATAAATACATTGAAACAAGGCAGAATAAAGCAGATCAGTCCACTGGTATTGAGTAAATGACACTTGATTCAAGACAAACAAGTGGGATCATTTCCACTTGTTCTGACAACAAGTGGGACTTTCTTCTCCCACTGGCAGATTTTAACATTGAATATGATACGAAATGACTGAAAATGTGATTGTTTTTGTGTGAAGGGAAAGCAAAGGACGAAACCTCACTACAAAGTGGTAAATTATGGTCAAAAGACTCAAACAGGAATTTCCCAGGCAGCGTGCATGACCAGGCTGCAGCAGCCTGTGTCTGTGTTTGGTGATGTGATTCATCAGCATCAATACGATGATGCAAACAGTGAACATGTTGTGTTGAGCTCGTCTCTCCTCCAGAGCTCCTCTGGGCGTCTGTCTTGTGCTGTCTCTGTGGCTTTTTCCAGCAGACCACAGGGACGGGACCAGGACAGACGCAGCTCTTATTTACATGGTTAGAAGACAATCATCCCTTTGTGTTTGTGTTTGTGAGTGTGTCACCTGTGGATCTGTAGCTCAAAGCTGATCTTTGGTCCGGCGTCTTCCAGCCGCTGGATGGAAAACCGCAGACCGACAGACAACTGGGGAGGAATGAGGGAGAAAATGAGAAAACTGAGAGACAAAGAGTGAATGTTATGGGAAAAGACGATAGTCGGGCGAGAGAGAGAGTGAAGTGAGAGAAGAAAAGAGAACGGGAGCAAGACGATGTCAGGTGAAGAAAGGCAGGAAAGAGATGACGCAAAGAGGAAAGAAGGAGAGGGCATACATCAAAGACTGTGTCATGTTAGTGACATCTGTGAGCCTTCAGTCTCTGCTAACTGGATCCTCTGTTATTATGGAGGCATAACCGGGATCTGTGAGTGTGTGTGTGTGTGTGCATGTATAGTGTGTGTATGTGGAGGGTAGTCTGGATCTTCTCAGACTAGAGATTTCTGCTGACCCTTTTGTCAATGAAAGACACACACACACACACACACACATACACACACATACACACGCTTTAAAGCAACATGTTTCTTGTCTTTCTCCCCAGTTTAAATCCCTTGTCTTCCAGGCTAACTTGTAACATGTGGAGGATTTACTTCAATATCAACTGTATGACAACAATGTGTGTGTGTGTGTGTGCATGTGCGCATGTATGTTTATGAGCGCCACTGAACAACAGGTCAGTCCGGTGAGGGAAATGACAGCATGCAGACTCACTTTAGCACTCCAGTGTGCAGGCCTTGGGGGGTGAGAGGGGAGGAGGGTGGGTTTTGGACTACAAAGTCAGACTGTTTTTATGGGACACATTACACATAAGAGAGACAGGACGAACGGGGCCATAAAGATCTGAAGAGACAGGGGACTAGAGACCAAATGTATCTCAGTTTTTCAGACAGACGGTGCGTGACCGTCAACTGCGGTATGATGCCGCCCATCATGGATGTCACATGAGGGAGGGGAGGAGGAGGAATATCGTCCCAGTACAACTTTGAAGAGGCAAGAGGCCAACTGTATCTCAATCACTCAGAAAGCAGTGGAGTGCATGCCTGCCAACGTTGAAAGTCCAGAAATAGGGAGATTTCATGCATGCGGCTGAGAAGAATTACAATGTCACTGCGTTATGCCGGTGCCAAAACAGGAAAGCTGGGGGTTCTCTAGCTGTACACCGGTGTCAGAAAAAGATGAGAAAGAGCGAGAGAGGCAAATAGGCCCAGATAGTGAGGTCATACCCAGCAAGCATGTGCCTCCTAGCGTGGATCAGGCCTGTCTCTGCTCAGTGAGACACTCCAGCTGTGTCATGAGGCACCAGGAATGAACTCAAATGATGAAAAGTGTTTAGTTGCACACTATTAGCCGGCCTGTATGCGGGTATGTAAGTATGTTCTGCATAAGCTTGTGGATTCCTGAGGGTCCAGCGGGGCAAGGCGAGAGTTAAATATGGGAAACATCTGGACGCCTGGGAAGCACACACACACACACACACACACACATGCAATCACGTGCACACACCTTGTCCCTTTCACTGCTGCGCTCCCCTCCCCCAGCAGTGAAACATGACCACATAATTGATTTATCAGAACGCTACGTGTCACCTTCAGAGCTCAAACACACCTTGTAACTGGCCTTAACACCCCGAGGAAAAGCCTGCATTCCGAATAAAACACCTCAAAAAATACCCCACACCCTTCCAAATACACACACACACACACTCTTGCACACAGACATAAACACACTTTGGCTTGCATGTGACATACTTTGCGGCGCACGCTCACTGACAAAGCAAACGTGATAGAGTTTCATGTCGGAAGGGACCGCTCTTTACTTTACAAAGCCTTGGCTTCCTGCGTGTGTCAGCCAGCCAAGGGCCAAGCGGATTATCATATGCAGACCCACACTTATGCACACACACCTACACACCTACACACAAGCTGAGTGTGAGGCATATAGTTAAGGGAGTTGGAGTGGGAGGAATGGGGTGCAGGGTAATGATCGGCTCTCATTGGAAAACATCAGTCAGTGTGAATGAAAGCAGGAAAAAAGACAGCGGCATCATTTGAGGGGGGGAGTTAAGAACCTGTGTGTGTGTGTGTGTGTGTGTGTGTGTGTGTGCGTACTGGTTTTTAAAACTCACCTCCGTCCCAGCCACCATGGGGTTCCCCAGGTCGCACACCACTAGTCTGGAGTCATTGACCATCCTGTACTCACAGTTTAACTTGGACAGAGACTAGAGGGAGAGGAGAGGAGGGGAGGACGTTAGGGTGAAAGGAGAGGAAAGAACAGAAAAAGGAAAAAAAAACAAGAGATGACATGGCAAAAAGAAAATAAGAAAAGGGCAACAACAGATAAACTCATAGGTGTGAAGGTGAAAGTAAAGAGTAAGGAAGGGAAGGATAATGCCAGAGTCGGGGGGGAAAGAGAGAAAGGAAGAGAGAGAGGGAGAGGGTGGGAGAAGGCAGGAGAGGAAGAGAGTGATGAATGCTCTGACAGTAACAGCCTCATCCATCAAACAGCCCCATTACATTCTCATTAGCACACACATACGGGCAAACACACACACGCGCGCACACACACACACACACACACACGAGTTGACCACATCCATTTCCACGGTCACTTATGTGCAGCTTGTAAATCATAACAGGGGCTATTGGGCTGTTGCCAGTAAAGCGTGCCCTGATAGCCTCGCCTTAATCAGTCAAAGCACACACAAACACACACATACACCCCCAAAAAGACACTATAGCAACAACAGGACGTGATGTAGCACTGTAACCGTCGTCTCAAATAGCTCACTTCCTTGTTTCATATGTTCACTTGGCACACGCTTCAATCATGATAAGACATCTGCTTCCATCCCATGTCTATTTTCGACATCCACCCTGTTGGCACTTAACATCAAACCAGGGTAATTGATTTCAGGCTAACACGATGTTGTGCGTAACTGTGTGTGTGTGTGTGTGTGTGTGTGTGTGTGTGCGTGTGTGTGTGTGCAAAGTGTATTTACCTCCACCCTGCGTTCCACTCCTATGTAGTCGGCCTCTGGTGGTATCAGTGTGTGGAGTTCGGTCTCGTACGCTCCCTCTCCTCGGTTCACCGCACTGATGGTCAACATGACCAGATTGTCATCTCCAATCACCAGCTCTGAGCGGTCCCTGTGTGTGTATTTGTGCGTGTGTGTGTGTGTGTGTGCATGAGAGAGAGAGAGTGTGTACAAAGAGAAAACATCATGTCAGTGATTTGGAGGAAAACGTGGCTGTGTAGAAAATCTCTCACTCCTGGCTCGATGTTTGTCTTTTTTTTTTTTTTTAAATTGGAAGCTGGAAGTTGTTTTTTTTTAATCTGTAAAAGTAAGTTCAACATTTCTGTTGGGACTGGGCCGCCTGACAGTTTCTCTTCACTCTTCAAAAGGTAATTATCCGGAGATACACTGTTTTCCTAAGCCAGTGAATATGTGTGTGTATGTGTGTGGTGGTGAGTTGGTTGTGCTTCGTGGTTCCTGCAGGCCTCCCCTCTGCTGCCTGGAATGTAATACCCCAGACCCCAGCTATAACCCCAACACTGACATTACTGTGTGTGTGTGTGTGTGTGTGTGTGTGTGTTTGTGTGTCAGTCAGCAGACGGTGACAGGATGTTTGCATAGCGCTGCCATGGTGATATCATACAGCTGGAAACACTAGAGAGACTAGGCTAATCCATGCACACATACATACACACATGCATGCACACATATACACACACACACACACACACACACATGCAAACACACGACAAGGTATATGGGACTATAATGTGAGCAGCTTCAGAGTAAACTTTGCTTATTGTGTGAGGAAAAACAGATGTGCCCTTTTAAATTTGCTGTGTGTGTACGTGTATGAGTGTGTGTGTGTCTGTGTGTGTGTGTTTGGCCCCGTGAGCTGTTGAGTGTTTACAGGTCGAGGTCAGGGGGTGTGTCAGTGTCAGTCTTACATGCTGGCAGAGAGCTGCAGGTCGGGGATACACATGTTGTCCTCGCCACAGTCCAGCAGGATGTAGGCCTGGGGGGACGAGACACACGAGGATGGAGACTTCAGGTTCACTTGCACTGACATCAAATGTTTCTTTGATCTTTTCATCGACAGTCGTGATCATATTTGTCTATCACAAATATCGGCTGCATGCATGTGTACATATGTTGTGGCAGCATAAAGCTCAAGGATAACTAACCCTAATTCACTCACATACGTATTCAAAAAATATGAAAAACTGTCCTGTGATACTTGAAAGTTGTATATCCTCTGGTGAGATGTAAGAGGCCAAGCTGGAGCAAGCGGCTTAGTTTAGGCGTATGTCAGGCTGAATGGAAAGCGCTCCCTCTGTTTATAGTTTACATGTTTCCCTGTTGTATGATGCAAGTTTTAGCCAATCACTGGCCTTCACTATATTTGGCTTCTGCCCTCCAAGCTGTCAATCACAACTGCTCACAACAAAGCTGAAGAGATCCACTGAGCAGGATTTGAATGCGCCCGGAAATGAAGAAGTTCTTTTCAAGTGCACAAACACACACACACACACATCCACACCTGCTCTTGAAGAAAGGTGCTGCTGTAATGGTTGAGGACAGGTGGGAGGTCTTGGCCACGAGCGGGAGGAGCCAAACTGTAGTTCAGAGCCAATGAGATGGGAGTTAATTTGTCCCTGAACTCGTCCTCCTCCTGAGACAAAAAGAAAGAGAGAGAAAAGACTGTGTATGGTTTGCTTGCAATACTTCAGAAAAAATTATGGATAGTTGATACTTTGTGTATAACAAGGCCTGCACAGCTAATTAATCTGTGTGTTTGTACGTGTGCACATTGTGATTTGCTCACTCTCAGGTAGACGGTGTAGCTTTGGCATGTGCGTGGACGATTGTGTCCCAGAATTAGGACGCCCGTGCGCTGAGGCTGTTGGGTGTCCAGGAAGAGAACTCTCTTAACTCCGCCCCTGGTGCCTTTCAACCAATCCAGCTGCAGTTCTGCTCTCAGGCCTGGAGGGTAAAGGAGTCAAAGAGAGGAAGACGTGGATGGTGGAAAAGGTGGGAGACAAGGTGGGATAATATGGAGAGAATGAGAGTAAGTAAGGACATGCAGCCAATCAGACACTCCCTAAATATGAATCCATATGGCCCAATTACTGTGTCTCTGTGTGTGTGTGCACTGCAGATGTGTGTATGCTTTTTTTCCAATGGGTGTGTAGGAAGGAGCCCTTGGTGTCATTTATAGGCATTTTACTCCTTTGGGTACCATTAGGCAGTGGAAACAATGTATTTTACACCTTCGCTGTCTCTCGTCTCTCTGTTCCCACCCTCCCTCCTTCCTTTGTTCTCCGTTCTGTTCGGTGTGGTTGAGCAGCGGTTTTGCAGCAGGAAACCCTAATGGGTCTGGCTCTGACGACCGCCAATCCCACTGCCTGCTTTTCCCTTTCACCTCCACAGTGAGCCCAGATGCTTACCTACAGAGTCGGGGATCCCCACACCGCTCACTGCTGCACACACATCCACCTTCAGACTGGAGGAACAGAGAAAACATTGTGAGTGTGAGCCTGTTGTACAGATGATCAGAAGACACACTTAAAGCACCGTCATGGATAGAAACACCTCTTCTTCAGCCTACCACCCTCTGTCGCATGTTGAACAAATCGCTTGTCTGCTGTTTTCTTGGTGCTGCATATCTCAACACAAAGAGCGTGGGACAAACACTGCAAGGGGCAGGGGTTCAGTTCTCACTGGGGCACCAATGCCAAAAGGTGTATGCATTCGTGATACAGGAATTATCTGATTTTTGTCATGCAAAGACTGGATACAGATTGATTCTCATCAGGTCTGGACAGAAAACAAAACAAAAACCCCAAAAGAGCACCAAAAAACCCCAAAACATGGAAACATGCAAATCAGATTTAAGCCACTTTTGTATGTGGTTTGAAATGTGATTGAATTTCTTCAGATGCATCTCAGTCTGACCCCTTTCCTTGACTTTCTGTTTTGCTTCTGCATTTTAAAAATGTGCCATCAGTTACCGTACATACACATGACTTATGTCCCAGTCACGACAACCAATGCATATCGCTTGGTAGCGCCTTCACACCAATCTGACCTGATTACCTCCAAAGAGCAGGGCGGACAGGCAGCAGTAAAGATCAGTTCTGAGAAACAAATTTGTTTGCAGTCAGAATAACAGAAAAATTCAAAGCCTCTGATCATTATATTAATCACTATCTATCTATCTATCTATCTATCTATCTATCTATATTATGTATGTGAAGTCTTCACTTTCTCTTGCAGCACGTGCCTGCACAAAGCTGATTTTAGGATACAGAGGACAGCAAAGTGTATGCCAGGTGTGTCATCCAAATTCTGCAAAATGAAAGCTGCTAGGCCACATTCAGAGCACACTTTGGACTGGAACAGCCTAGTTGAGCTACCATGATGTATGCACTCTTGAACTGTGCCCATGAGCAAGGCATACATCCCGTCCTTTACACCAGGGGGCAGTGGGAAATGCCTTCGACAACCATGGGAACCCCCTCCCTTATACACAGAGACATGGGAGACTGGCAATCTCTGTGCATTTCCTCCATTTGTGTGTGTGTACAATTGCACTGTATGTGTATGTGCATGTGTGTGTTATCGCCTCGTCAATCAGGAACAGGAAAGTGACCCCCACACATGGAGTGCTGCACTGTTAATATCCTGGAATTTAGGGAAGCTTACATACATCACGCTCCTGATCCTGCATTAAGGCTGCACAATAGGCATGAGGTAAATTACTTCACTCTGATTATTGTTTGTTGGGTTTCAGTCTGCGTGGTGCCTCAACAACCACAATGCAGATGTCGGGGAAGTTGTGTGTTTGTTGTTAATTAGGATCCCCATTAGCTGACGCAATAATGATAAGCTAGTCTTCCTGGGGTCTAAATGTGCGTGTGTGTGTGTGTGTGTGTGTAAATGTGTGATAAAATACAGCTCTCTCCTAGGAATTACCCCCCTACATCAGTTTGACCTCTCCAGGTGGTTTCACGCATGTTTAATGTGTTGTGTGCGTGGGTGTGTGTTTGCGTGTGAGTGTGTGTGTGTGTTTGGGTGGGGGTATTTGAGTGTGAGTATAATAAGCACTGTGTGTCAAACTCAAGTGTATGCAAGCGCGGAAATGACCTCTACTTTACTGACAACAGCTCTGGTCCTTGGTTAGTCATTACTGTATGTAATTATCCCCCTAAACGCATGTGAGCCCCACCACCCCGTGCACTGCTAGTCCTCACTGTGAACACACACACACACACACACACATAAATTGGTCTGTCACAGTGGCAAAGCTGAAATCTCAAAAAAAAAAAAAAAAAACCCTTCCCCCTTCCCCATTTCCCCATCGTGACTAAGCCCGCTCAAAACGAGACTGGTCATTAAGAAGCCGTCACTCGTTTCCACCGTCTCTCCTTGTCCCTCTTTCATCCTGCCGTCTGTCTCTCAGACACACACCGCAGGGGAAACAGCACAACTGTCCAACAGCCTTCACCCCCCAGAAACACAAGAGGCTCAGACATGCCTTAATTCTGGGAGCTGCCGTTTGACTCACTATGTGTCTGAATGTGTATGTGTGTGTGTGTGTGTGTGCAGCGTGTTCTGCGGTGGCCTATCTGATTCCATACCTCTGACCAAAACTTGGTGGTTTATTTGAATAAGTTGAGTTTTGTTTTGACAAAATTCCGCAGTTTAGTGCTCTCTGTCAATCTGCCCAAAACCCTATTCTCTTTTCAGGCCCTGCCAACACTCACACATACGAAAACACACACACACACACACACACACACACACACACACGAAGAATGGCGACTAGCCGACCATGCTTCCCCTGTCCAAATAGTCCTACAGCGGTTCCAACCCCATTAAGCTGGACTAACAATAAAATAGCGGCGCAGCAGCAGGAGCCTTTCAGACCCATTCCCTTCAGCTAAACTCACCTCCAGACTGTTCAAAGCCCGCCTGCTGCCCACAGGAACAATAATAATATCAAAACAGCATTATGCGGTTTCAAATTAACGACACAGTCCCATAAATTGGAACTTTTATGTTGTATAAATTCTAGACGCTTTTTCGTTGTGTGGATACCCTGGAGTGGGGTCTGAGTGCCGTTCCCAGAGTATCACTGCAGCGCTCACGCAGACACAAACCGTGGTAGATGTCCAAGGGTGAAATATGCGTCCTTGTCAATGTGAGTGTGATGTATGTGTGTGAAGGTGCATGGTTTATACAGCATAGTATTTCACCTATTGTATGCACAGTGGTGGAAAAAACACCTAAATCCTTTACTTAGGTAAAAGCAGAAAAACTACACTGGAAAACCCCTCTATAACAGTAAAACTCCTGCATTCAAACTCTAATATAAAGATATGAGCAGTAAAATGTATTTCAGTATGAAAAGTAAAGGTAGTCACTGTGAAGAATGGTTCCTTTCATTTATTGATGCATTAACCTTATAGACGTATTTTAATGTTGCAGTTCTAACTACTCCATATAATACTGGCTAGTTTCAGCTCTAACAAAGCGGTTTTATGTTTGCATGTAAAAGTTTATTTGGCAAAGTTAAGTAGTGACTACAGCTGTCAGATAAATGTACAGAAGTGGGGTAAAAAAAAAAAAAGACAGTTTTTCCTTCTGAAATGTAGTGAAATAAAATGATAAAGTCTCTCAAGCTGTGCAGTTTACACAGATGTATCAGTCGAGTAAATGTACTTAGTTACTTTCCGTCTACAACTACAATATCTGAGGTGAGAGTTCTGATACAGATGTGATGGACTGTGTGCCAGTGTGCCAACTTTTGTGTAAGATGGTTGGTGCCTTCTGCTCCACACACACACACACACACACACACACTCATATGCGTTCAAAGGACTCTTATCGATATATGTGTGTACGTACCATGTGACTTTGATGTTTAAGTGTGGCAGGTGACACTGACGGTCATCTGGGTTCAGGATTCTGGGAGTCAGGATCATCTCAGCCTCCACTGACACCACAGCACGGGCCCTTTGCACAAACACACACACACACACACACACACACACACACACACACACACACAAATTATGTAACACATAACACTGTTTCATGGAGACAGAAGAACTTGGGATTCTTACAGGATTTCATGTAGAGTGTACTTTTGCCAAAACATGTTTCTATTTTGAGAAATGTTTCATAACGGCCTTCGTGATTTTGTCGCCCAGAACACCGGGTGCATTCTTACCTGTATACAGACACCTCGCCTGCACCGAACGCCCCCACTATCAGATCTGTGGGGGAGGGAGAGAGGGAGAGAGAGAGAGAGAGAGAGAGAGAGAGAGAGAGAGACGGAAAATCGAGCGCTTCAAAGAATGCCACAGATGGGACTGATTTCAAGGTCTCCAGCAATCTTCATCAAACACAGGCCTCTCACGTTTAACACACACACACACACACACACACACACACACACACGCACACACACACACACGCGCGCGCACACACACACACTCAACTGAAGTTCACAATATTACCATGTTTTCACTAAAGCACATGACATGGTTCGTACTGAATCCCTAAACAGAACATGCTTGTAAGTGTGTGTGTGTGTGTGTTGCTTGTATATGTGGATGTGTGTGTTCATATATGTGTGTGTGTGTGCAGCCAGAGAGAGACCCCACAGTGCATTCCAGTGCCATTAGAAAGTTCACTTTTCTCCAATCACATCTTGCCAAACAACAACAGTGTTTCCCAACAGCCTGCGTAGGAACCGAGTTACAGCTCCTCTAAGCAGCAACAGATCTCCTCTCCCCTATATGTGACTTTATTTGTTTTCATGGGGTTTGTGATGAACACACTCTTAATTGGCTCTCTCTTAAAATAGAACCTCTCTTTAATGTCTGTGGCGAGGGGGACACATACCAATGAAAGCCGCACACACACCATACACACAGACAAAGACACATACACACACAAGTCTGATTAAAACAGTCTGAAACTCCAGAGAGGGACTTAATGGATGCAAGCCTTCCCTGCCAGATGCAGCCAAACAAATAGACGGTGCTGAGACAGACAGAGTCGTGTCACACCGCTCAGTCAGAACCAGCTCACAGCTGACAATGCTCAGGTGGTTCGTCGGGAAGATAGATTCGGCATTTTTCAAACCAGGCCTTATTAAAAAGTCGATTCCTATCATTTATAACAGCTAGCTTTAGTGATGAGAGCCACTCTGCCACAGCGTCAACACAATCAGACAAAGCACTTGTTTTCAGCCTCAAAAGCCATTATAAAAATTCTTTTTGACAATGATAAACTCACAACTCACTCACTCAAATACATCTTAAAACCGTCTGCTCAAAAATGGTTGCAAATGGTTCTTTCAAGTTTCTTCTTCTTGTGAGAGCTCATTTATCCCAAGCTGACGCCAGCTCAGCTGCCAGAATAAACTGTGGCCATTTTACACTTCTGCAAACAACAAATATGTTGAAACAGCAAGGTTTCAGAACCAAAATACGTTATATGTCAGCATGCAGACTTAAAGCCAATGTGGTGGAGCCTTTGTCAACGCCATGTGACCGTTAACCCTCGCTAATGTTGGCACCAGAGCTACTTCAGTCATTTTTGTTTGCTTCGTTATCCACCAAAAACGGCTTTGTTAAGGTTAAGGTTAGGAAAAGGTCGAGGTCAAGGTTAGGAAAATGGCCTCGTACCTCAGTCTGCAGAAGCAAAGTCCTGTTGATTGTGCCATTCACCACTGCACCCACCTCCTGACATGGCGCTTTGGCTCACTTTATACTACATACTACATATACATTTATAATGATTTCTGAGGCTGAAAACAAAAGCCCTGTCTCATTGTGTTGAAGGCAACCAAGACCCTGCCGCAAAGTGATGAGGTATTCTCACTAAAAGCAGTGAGGTTGTGCTATGTACCGCTATAACGCATGTGAACCAACATTTTAATATGGTCTGTGTTGAAACATACCAGGCCCTTTTCAACTGGACTAAGGTGCTGGAAATGCGCTCTTATAGACGTCCCTTGTCATTTTGACAGAGTCTGTGTCTCTCCACTCTCTGTGTATGAGAAGAGAAAGCAGCTAATTGAATCCAAGAGAGGCACATCTGTTTCTGCCTTTGGCTGCAGTCACTGTGTCCCCCTGAAACCACAACATTAAACATTTAGGCCCTGTCCCTCTCCCTCCTGCGGTGCGCTGTGTGACTCTGAGTGTGTGTTTGTGTTTGTGTGCTGTATCAATGAGCCTGCAATGAGACGGGACCCAAAGGGCTGGGTTTCGAGGGGCAGCCGAAAAGGTATGGAAAAGGGGGGGGGAAAAAGGAGGGGAGAAAAGGATAGGAAGAAAAGCAGCGCAGCAGCTTATGCACTTGGCCTTTAAACTGCAATCTGTGAAAGCCATCAGAAGCTATAGGTGTGCTTTCAGGAGAGGGAGGGACTGAGAGGGGGGTTGAGTGAAAAGGGAGAGAGAGATTTAGAGTGAAAAGAGAGAGAGAGATTTGGAGAGAGAATATGAGGATGGAGAAAGAGACAGAGAGCACTGGGACTGGTGCCTCCAACAGAACTCATGTCCCACTCCAAATTCCTCCGTCCATCTCACTGTTGGAGTTGAGTAACCTAACTTTATTCCTGCCATAAGTGAATGTGTGTGTGTGTGTGTGTGTGTGTGTGTGTGTGTGTGTGTGTGTGTGTTCCATACAGTGGTTGTCTGTGCTCCTTATCCTAACTCTTTGTTTGCTCTAAAAACCACGATATGACATGAGACTGATTTGTGGAAAGGGCACCTTTGGGGTTAAGTGTGTGTGAGTGTGTGTATGTGTGTGTGTGTGCACGCATGGCTGCACCCTGGGCTAAATCAAATAACGGCCCACTTTCCTTTCCAAGTCAATCCCATTTCCTTACACACAGGAAAGCATTCCTGCCACTGTTGATTTGAGGTTAGTGTATGTGTGTGTGCACAGCGACCAACCGACACATACCCACACACACCCTGACACACACACAGACACACACACACACATACTCGAACACACTCGCTGATGGCAGGCCTAGTTGGAGGTATTTTGGTAGACCTGGTAACTGAGCTGCTTTAGCTGATGGTGTCCATCCAGGGCTGTGAAAACATGGCCTCCATCCAGAGTTTAGACAGGCTGTCAACCTGTCACTGGCTGCCTGTTTGGCTGGAGCGGACTCTGGCCTCACTGATGAAATGCCAGAGGTCAGTGGCACTCAGCGGAAAAGGAGGCAGTTTCAGAGATGGCGCTGAGGATTTCGACATTTTTGGACGCCTATTTGAATTTTTAAGGCGATTCCATAGCTTGCAATTCAGTCTCACGTTAAGTCTTTTCTTCAAACCAGTGAAAAAAATCTGCCAATGGGATGTTGTTTCCAATGCTAATCAAGCTGTTTCTAGAAATTTTGATTCTAGTTGATTTATTATAAGTCGGCTGACCTGCCTTATTCTGCCTTGTTTCAGCATATTTATACTTGTTCCATTAAAAAAAAAAATCCTGAAACAAGTGAAACTGCATTGGAAATAAGTGGGATTGTCTTATCTCACGGGTAAATTGTTTGAGTTGTTTTAAGAAAAAAATAAGATTTCTAAGTATGAATATGTGACAAAATGACATAAGATGGAGATTTCTACAGTGTGTTACGCTTAAGAAGGACTAATTACCTCTGAGAAAGACCTCAGAATGAAGATGTCATGATGAGTGAGTAGGCAAGTAGGCGTGGAGCCCAGTAGTAAACTTTACACCTACTTACCAGCTAAATGAACTTCTTAATTACCCCCCGACCACTGCCGCCACCAGACATCCAAACCTTCTCCCCTGCCCTGCCTCTGTGAGCTCTCTCTCTCTGTGGGTGTGATTGACAGGTAAAACATTGGCAGCCTTTGACCTCTAACCCCTTGGCTGAACCTAATCTCCACCC
Source organism: Myripristis murdjan (assembly GCF_902150065.1). Taxonomy (NCBI): domain Eukaryota; kingdom Metazoa; phylum Chordata; class Actinopteri; order Holocentriformes; family Holocentridae; genus Myripristis; species Myripristis murdjan. Next base: position 17,792,068 of record NC_043995.1, read on the forward strand.
TCAAGCCATCTGACCCACTTTTGACACAAAGCCTGACCCTAACCATAACTCCAGCCTTCAGCCTCGGCCACACCATCGCTCCACTCGCCCATCTTCCCATATCCACTGCATTAATGAACCTTCTCTGAGCTGCTTCCTCGTGTCACGTCAGTTTCCAGATTTTACTTTTTACGTTTTTTTATTCTCAATAATGTCCAAGACTGATGATCGGGGAGGTGAATGTGGATTGGGCTTCATCCATCGGTCCGTCTCTCATGCAGGATTTCTGCGCCCCTGATACCTGTTTTGGATGAAACTTGGGGGAATGATGGATTTTGATGCAGGGATACGTCTAAATCTGACTGGCCCTAAGCAGCGCCAACACCAGGCCAACAAAGCCCTAAACTTCATGCTCGATATCTTGTACTCCGCTGAGTCAAATTTGATACACCTTTGGGGAATGACGATTTTACATTCATATCAAGTATCCATAGCAAGAGGCCAAAAGTCTCCAAGCTTCAAACAGCAATTTCTCAGACAAACAAATGAAAAAAAAAACCTTTTCTTCCAATTTTTCTCTTGTTCCATCTGTGAGTTTTTTCTCGCCTGCTATGAGGATTAAGTCCGAAGGTGTTGTCCTGTTTTGTCAACTGTGAACTTGTGGGCCGGTAAAACCCTTTGAGACTGTAGTGATAGTGATTTAAGGCTCTAAATAAACTTGAACTTGCACCAATCATGGGAGATGTCACGGTCACCATCAACTGGTAAAAACATACCTTTTATGTTTCTGTTGCTACTGCATTGATAAATATGTACATTTTCCCTCTTTCTTCCTGCTTTTAATGGATATTGGAGATGGTGATGAAAGAATTCATCACCAAGTGGCATTTAACTTAATTTTGGACTGAGTTTTTGGATGGATTTGAAGAACACAGCCTAATATTAAATTCATATTTTCCATCCATCCATGCTAAACTACATAATGAGTAGCCTGAAGATTAGTTTCAACAATATAAATGGTGGGTTTCACTGTAGCTCTGGCAGGTGGTGGTTGGGCTCAGACGGTGTTTGGATAGATATTTCTTAAACACTCTCCCGTTCAAAATATGAGGCCTGATTTAAGCTCTAGTCTGTACTATGTAGCATGTCAACTTCCCTATTATTTTCCACTGCATGCTGTCTAATAAAAGCTGTAGTAATCATCAGGAAAAGAACGGTAAGTGTCTGTCTTAGTTCAGGTTCTCCGAAAGGGAAGCTGTGCTGTATACATTTAAACATTTGTTATGCATCTTCATTCAGTAGGACCCATCTCTTTTGTTTTCACTGTTTTTTCATCTTCATTTTCCGTCTCTCTGCCTTGGCTTCATCTTCATCTTCTGCTCATTTCTTCTGCTCCTGCAGTGGCGTAATGACATTTAAAGTTGATGGCAACATATGGCGGCTATACCGGGCCTTCCAGACGCCTCTGCAGTCCTCTCATAATGCTGATCAAACATCTCGGGCGCCTTTGAACAGTGTGACTTTACTACCCTGCTAACGACACACCATGTGTGTGTGTGTGTCTCACTTCCGTCAGCCAACTCTCTAATGACAGACGACACAAGCCCTACACGTTGGTGTGTGTATGTGTTTATATGCATATGTGTGTGTGTTGGCTGAGGGTTCTGCCACCCATGAGCTCCTACTCCATTTCCTCCTGCAGGGCTTTCCCAAAGGGCCTCGACCTGCCTAAAATTTCAACCTGTAACCCCAATGTGTGTGTGTGTGTGTGTGTGTGTGTGTTTGTGTGTCTGTCTGTGTATTTACAGTGCAGCGTTTCTAATTCAGGTTCTCTGACTTGCAGCAGGTCTGCACAGGGTCTGGCTTTGGCCTGAACTCTGGCACACACTCAACACACACTCTCCAGACGCCAGTGAAACTGATCACAAGCTGTACGTGTGCACTTGTGTATGTGTGTGCACGTGTGCATGTGTGTGTATGTATTTCCAGATATCCTGTTTGTGGAATGAACAAATCTGTTATTACAGCAGAATGAAGAAAAGGGGAAGGGGAGTGGGGGCAAAGAAAAGAAAAAGCAAAACTAAACTAAACAAATTCTCCTTTTCGGCTTCATCTGTGGAAGCACTAAGCCAGAAGTATGCTGAGCACAAAGTGGTTCCAAATTAGGGAGAAAATAAGGTAGTGAAAACGGGATTTACAGACCTGCTTTGTTTCAAATGACTTTTTAACATCATCCAATCTGAGCCACATGGTCTCGTATAGAAACAGCTTTGCAGTCACTCAGATATCTCCAGTGATTCTGATGCAGATTTTTATATTCCGTAAAATCAGAAAGAGATAAAGTGAGTAGAGAGCTGCCACATGTTATGTAGGCCTACTAGAGCTTCTGGTTCCATCACCTTGCCAGAATAATGGGAGAATATATTGGCGTACAAAATTACTGCTTCAAACTAAGTCCAGATTTGGTCTACTTCATGGTGTGCTGTGGAGTTTCAAGCTGCAAAAAAGATCCAAAAATTGCAAAAAAAAGAAAAAAAAAAGAAAAAAAAAAAGCATTAGCTAATTTAGTAGTGAAACAGCTGACATTGACCTCCTCTGTATATCCTTGATTTGTTTAGGCAAGACGTTGCCATGGTTACTTGATAATCAAGAAATAAACGAACTAACTAGCTAACTATCAAAATGAAAATTTTATTTACAATTGTTATAAAGTGTATTTATACAGTAAAAGATGCTGTTTTTGCTTGTGGAAAAAAAAAACAAACTTCCAAGCCAAACGGCAATCTCAGGATTCAGTCACCACACCACACTCGTGTTGTTGCCTGGCTTGTTAGGAAATACATATTTAAAAGTAGAAGTCGACATGTATGAATGATCTTTCCCATGTCTCGTTTCAATATGTTTCAAGCCTCAAAGTGTTGGCAAACAGGAACCAAAAACTTACTTTAAAACTTAACTTACTTTATTTATTTTCACCATATATGATAAAATGACGGCACCAGAAGTGCTCTGGAAGGCTCGACTGTTTCGGTGCGCTCTTCAATACCAGACCTTTTTCCTCCTTACTGTGTTAACGATGTGGAGTGATATTTGAATGTCTGGCAAATAGACTCAACTCTGGGATAATGTACTTTAATATAATAGTCCTCTTTCTTTCACTCTCTCTCTCTCCCTCTTAATTTCATGTTTTCTCTCTTTTTCTTGAGTACTGTACGTCCCAAGAGAATTGCTGTGGCAACAGTTCACTGGCACTCATCCTTATACCCCCTTATTCTGGCTGATGACTTTACCAGAGATGCACAGGAAAGCCATACGGGAGAACATGGAGCTGGTAGAGGAGGAGCGCCTGGGAGGAAACATGAAATGTGGAGGTCAAGAGTGAAGAGGAGGGAGGCACCGCAGAGAGGAGGAGGAAAGAGAGGAGTGAAGGAATGTAATTCAAAGGAGGAATGTCGATTGTAGTAGAGCACAGGGGGGAGTCGAGATGAAGTCGGATCTGGATAGAAAAGGCTAGATTTGTTGTGTAGGAGAATTTACCAGGGTACTGGTTTTTGTCCAGATCTCGGCCCCCTCTTAGAGTGAATCCATATCCAGGCAGGCTGCCACTGGGGGTCCAGGCCGCCCTCAGCTCCTGGCTCAGCATCAGGCCTCGCGTGGTCACATCTCTGTTGCCATTGTAGATCAATACCCTGCCTCCACGCTCCTCTCCTCCAAATGGACAACCCACTGCCACGTCTGAGGGATGACACAGACACATGGTTTAGACATCAGCAAGGTAAAGGCCCTTCTGAGATATAGAGGGAGACAGAAAAAATTAAAGGGAGAGGAAAAGAGTAAAAAAAAAAAAAAGCCTGCACCTCCTTTACCTGCGCTGGGGGACCAGCTCAGCACGGCTATTTCCCTATTTTCCTTTCATTTCCATTCGTTTTGCTCATCTCCTCATCTTGCCTGTCCCATATCGCTCGCTCTCTGTCTGGCTACTGTTTAAGTCATTGCCCTGTTTCCACAGTCACTGACCGCTAAATTTTGCCATGCAACAGGAAGTGCCACAAGGTCAAAGGGCAGGGCTAGGAGGCTGGCATGACAATACTTCCCTCTGTGTTTCATGAACCCCATCAGACATGCAGGCATGCAGCAGAGGAACAACAGGACTCACAGAAACAGACACACATGACATGGCATTTATGTATGAAGTCAAATGTAACACAAACGACATCTAAAGTATAAATGATGCTGCTGTGCTTACACTAAAGCTTTTACCTGTGTGAAATCTACCTGTGATCAACCAATCATGTGCAACCTTTTTGAGATTACTGAGCGGGTACATGACACCCGCTCAATAGATAGGTGTATGTCAAATTTTTATCAGTTTCCATGCAGAGACACTATGTTCACTAAAGCATAAAATGCACTTTAATCTCCTCACACATTTATCTTTTTCTCTGCTATTTCTGTGTTTTCAGTGTCCCAGCGGGCACAGTGTACGACTGTATCCCTCAGCGTTGTAACTGTCCAAACACCTCTAGACATCCTGTTTGTCTCAGGACCCCCTCTCCCTCAGCCTAAACAACTAGTTCCACATGAAGCAGATTGTGGGGTGGACAGGATAAATGCAACCATGTGTCTATGCAAGTGTATATATGAGAAAAATCGTGTTTGTGTGTGTGTGTATGTGTGCGTCCGCGTCTATGCATGTGTGTGCGCATAACTGAATAGCTATGCAAAGAATAGAAAAAAAAAGGCTTGACTTAAATATGTCTCCAACTAATGTGAAAGTCACTCATGGGCATTGCTCAATGGCCCACACTGAGCAGACGTGCACAGCAAAGAGCCTGAGGAACACCCACTGCGATCACTCAGACCAGCACTATAGGAGGCTGCTGCTCGTAGACAGAAACATGCAGACACCCAGCAAGCCATGGTGACACAGAGCCACAGTTGGCTGATGCAATTTAAAAAAGGCACAAAGCCACAGGCTGAATGAAAGAAGCGAGATTGTGAGGCAATTTCATAGCTTTTCAATAGCCGGCACACCACAGAGCTATGGAAATGAGAGGAATTGTGTGTGGTGCTGCTCTAGAGTGATGAGATTCCTACTAAGGGGAGGAAGATGCTCGCTGTCATCAGAGAAATGATCAGAGGGGTCTATCAGTGATTACATAGAGACACACAGGAACATGTGCATGCAGGTATTCACACACACACACACACACACACACACCGAAGAATGACGTCAGGAACAAAAAAAGAAATGCTGGTGAAAAGGCTGAACGAAATGTTTCCATGGTGACTCTACAGTGTAATGCAGAATAATGAAATCATGCACAGACATGGACATGGATTCATTAGATTAACTTTCATCAAGTCTTCGCCTTGTGTGATACTGTGACGAGCATCTACAGAGGCTCTGTCTCCCTTTACGCCACGCAGCTGTTCCGCAGAGACTCAGTCACATCCTGACTGACAGGCTGGTGTGATTTATGTTTCTGGCCAGAGAGCTCCAGCATTGATCCACTGCTTATTGATCTAATGGTTAAAGGCTTTAACAGCGTAGGAGAGGGAATGGTTTTCACGACGACATTAACACACATTGTACAAGAATAAATAACAAGGGGATGGATGTCATTTGAAGGCCAGATGCACATCAATGAATACATTTTTTAAGGCAACAGGCAGACCTTAGCTATGAGGTTGCTGCATTGTGTGTGTTTGTGTGTGTGTGTGTGTGTGTGTGTGTGTGTGTGTGTGTGTGTGTGTGTGTGTGTGTGTGTAAGCGTGTGTGTGTGTGTGCATGAATGCATGTTTGTCAAATCAATGTGAGGATAAAACAAACACAGAAGAGGAATGAACTCTAGGCTCCAGGACAGAAACTTCCAGATGATTTTATCTCAAGGCACATCTGGAGAGTTAAAAATAACTCAAACACACACACACACACACACACACACACACACACACACACGCACACCAATCCTCAACCTCCGATCATCATCACAGGAAGAAACGAGTTCACACATGCAGAAAACCTTTCAACACGGCACTTCCTGATTGGCTGAGGAGCTTTGGGTTTTCTCCATGGCAGAGCATCTGATAGGATTTCCTTAGTTTGAGACAAAACAATCCCAAACAGCTCAGGAAACACAGAAAAAGATTTGTCTCTTAAAAGATTTACCTGAAAACACCCACCCATATGAGAAGAGACAGGGTCTTTCTTTGAGAAAACAAAAATTTTCATGCCCAGACACAAAAATATTCACAAATGAATAATAAGACAATAAATTAATTTCTTCGGCTCCATATCTGTCTCCATAACATTTCCTCTCTATCTGCCTTAATGTTTTTCCCTTCTCTTCTCTTCTCTTCTCTTCTCTTCTCTTCTCTTCTCTTCTCTTCTCTTCTCTTCTCTTCTCTTCTCTTCTCTTCTCTTCTCCTCTCTGCCTCTCTCTTTCTCTCTGTCTATCTGTTTCCTTATTCCCCTCCACTTCCCCACCCACTCCCTTTCATCAGAATACCATTGTATCCGTCCTGGTTCAGGTCTCCCAGGGGTGCTATGGCGGTGCCAAAGCGTCCGAAGGTGTACGTCCCAGTGAGGGGGACGGGGTCGGAGAAGGTGAACGGAGCCTGCTGGAGGTACAGGTAGACCCTCCCCACCTCCCTGGGCTTGCTCTCCATCTCTCTCTCCATGTAGAGGGGAGCGCCCACCAGCACATCGTCAGTCCTGGGATGACACACAGCACAGATTAGATGTTAACATGCATGTGTATAACAAACATGGGAGGCGCGGGGTGGCTGGGATGATGGCATACTTACCCATCTCCATTCAGGTCAGTTACAGCCACTGAGTATCCAAAATAGGAAGCCATCTGAGGGACAGACAGAACATTAGTCCTACCATTTGGTATCATCTACAAATCCGAGGGAAAAGCATGAGAAATTTGACCATTCATCTCTATATATCACTTCTATCCATTCCCATTCAAATCCAAACAGGTCAGGGGCTATCTAGTGAATTAAAGGTCCATTTCACTGATCGACAATGCATTCCGAAGGGATAATGTACTAACAATAGTCTCTAGGCTACTTAAAATACACCTCACAGATGAGTATGCGTAATTTATTCATTTTTTTAACCATATTCACCCTTCAATTTTTATGCTTATTCCCTGTTTTTGGTCAGCTGAGACTAAAAGCGTCCTCACTTCTTTTCGCAATTTTATATACTAACTGCAAAGTTAGTGGCTTGGCTTACAAACAATGAGCCTGTTCACTAATACTAGATCTGTACATGAGTCTAATGATACAAGATAAAAGGTAATTGCTTTTGTTCTGTTTAGTGTGGACTGACTGGGATGACACATGTTACCTCTCTGTTAATAACAAAGACAAATTAAAAAAAAAAAAAAAAAAACTTCAAAAAATTTTCCCCCTCCAATGAGGACCATACCAGAGGGATTAACTGTATTATGAATGGGAGGTAGCTTAAAGGCACACTATACAAAAGTGCTGAAGGTTGATTGAAGTGAAGACGTTTCGACTCCGGTGACAAAAAATGTGGCCTAAGCATGTAATGTTTGATAAGCATGTTTAATGGCTGAATCTATGTGGTTCTTATCATTGGCCTGATTCTCTTATAGATTAATGCTTATTCGGTGTTTTTGGGCAACTGAGTGTAAATAGACAATCAGTTTTGCATAGTACATCTTTAATGGGAAAAACTTCTAGTGAGGCTGATAGAGCTAGAGATTATATATTTAATGACTGCAGCACCTCTGTGTATATTAATATGGTGTCACAGTGGTTTCACATTTTATTATGTCATCAGCAATGCAGCGTTTATGATGGGTGATCGGTGATTCGTTGCTGCTTCTGTCCATGTTTATTTGTTTGTTTATTTAACAGGGACAGCGCACATTAATTAACATCGCTGTAAATGCGCCAGAGTTAGGTACTGAGATTGAAATTACAAAGTTACTGAGGTCATTTATAAACATGGAGAACAATTAATAAAATGAAGAAAAAAGAACATATATAATATAAATTAAAAAACATCATTCAGGACATCCTTAAAACATGCAACACAGAGACTCATGATACAAGATATGCAAGACAATAAATACATGAAGATATTAATGTTAATAGAAAAGTAGATTGAATAAGACCACACTGAGCTGCATTGTTGGACAATAACTAGAACATGTGACTGTAACATGGTGTTGGTCGTACCTGCTCCCCTGTGAAGTTCTGGATGAAGGTCAGGTTGGTAGAGTTGATCATCGCCACCTAAAACAGGCACAGACACGGTCACACACAAGCACAGGCCATAACACATTGTTCTCAGAGCATCCCAGGAGTATACACTTCCAAAAAGTCTGACAAACAGACACATGAAAAATGCAGAGACAGAGTCCAAAACTGCATAAGAAGCTATTCAGCTGAAAGCCTTTTCTTTTCGCTGCCCTCCCCCCATCACCATCCTCTCTCTGCCTTTACCATTTTCCCTCTTCATCTTCCTTCCTCCTTCCCCCCGTCCTAACCCCGGTCGTGGGGAGAGACGGGTGGGGGGTGGGGAGGGGGTGCTGAGAATTCCTTCATAAGACCTAAAATAACAACCACATGGAGACTGCCGGGGGCTACACACACACACACACACACACACACACACACACACAGACAGACAGACACATGCACATGGGAGGACACATGCTTACCCATTCACAGATGTCTAAGGGACACACAAAACGGAGATAGACTTACTAGTACAGACAGACAAGGATGTGTAAACACAAATACTGTGTCACTAACTTTAACTTCTCTTTGGCTTGTCAGGCTGGTCGTCTGCCCACACGGGACGGGCCTGATCAGGACTGACACACACTCCAGTCCCAGGCCTCCAGCCCAACTTAACTGCAGGCCAAACAAGCCCTATCCCTACTGGCTACTGCTGCCCCCCAGCTCTCTGACACACACGCACACACACAATGCTTTTTGTATGGAGATAACAGAGTATTTTCACACGAGCAACCACCCAGACATAAAATGCACACTGTTGCACTGTGTGTGTTGCAGTGTGTCATCTGGGTGCTGCAGGTTAGGGGTCATGTATATGTGTGTGTGTGGACAGAGGGGGTTAGAGGGGTTAGGTGGGGTCACCTCCCGCTACATGCAGCGGAAACTGCGTGTCATGAGGGAGAACTGACACAGCCCGCCCCTGGGACACATTCCCATAAGACAACATAGTTAGGAGCCACTTCACCACACACAACCACGTGATAACAGTGCAGTACACACATGCTGTATTTGTCACAGCTATGCAGATACACATGTTTGTAAGTGTATTGCGAATTAGTGGTTTTCAGATTCCTAAACTGTTCCTCTGCAAAATGAGGAATAGTTTGATTCCACTATAATTTAATTCACTAGAAATTGTTGCAAGACAAAAAATGTGCGACTGATTATTTTAGCATTGTTTTAATCTCACCATTTGAATCAGAATCATTTGTCGCTGTGCGGTCAAGCATGACAACTAAACAATTTAACACTTCACGCAAACCGAAATAGCTTTTCATATCAGGGCAACGTCACTTCAGATGGGCGTCTGTGGTTTAATCAAAGCCAATTTGGGGATCTGGAATATGAAATCATTTAAAAACCCCTGCTGTGCATAAACCCAGAGAACACTGACAACAGATGAGGCTAGAGGACTCTCCCTTTGTTGCATGAGAGTGTGTCTGCACATACAAGCCCACATGTAATTTCTCTATCAGTTTTTCTCCGACATCCTGTCTTACATACAGCACCTATACATCCACAGACACACACACACACACACACACACACACACACACCTGGATGAAATGTGTCTGCGTTTTGGACATCACAGGATGTTAGGGTTAGGGTTGAATGATACCACCATAGATGTGGTTTTGGATGCTTATAGTTTATTAAAGGATCCCCATTAGCTGATGCAGTAGTAACTGCAAGTCTTCCTGGGGTCCAAATCTTTATTGCACTACATTATTAAATAATATAATGAAATATGATCACACACCTGATGCAACATATATTATTCACACATTACACCAATTACATATTTAAATAAATGGAAGAATCCTTTCATTGCTATTCTTTTTATAGTAAGAAGTGTGCCATCAACACATACTGTATCCTGCGTGTTTGTATTGTGTGCGTGTAAGTGTTTGTGTGTGTGTGTGTTTATGTATTTGACTCCATACTTACATATCCAAAGTTCTGTGCCCCTCTAGGGACCCCAGCGATCAGCTCTATGGATGATGGGAAGAAAGAGATTGAAATAAGTTAAATAGGGAGAGAAAGACAAAGGGAGAGAGCAACAGAGAAACAAATTGCTTAACAGAGGTTTGTTTCAAAAACTCACAGCTTACCCAAAATGCAAAAAAAATATTTTCCCCCACTTACTCCTAGTACAATCTATTCAACCAAATAGTGTCTGTGTGATCTAGCAAATTTTCCAGTCTGCCGTGCCCCTTCCTGTCTCCCCTTGCACCCCAATACAATGCTCAAACTAAAACAATGACGCAGACACTGGACCCTTGCAGGTGACAAGGTTTGCTGGGAACTATTTTCTGTGGAAGAATACCGGCAACCTGTATCTATCCCACCTCAAAGGGTACAAATTAGAGGAGGACTGGAAACCCCACCAAATCACACAGAAACTATCTGGATGGTGAGATTGTATTAGGGGTACATGGGAAAATATATACATGATTTGTGTGTTTTGGGTGAACTGTTCCTTTAATCTCAAACTAACCAGCCCACCCTGGCGGGACAGATGAGTGTTGCTGAGAATGCAGCAGTGATGGACTGAGTGCTGTATATGTGTGCGCGCGCATGTGTCTACACTGATTGATGAGTGTGGTGGTGTAGACATGTGGGGATGATCTGAAGGACCCACCCTGGGAGAAGAGAGGGAGACAGATGCCCCTCTACTAACCCCCCCACCCCTATACCACCCCCAGCCCCACCCCCCCCACCCAATAGATGAGACCACGAGGCCATAAACCAGTGCTTCCCAGCTCAATCTTCCCTTCAAACTCAGTTACGACCAATCTCCAGCTTGAAGAGGGCTTAAGGGAACAAGACCACAACAAGCATCGGACCACAACACAACAACACACCAACAGGCATGTGTAACCTCTTAGACTCGGTTTACGCACTGCACTGGAGGGGAGTCAGGGTCATCTCGCAAAGTGTGTGTATGAGGGGAGCTATAGGGCCCTAAGGCAGTGTGACCCCGTAAAGATGCCACAAAATGGAAATCAGAGCCTAATTACTGTAACACAGAGGAAATTATGGACGGGAGCTCTGCCAGTCAAAGGCACCAAGATGCAGTGATGTGGTGTGATTGTAATTGAAAAGATCTTTCTTCTTCGTAGGCTTTAATAGGAGAATTGTGCTTTTGTAGAGATTGCTTTCATGCTATTTTGGGGTAATGACGTTGGAAATGAACTTCACAGCGCGGCACCTGAAACTGTGAATCAAAATGCCACGGCGCTGGCAAGCCATCAAAGTTTCACAGCGTGTATACAAGAAGAGTAGAGAAAAAAAACAAAGAAACTGAATTGGGTTGGGAGTGAGTATAACTTTCCAGTAAACAAAACTGTGAATTTCTTTTGCCCTGTGTCATTTTCTTGGAGAGCTTAATTGAATCGTTCATCATAGGCAAACACGAAGAGATTTTTTTCACTCAGTGCTTTTAGCAAAGCGGTGCTAGACTAGACTTTGCCCGTCTCCCTGTCAGATCAGCGTCATGTGTGCCTGCACTCTGCCTGTCTCTCCTTCGATCTAATATTTCAAGTCCTTGATCTGGACCAGAGGAGCTTCTAGACCCATTCTGACCTTCAGCAGCAGTCTACAGAGACTGCCACTAATCATTCTAATCAGTCAAAATGGAGAAAAGGAAATCCCTTTATCAGTGGTTCCTGAAGTCCTTCCCCGCCCCACCAGGGTCGTGACCCAGACACAGAGACAGTTCTCATTATTGATTCTGAGGCCAGACCCAGACTCTGTCACCCTGCTGTCCCCACCCTATCACTCTATCAGACCTCTTGCAGAGCTCTTGTCAACCGTCATTAGAGTCTAAGACGACATGTGGTCCGCGAACAGGATGTGTCTCTAAATTAAGATTTTAGCTCTGGTGTTATACCACTTTTACACCAAGCAAGCAGGTTTTAAACTGGGAATTTTTACCTGGTGATACCAACTGCAAAAAAACAAAACCAAACAAACAAAAAAAAAACAAAAAACGAAAACATTAGTAGAGGTTTCAGATCATATGTTTCACCTCCAGGGTAGGTGGTATCACATCCTTCCAACCCAAGGAAAATGCAGCATTTTCACTCCATCAAGTCAGATTTCAATCCAAAATTGAATGATTTACTGGTAATGTATCATATTACATGGTAAAAATAGTAAGGTTGGTAAGGTTATGCTGAGGTTAGGATTGCCTCCCAAAATGCAGAGCATGTCCTGCATTATTATGCAATTTAAAAATTTGTAGGTAACCCATTTACACTTATACAACATAATTACCACAGACTGTTGCACGGTTCAGAATGCAGAAAAAAAATGCTGAATGAAGCCTTTTACACTGAGTTCAAGACCCAAACATTATTAGGATTTTTGATAAGTGTTAAACAGGTATTAGAAAAGCCTAACAGACCACACATGCAAACATGTCAACCCTGATTATATCTAGAATCAGGAAGGATTTGTTTTGATCTGCTAATCAGAAACATGGGAAGAAGGATTTGATTTTGGGAAAGCTCTAATGGGGCTGTTGTTGATCTGGTTTGTTGGGTAATGACTTTCTCACCTTGTTCGGAGTCTCCTGTAAACTCTCCCACTGCCACAGAGTAACCTAGAGAGAAATCAGTTGCACATGACTGCATATGGGTGAAATTAGCTATGCATGCAATGCTCTGTGAATGATGTGCAGTGTTAGGTGTTAAATGGTTGTGTGTGTGTGCGCGTGGGTGTGGGTGTGTGTGTTACCGAGGTAACTGTCGTCGTGTGTGTCTGCAGCAGCGCTGGTTTGTTTCTCTCCTGGAACTCGTCGCAGCACTGCTTTCAGAGAGTAGCCGTTCAGAATCTCGGCTATCCCCGCCGTCATCACCTGACCTGCACACACACACGTACACACACACACATACACACATAGAGGGAGAGTGAGCGGGAGAGAGAGATAAATAGAGAAAAACAGCCAGGGTCACACAGGCACATCTGTTTGTGGTGGTCAGGCCCTGATCCCTCGCCCACACCCTGACACTCTGTCCTCTGCTATTGAAACCTGCTGCAGCAAACCCGGTTCCCTGCTCCACTCCCAGGCGCCACATGAAAGACGAATAGTGCTAACGGCACGCTGAAGTCTTCCCAGAGGAAAGCTTAAACACATCGTTAGCAGGAATAGCAGGAAACATTACTCCAATGTTCCTGAAAACTCGGAAAGAAAACTTTTGTCCTCTCCGTGGCGTGTGCTCATGATAATGGGTGCGTGAATGCAGACACACACACAAACAGCTCCCTCCCTCTGCTGTTGAACAAGAGGTCAAACAAACAGATGATTTTATCTATGGCGGCCCTCAACCCCCCATAAATCCTCCTTAATGTGTGTGTGCGTGTGTGTGGTGACAGGGAGGGAAATATGCCCTCTTAACTCCCCCTCCAACTCCCTTCCCCTCTCTTTCGCTCTCTCTCCCTCCTTATCTCCCTCCCCCATCCCTCTCTCTCATGCTGTCCTGTGAGTTTATCTCTCAGAATAACATATCACTATATCATCCCATTATTAAAGTCCTATCTGATTAATGAGACACTGTGTTAGAAACCCTAACACAGCCGAATAAGTCATTGCTGCTCGTATAAAGTGTCCTTTACACCCTGTGATAATAAGTTTGTATATAAAAAGGGTTTCCTATAATGAGTCAGTCAAAAGGCTGGGGATAATCGCTGTATATTAGAGACCATAAAGTCCAGGCTGGCTGCTTTTATAAACATTCAGAGGAAGTGTTTTAACTGGAGGCAGCCAGCCTTGCCAAGCTCAGGGCATAACTAAATAAAAAGAGAGTAGTCCATTAGACTAGCTGTAATGCCTGTTTAATGTGCTGTTGTACGCGAGCATTCATTTTCTTGCCTGATGCAGCAATCACACAAACAAAAACTCCCTCATTTTCAAAGTTTTGGCTAGCATTTGTGAGATATCCATCACCAAGCGACTCTTTTTTTTCTCTCTCATCTTACATCATCACTTCTGTCATTCTTGCCTCTTTTTCTTTCTGACCTCTGCAAAAATAGAAACTCGCTTCATCTCTCTGTTTTTAAATAAATGAGGTGCTGTGGAGTGACAGGGCAGAGGTTGCAAAGAAAGGAACGGGGAGAGGCAGCGACTTAATGCAGCTGATCAATAACTGTCCCTTACAAGCAGCTGCAGCACCAGGTTTCCTTTAAATTAGGATAAGTGAGGAGGGAGCACAGAGGGGAAAGTGCAGAAATGGACACTCACACACATACGTAACACCTGGAGCTGGGGAGTATCGCTTCACTTCAACAGCTGAACTCTGACACAGTCTGGCTGTGTCTGCACCTATTAAGGCGCTTCATCCCTCTGCTTAGTCTACCGCTCATATCCAGCAAGCTCGCTGACCTCAGAGCAGCTTTCTCTGCTGCCTTTTTCATCCATCTTTCTCCCTCAGTTCTCATCTTTCTCCTTCTCCCCTGCAACGTGTTTCTGTCATCTCCTTAACAATCCCCTCTCCCATCCACTGTCCGCCTCGCTTTGTCTCACTATCTGTCTTTTTTTATTCCCCCTGCCTTCCCTCTGTCCTTCTCAACCTCGCCGCCTGCCCTTGACTCACTTTTCCCCCCTCTTCGCTTTATCATGGGGCAGAGGGGCAGTTCCTCCACACTCCATTACCCTCCGATCAGCTCATTACATCGCCCAAACACCCACTTCCTGTTATACTGTTACAGACAGAGAGAAGGAGGGAGGCAGAGGGGGAGGAGGGAGAAACAGAGAGACAAAGAAAGCAAAGGAGGCTGATTGCTTTCCATATTATCCTACGTTGGACCCTGGGGATGAAACGACAGATTGGGCCGGTGAGTGAGAGCGTATGCTGTCCGAGGGCTGTGTTACTGCTAAACTCATCTCCATTCTTTCGGTATTCTCTCATCTGAAGATCTTCCCACCAATGAAATCATGACTAGAGAGTGATTAAACAGAGTTCATACACATATATCCCAGTTACCTTGCCAGTAAAAGCTGCCAGGTCCTCCCACCACCAGAGTTCCTTCCTGCAACAAATAACATTAGTTAGGGTTTGTCATAATTTTACCAGTTAATGTAAATCTTTGTGAGTGTGTGTGTGACTAAAGGGGCACATAGCGTGGGTGTAGTCGTGAATGTACACGTGAAGGGGCACAGTCTGTGTGCGTGTGTGTATGATTCCTGCTGTCATGCATGTTGACATCCTGTTGAGAATGACAGCTTCCTGGACACGAGGGTAGAGTTGGACCATGAGACACAGGTCAAAGTTCACATTGACTATACAGTGAAAGAATGTGTGTGAATGTGTGTGTGTGCGTGTGTGTTCAGTCTATTGTGCTCAGATGGGATGGGTCATGTTGGGGGCCCACTCTTGTGACAAATTTGCTCTCATCTTAGTCTGTCTACAAATCTCTCAAGGGAGTCTCATGCTTGAGGGAACTTCTTCGCTTGTTGTTTGTGACTGTAAACTACGAGATGCATGCTGCTGGTTGCCATGACGATAACATGCGATCGCTGCAACAGTCATTACCTTGGTAAAATCCACACTGAAGCCAGCCTGGCAGAAACCCTGTCCCTCTGGGTCTGGATCATCTGGAAAATACACACACACACACATCCTCTTGGAGTGAAACTCTCCCTGTAAAACCTACATTTTTAAAGGTGCAGCTCACTCAAAATGCAAAAAATTGACAAACTGTATCTGTCAGCCTCTAATATTCAATTCCTGGAGGTGGGCAGATATTGTGCCAGTGTTCTTCAGCTGGAAATAACTCCAACAAACTCTTGGTAAGGTCTCCTGTCTGCTGCAGTCTGGCCTGTCTTACTAGCCCAGTACAATGGGGCTGGATAAGTATTGTTCTGTGGCGCTCAAAGCATCTAAAATTTATTGCAGTGCCTCTTTCCAAAAACACTGGCACAGATACCTGACATAAACCACAGCCCTCGGAGCCAAAGAGTTTTTGGGGGAACTTTTCCTGCCAAAGAACACCAGCAGACTTTGTCTATTCACGTCTAATTTGTAAGCGTTAGATACAGTTTGCTGGTGTTCTTCGACAGTAAATAGTTTCCAACAAATCTCTTCGCCCCTGAGGACTGTGGAATATGTCAGGTATCTGTGTCATTGTTCTTGGAGAGAGCTGCTGCTGTTGAGTTTTTCACATGTAAATTTTGGATGGTTTGAGCTCCACAAAACAATATCCATTGGGTACCATTGTATTGGAGTGCTAGGAGACAGGGGAGACAGGCAGCAGACTCCAAACCTCACCAAATAACACAGAAACTATAGGGACTGATAGATTGCACTAAGGGTAAAATGGGATTTTTTGGGGGTCGGGGGGATTTTAGGTGAATTATTTCCTTAATGTCAAAATATCTCAGATCAAATATCTGCACAATATTTCATGAAGAGACCTCTGGAGCAAAGCACAGCTCAAACTGTGGAGAGAGTAGCAGTCGGGTAATATGAAACAATTTTACAGCTATATAAAAGGATGAATAACTCATTGTGGTTTGCATATAAGGATGTAACTGGAACCAGCAAAATGTGTGTATGTTTAAACCAGTGCATTTGAGTGCGTATGTACACACAGAACTTCTCTACGCATAATGAATTGCTCTCCATTTTTCGGAGGCACCCTGAGGTGAAGCCTAATGACTCGTAACGGCACGCACGTCCATGCACGTGTGTATGTGTACACAAAGAGCTTTGCTATGGTGTGTACCCTTAGTGCTCATAAATTCACATTAACAAAACAGCTCCTGGTGGCAGAAATAAACTGACTTTGGGCTTATGACGAAAATTCTCCCTGAAATACGTGAAACGAAATACTCCCCCTGCCCCGTGATCTATGGGATTTCCCCCCCTTGAAAACACTGAATCCACAATACAAGTATTCCACTGGTCTTATTAGTCAGGACTCACATAAAATACATAAAACAGATCTTGACCAGCAGCCAACTAGTAGCGGCAGTCTGAGTGTGTGCGTGTGTGCATGCTTGAGTGTGAACTGTGAAGGATGTTTACACAGATTGGATGATAGAGAGGCCGATAAGGGCCGTGTGTTTGATCTGCTGTTTATGATGTGTCACCTGATAGCCACCATGACCCCTTATCATGTTTTGCTAGTGCCTCATATCACTGTACGGGAGGAGAGTGGTCATGGAAGGAGTAGGAGGAGGGAGGGGGAGAAAGAAAAACTGACTGGGGACGGGTGGGGCCGAAGGAGAAGAGAAGAGAGAATAAGGCAGAGACCAAAGATGGAGACAAATAAACAGGGAGAGATACAGGGAAAGATGAATTACATTTGCTGTAATCCTTTCATAATTTCTTTAACAATCAAAATTGGATAGCACTTTCTTTAACACCCCTATTGAGGCATTTATAAACACTGTATGTTAACAAATGCTTCCTAACACACTGTAACAGTGGTAAGCACATATAAGGATATCTTTAACATGTAATATGAGCTTCCCATTATTCTATAGTGAGTTAGAAAGTATTTGTTAACTGTTTACAGATACAGATGCTGAAAAGGTTAAAATAAAGAGTAACTCATTATTTTTGTTTTTGCTTTAGGCTGCTTTGGCAGCATATGTCAAATGTCATGCAGGGACATAGTGCAGGGTACCTTTGCAATTGAGGAACAGTTAAGTTACTTTT